>NC_092380.1:107080898-107409398 GCF_030028105.1 Mobula birostris
ACTTTGTTTTGCATGCCATCCATTTCGTCACCTCGGTGCATTGAGGTAGGACAAGGGAGTAGAATAAAGTCTACAGAGAAAGTGCGGTGGGGGCAGGCAATAAGGTCCAAAAGCCATGAGGATTTGGTGTAGATTGTGAGGTCAAGAGTACGTCTTATAGCAGCAGGAGGTGTCCTCGAGTCAGTGATACATGTTCTCAGGCTTTTGTGGAGAGAATATCTGGGATAGACATCTTGTGTGTGTCCCAGGAATCTTCCAGTTTTACCCAGGAAAGTCACTCCTTTAAGAAAGAATGATGTGACTCTCACTCACTCTCAGTCACTTTTCGTTACCTGGCTTTTTTTTGCGATTGTTCTTTCTGCGGATGGGGGTGGGCAGGTTGATGTTTATTCTTTGAACAGGCTCCATGGTTTTCTTTGTTTCGTGACTGTCTCTGGGAAGATGAATCTCAGGGTTGTTAACTGCATACATACTTTGAATCTTGCATATGTAGTCCCCAGTAAGCCTCAGGCTCGCTCAGCTCGCTCTCGTCTAGGGGGAGCAGCCTTCGGCCCCACCAAACTGGGTAATCAGTTTGTGTGGATGCTATGTGATCTACCCCACCCCGCCAAATAACAGACAATACACCATATGCGATTAAATGATTACACTTTATAGATCTTACTGGAACTATGTAATTAACAGAGATACAATATAAAAAGAAAGTAAAAGGGGCCAAACTTATCAGAGTTCAACCACTTCGTGCACAACCGTTGGAGCTCAATGAACGGAGTCTTCTATCAACCATGCGATCTCCTCTGACCCCCTCGACTCGCCGCCTGGGATCAACCATGGTGGTCGATCAGAGCGGGTCCAGCATATCCTTCCTCTTCGGTTCTCCTCCCGAAAAACCCTGGGCCTCGGACTCCCGCTCGGGGTCCGTCCCATCACTCAGCTTACAGCATCATGTCTCCTCTCTCTGTCCCCATCCGCCTTCTGCCCCAAAGCCCACGAAAACAATAGCTTACAGACACACAAGAAAGAATAACATCTATCCCAATTGGTTAGCATATGAATACAATTCTCTCTATCAGTAATTATAACCCAAACAAGCTGCTAGAGAGAGAACCACTGTCTCAGCAGTTAACATCACAGAGAAGCCATTTTATTTTCTTTCTCTTGCAGTTACTGGGTTTTTTTTTCTTTTAGTAGTTGGGGTTCTCTTTTTCCTTTTTATAAAAAATACTTTTTTTCATTATCATATTATTCTTTTTTGATAAGGTTTTTTCTTCAGCTTTATTAATTGTATATATATCAATTTGCTGTAATCTTGTACCATTTTAAAGCTGTAAAAGATTATGTATCAATAAAAATATTTAAAAATGAAATTTTTAACATAACAAAGAAGCTATTTTATTAGCCTTAGCAATAACATTAAAAAAGAAACCCCTTACACATAGTTTCCCACTCATTTTCTCAGTTTCTCTATATTCTCGTTCTCGTTTTCTATATTACTTTCATTTATCCGCTTTAAGATTTCTCAGCTGCACTTTCTCACTCGGTGTTTGCCTTGCTGTTACTCTGTCATCGTTTCACCTTAATGCTCCATTCTCAGTTGTCCAGCTACTCCTTGTTCAGTTTCTCATCTCACATCTTGGTAGTTTCTCTCACATAGCTTCTCACTCTCAATTTCTTTCTCTCGGTTGCTTAAGTGGAGGTTGATAGGTTCTTGATTAGTAAGGGTGTCAAAGATTTTGGGGTGAAAGCAGGAGAATGGGGTTGAGAGGGATAATAAATTAGCCATGATGGAAAGGCAGAGCAGGCTTAATGGGTCGAATGGTCTAATTCTGCAGCAATAATCTCACTGTTTTATGGGCTTACTTGCTTTGTCACTGCCTTTTTACATTTACAGTACATCCTGTCACGTACCCTGTGACGGGGATAAAGAAACCAGTAGAAATAGAAACCACCTTGGAGTCTCGTATTGCTATAAACTACTAATAATATTTATTAGTAACTAAGCAATACTGTAATATGAATATAGATAAATCAAACAGGTTAGCAATGATTATATTTAAAAGTAAGTGTGGAATATATATGTATGAAAACCAAGCTTCTTTAAGTATAGGGGTAAAAAGATACAGTCTTACGATGTTGAGTAAAGTTCAGTTCAGTTCGTGGTATTTAGTTGAGTAGTGATGGAGATGGAGAGAGCGAGAGAGAGAGAGAGAGAGAGAGAGTGAGTTGAGTCTTCAGGTGAGCTGATGTCGTCGATCTTCTTGTTGTCCTCTGAAATCCTTTACAAGTGACTGACTATGACTTTAACCAGGGGGACCGGTTTTCCTATGGTGGAGCTATCACTCCGGCAAGGGTGGACACATAGACAACTCCCCACCAGTCAACCCCTTCTTCACCGTTGGAATAGCAATTTGGATCAATCCACCTGATCGATCCTCCAAAACCCACTTTCTCTGCGGGCACAACAATACTCATTCAGTGCCCAGATCATGTGTCTGAGGTCTGTACCATCCGATCTCCCATTTATCTCACCAGGCTGAGCACCACCTGTCATTCAAAGAGTCCCTCTCTCCTTTGTCTGTAAAGGAGGGCAAGCAGGCAACAAGTCCTTGAAAGTAACATCAACAATCTGCCTTTGGTCACCATAGCAACCTTCGAGCTGCTCAGTGCTGTCTCCAACTCCAAACTCAGTAGAAATCCAAAGTTACTTCCAATGCCTTAAAGTGACAGTCCAACCGGTAACCTTCATCTCTCTCTCTCCTTTCCAAACAAACCATCAATGATGAATGTCTCTCTCCAAACAGTTAATAGGGGTACTCCTGAATCCCCTCACAATCCTCATTTTCTTTCCTCCACCTAGTTTTGGTCTCAGTCACAGCAATTCCTTCTCAGTTTCCCACTTTTACTTTCAAATTTCTCACACAGGATGTTACTTAATTTCTTCCTCTTAGTTTCACAATGTATTCCTCTTTCATAGTTTCTTACTCCCTGCTGCTGGTTCTCTTTTATCACTGATTCTTCCTTGTGTTAATTCTCTCTTTTTCTGCTCGTTTGCTGAGACTCAGGTTTTCACTCACAATTTCCAGTGCTCGGTTTCTTACACCCTGTTTCTCACTTTCATTTGCACTCTTAGCATCTCCGTTTCTCACTCTTAATGAGGGGAGGGGAGGAGAAGATGGTGGCGCGACGCAGCACGCACGGCTGCTCTGAATTGATATTGTATTTGTGAAGTAGGATGCCGTGCACAATCCTGATTTGATGGAGACGGCCGTGAGAAGCATGGAGGAACATCTGGAGAAACTTCTGAAGTGCCCGCTTCGCTGCCGCTGCTACTGTGCGATCGAGAATCTCCGGCAGGGAAGGCCCCAAATCCTCGGCTTTGCCTATTGCCTGTTGCAGGGATTGGGGTCGAAGTGCTCGGCAGAGATGGTGCTCGGTGTCAGAGAGCTGGTCGGAGGCTCGAAGCTTTCGGACGGACTCAGAGTCGGACTGTGGTCGGGTGCTTCCAGGATGCTGCATTGGAAAGTTTGAGGGGCTGGAAGCTCATGGTAGGAAGAGTTTTCTTCCTTCAACCGTCTGCGTAAGATGATGGGACTTTCGAGAGACTTTGAGACTTTTTACTGTGCCCATGGTCTGTTCTTTATCAAATTATGGTAATGCTTTGCACTGTTGTAACCATATGTTATAATTATGTGGTTTTTGTCAGTTTTTTTTAGTCTTGGTTTGTCTTGTGTTTCTGTGATAACATTCTGGAGGAACAAATTGTATTATTTCTTAATGCATGCATTATTAAATGACAATAAAAGAGGACTGTGTGTCCTCATAATCTAATCTAATATAGAACATCAAATAGTAAAGCATATGAACAAGCCCTTTGATGCATGACACCTATGCTGACATGATGCCGTTTTCCCCTTATCCCAGTTGCTCCATCAACCCATCTTTTTTCCCCTGACCTGCCCTCTTGATCTCCCCATTACTCACAGATTCTTCCCTCTGGTTCTTTTCTTCACCCTCTTCCCTTTGGGCACTCTGGTAGTGTAGTGGTTAGTGTGACACCATTACAGCACAGAGTGTCGGAGTTCACAGTTCACTCCTGGCGTCCTCTGCCTGTACATCCTCCCTCATGGAATGCGTGGGTTTTTCCAGGGATTTCTCATTTCAGAAGAATAAGGAATGATCTCAGTGAAATCTATTGAGTGATGAAAGGCCTTGGTAGAGTGGATGTGGAGAGGATGCTTCCTATGGTGGGAGAGTCTCAGAGGACGCTGTCTCAGAATAGAGAGGTGTCCTTTTAGATTGGAGCTGAGGAGGAATTTCATTTCTTTAGACAGAGAGTGGTGAATCTGTGGAATTCTTTGCCACAGGCAGCTGTGGGTGCCAAGTCTTTATGTATATTTAAGGCAGAGGTTGATAGATTCTTGATTGGTCAGGGCATGAAGTGATATGAGGAGATGGCAGGAGGCTGGGGTTGAGAGGAAAATTGGATCAGCCATGATGAAATGGCAGAGTAGATGTGATGGGCCAAATGGCCTAATTCTGCTCCCATATCTTATGGTCTTATGGGTGCTCCAATTTCCTCCCACTGTTCCAAGGTAGGTAGGTTAATTGGTCATTGTAAATTGTCCTGTGACTAGATAAAGGCTAAATCAGAGTTGTTGCGCCTACTACAGTAGTGTTGCTTGACGAGCCAGAAGGGCTGTATCACTAAATAGATAATTAAATAAATAAACTCCAAGATCTACTGTCCTCTCCCATAAGTTTCCATTCTCTTTAGGCCTTTGTCACTCCCATCAATCATCCCCCAGCTTCTTACATCATTCCCACTTTCTCCCTCCCTCATCTGCCTATCATCCCCCTTGTCTGATCCACTCATTACCTCCCAGCTTCTTACATCATTCCCACTTTCTCCCTCCCTCATCTGCCTATCAACCCCCTTGTCTGATCCACTCATTACCTCCCAGCTTCTTACATCATTCCCACTCTCTCCCTCACCTGCCTATCATCCCCCTTGTCCACCCATCACCTGTCAACTCTTGTTCCACCCTTGCCCCCACCTTTTTATACCGGTTATCTCCCATCTTTCTTATCAGTCGACTGTCCATTTCCCTCTATAGATGCTGCCTACAGAGGGAATGCCCAGCTTGGTCATTTTGTGCATTTCCAAGTTCGTTTCCAGTTTTTAATCCTGAGAAGATCACTTGGTTCAAGAAGCAGTGGTGTGATTCTGACTTCCAATTTCTCACTCACGTTTTCTCACTAAGCTCCTCCAGTATTTTGTGCAGACACACCCAGCCCTGAGACACCAGGCAAGGTCATTTGATTCCAAACAATCAGTTTACTGATCGTTCCAGAATGTCTTTCTGGTGCTTCCTGCTCCCTCCCCTCTCCCTTCCTCTTTTCCCAACCATGTTTCCCCTTGTCCTGCCCCCTTCCCACTCTCAGTCCACAACAGAGACCCATATCAGAATCAGATTTATCATCACTCACATATATCATGAGATTTTTTTTGCAGCAGGATTACAATGCAATACATAAGATTACTACAGTACTGTGCAAAAGTCTTCGGCCCCCTAGATACATATACGTGCCTAAGAATTTTGCACAGTAGTGTGCACTCAGTGACCACTTATTTCAGGACTTTGCACCTAATGAGGTGGCCACTGAGCGTATGCTCATGGTCTTCTGCTGCTATAGCTCATCTACTTGAAGGCTGGATGTGTTGTGTGTTCAGAGTTGCTCTTCTGCACACCACTGTTGTAGCACGCCATTATTTGAGCTACTGTCACCTTCCTGTCAGCTTGAACCTATGCTGGCCATTCTCCTCTGACCTCTTTCATTAGTAAAGGATTTTCACACACAGAAATACCACTCACTGGATGTTTTTTGTTTTCCACACCATTCTCTGCAAGGTCTAGGGACTGTTCTGCGTGAAAATCCCAGCAGGTCAGCAGTTTCTGAGATGCTCAAACCACCCCATCATTCCAACAATCGTTCTGCAGTCAAGCTTACTTAGATAGCATTTCTCCCTCATTCTGATGTTTGGTCTGAAAAACAGCTGCACCTCTTGTCCATGCCTCATGCTTTTATACATTAAGTTGCTGCCACAGGATTGGCTGATTTTTTTATTTGCATTAACAAGCAGATGTACCTAATAAAGTGCTATTATGTGCACAAACTCGGAGGAGGAGCAGACTATGGAGGCAGCAGCCTTCTCCAACAATTAGTTACAACATGGCAAATCTGATTGCAACCTCTCACCATTCTTGCTTTCAATGATTGGTGTACAAAACACCCAGTTCTCATTGTACCATTTTCTAATCTATCACTATTCTGATAATAATCTTTCTGCTTTTAGAACTAGAGTCTTCAGTGACAGTCCTTTGATTTGGTGCTCCCTTGTTGAGTGACCCTCGTTCTAGGTTGTCCCACAAGAGAAAGCATGCTCTCCACATCCTCTCGAGCAATATCCTTTGTGTTTTATGTACCTGCAGCAAATCTGCTCCCAGCCTTCTGAACTCCAGCAGAAAGATATGTGATCTTTCCTTAAACCTGGATATTCTGGTTATCAGTTTGGTAAACCTTTCCTAAGCTGCTTCCATTGCATTGAGACTGGAACTAGAGGTCATGGGTTAAGGGTGAAAGGTGAAATGTTTAACAGGATCATGAGGAGGAACAACTTCTCTCAGATGGTGGTGAGAGTATGGAATGAGCTGCCAGTGGAAATGGTGGATGCTGGTGCGATTTCAACATTTAAGATAAATTTGGACAGGTACATGGGTGGGAGGGGTATGGGCGGCGATGGTCCAGGTGCAGGTTGATGAGACCAGGCAGCATAATAGTTCGGTAGGGACTAAATGGGTCAAGGGGCCTGTTTCTGTGCTGTAGTGTTCTATAACTTTATTCTTTTAACATCTTTCTTGAAATAGGAAGAGCAATACAATATTAATAACAGATATGGTTTTATTAATGCCTTAGATCACTGAAGCATACCCCCCAGTTTTGCATTCAATTCTCTAGCAATAAACATTAAAAATGAAAGATTAGCTTTATTTGTAACATGTCCATTGAAACATACAATGAAATATATCTGTTTGTGTTAAATCAAATCAGCGAGGATTGGGCCGGGCAGCCTGCAAGTGTCATCACACTTCTGGCACTAACGCAGCAGGCTCTCAACTGACTAACCCTAACCGTACGTCTTTGGAATGTGGAAGGAAAGCCGAGCACCTGGAGGAACTCCCAGCGGTCACCTTACAGACAGGGATTGAACCCTCATCCTATAGCTGGCGCTGACTGGTATGCCTCACTACTGCGTACAGTTTCTATCAGATCCAAAACATCAGCTCTCCATCTCCCTCCACAGTCACTGCCTGTCCCGCTCAGTTTCTCCAGCAGTTTGGTTTTATCTCACCTACAGTTTTTATACTCAATTTTTCACTCTAAAGCTTATTGCTGTACATTTTGTCTTTCTCTCAATCTCTCACTTATTTTTCTTCATGCATCACACAATTTCTCATTCGCGATATTCTCAGTTTCTCGCTCACATTTTTCTACCTGCAACTTCCACTGTTTCTCAAAATTTTCTCCCTCAGTTTTTTAAGAAATCTCTTTCTGACTGTTTCTCAATTTCAGTTTCTTCCTCTTAGCTAATCTCATTCAATTTCTCATTCTCAGTTTCCTTCTCTCTTTCTCACTCTACTGATCACACTGAGTTTTACATATCAACTCATAATTGGTTTGTCACTTCCTCATATGCATTTCAAATTCAACTTTTCACCTATATTCAAAGTTTCTTTTGGCTATTTCCTCTTGAATTCATTTCCCCAGTCTTCGACTTGTGAAAGGTATTCCTGTTATTTTTGTGAATGATGTTCCGGCTCTTTCTGCTTGAAACTGGAGACGTTCCTGATTGAAGGAAATGTTTTCTGAGAACTATCCCTCCTTGGCTTGCTCACTCTGGTAATCAAAATTCCACAGGCCACTCTACATACTGTCCATCTCCTTTCATTCTAACACAGTTATCAATTACTATGTGTGTTTACCACAAGCTATAGGAGCAGAATTAGGCCATTTGGCCCATTGTGTCTGCTCAGCCACAAACTTCACGACATATGCAAGTGATATTGAACCCAATTCTGATTCTGATTCCTGACTTCATCAGGAAAACAAGAACCACTTCAAACAAGAGTAAGAAGCTCCTTTTGATGAAAGGAATAAATCCCAAAACAAATCACTATTATATATATATACATATATATATATAGGAGAATAGCAATGACTTGATTTCTATTTTATCATTTCATCTCAGATATCAGGTTTAATTCAAACCTTCACGAAAATTACTTATCCAACAAATCTTGAAAACATTGGGAAGTTCAAGAGGCTATGAAATTACTGGAGAAGTCTGGAGTTCGTTTGGTTGATTGGCCAGAATTTGAGCCCCTCAGAATGATCTCAATCACACACAGAAACTCAAATAGTATCTTGTCAGTTTTTCTATCTTATATTTATTCATCAACCAACATTACAGTAAAAAAACAGCCAACTAGTCACAAAGCAGTTGTTTTTTTAAAGTTGTTTTTTTTAATTCTAATTCACTGTCTCTATGAGAGAGAATAAAGAGCAAAGGGGGTAGGGCACTGTAGTGTAGCGGTTATCCTAACGCTATTACAGCACCAGCAAATCATGTTCAATTCCCGCTGCTATCTGTAAGCAGTTTGTGCTCCCCATTGCTATGCAGCTTCTCTCTCGTTGCTCCAGTTTCCTCTCGCGTTCCAAAGATGTGCGGCTTAGTACGTTATTTGGTCACATGGGTCTAATTGCACGGTGCCGGCTCATTGGGTCTGTATCTCTAAACAAAAATAAATCTTCTGTTCCATGCAAACTGAAAACATACCTTTGAACTTGCTTGGATAGTCTGAGACCACAAAGGGGTTTCTTTCCCCTAGTTTTTTTTGTTTTAAGATACTAACTCTTGAAGCTGGGCGGTGGGGTGGAGATACGTCACTACCAATGAAGTGTGAGGTGCTCCTTGCCTCCCCTAGCCTGTAGGTCAAGGAGTGACACCTGTTTATATTCCCCCCCCTCCCAAAATTCAGGGTCACGTGAAGCCATGAGAGCAGGTGGTGGATGGTCGTACGAGCAGCTGGTACATATCACGAGTCCTGGTTATGCGACCACTGACGCCAGGCAGGCAATCTCTGAAGAGTATTGATAATGGCCGGGGTCACCCATCTTGTAAAGACACTGCCCAGAAGCAGACAATAACAAAGCACTTCTGTAGAAACATTTGCCAAAAACAATCACAGTCATGGATAGACCATGATTGCCCATGCCATACGACATACACAAAGAAGGTTCACCAGATTGATTCCTGGGATGGCAGAACTTTCATATGAAGAAAGACTGGATGAACTGGGCTTGTACTCGTTGGAATTTAGAAGATTGAGGGGGGATCTGATTGAAACGTATAAGATCCTAAAGGGATTGGACAGGCTAGATGCAGGAAGATTGTTTCCGATGTTGGGGAAGTCCAGAACGAGGGGCCACAGTTTGAGGATAGAGGGGAAGCCTTTTAGGACCGAGATTAGGAAAAACTTCTTCACACAGAGAGTGGTGAATCTGTGGAATTCTTTGCCACAGGAAACAGTTGAGGCCAGTTAATTGACTATATTTAAGAGGGAGTTAGATATGGCCCTTGTGGCTACGGGGGTCAGAGGGTGTGGAGGGAAGGCTGGGGCGGGGTTCTGAGTTGGATGATCAGCCATGATCATAATAAATGGCGGTGCAGGCTCGAAGGGCCGAATGGCCTACTCCTGCACCTATTTTCTATGTTTCTATAACAAACGATCAAACTCTTGAAACATCATATCTGGAATAGGTTAGAGATATCCATGAGTTTTTGATAGTGTTACTGGAACAAAGAGCTGCCTGCATAAAACTGTATGATTAACTTACGGGAAAGAATTCATGGGGCTGAGGGTCGTTGGCACGGTGTGCATTTGTTTGCGATATATATCAATGACACAGATGAAAACATAGATGGGTGGGTTAGTAAGCTTGCAGTTAACAGAAAGATTGGTGATACTGTGGATGGTAAAGGATTCAGTGGGATAACTTTTGGGCACCCAGCACCTCTCCTTGGGTCAGAATTCTTCCCAGTCCACGAGGTATTGCTGAACCCATCGATCAGTATGCAAGTCCAAAGGTCTTTTCACTGTGAAGACTTGCTCCTCACTGATAAACTTGGGTGGTGCTGGGGCTAAGGAGCTGGTGCAGACAGGTTTTATTTTAGAAATGTCGAAGGTGGGATTGATTTTCAGGGTCTTGGGGAGCTTCAAGGTATAAGCCACCAGATTTACTTCCCTCTTGATTTCAAAGGATCAAATGAACTTGGACGCCAACTTTCTAGATTCCACTTGGAGAGGCAAATCATGAGTGGACAGCCAGACCTGTTGCCCAGACTGTAAGCAGGTCCCTGGCTTTTCTTCCAGTTCACCTTGGTCTCCGCTTTCCAGTTCACCTTGGTCTCCGCTTTCCAGTTAGAATCCAGCAAAATCTCCCTTGCCCTAATCCATCTTTGCTTGCAACGTTGAATGAGACCTTCGGCCACGGGGACCCCAACCTCGGCCTCTTGTTCTGGAAAGTGAGGTGGAGGATAAGCAAACTGGAGCTCGAATGGTGACATCCTGTGCAGCGAATGCTGTAAGGTGTTGTGGGCAATCTCTGCCCACATCAAAGTGTCACACCACTCGTCCGGTCTTTCCGAGGTCAGGCATCTTATGGTATGTTCTAAATCCTGGTTGTTCCCTCTATCTGGCCGTTGGACTGCGGGTGAAACTCTGAGGAAAGGCTTGCTGTTGCCCCTATCAGTTTACAGAAAGCTTTCCAGAAATGTGGACCATGATCCGAGACAATGTCCACCTGGAATCCTTGTTCCTGAAGACGTGGTCCAGGACAATTTTGGTCACCTCGACCGTGGAAGGTAGCTCCTCTAAGGCCTTGAACTTACAGGCTTTCGAAAGCTGATCAACAACTACCACGATGGCCAACTTCCCCTTGGATGGCAGGAGACGCGTGACAAATTCCATGGAGATGTGTGCCCAAGGGCTTTCCAGAACAGGTAGGGAGTGCAGAAGCCCTTGGGGGGAGGGAGGTAAGGGGTTCCTTGCTCCAAGTGCACACCTTGCATGTCTGCACATACTGCCAAACCTCTTCTGTCATTCTGGGCCACCAGCACCTCCTCTTGATTAACTCGAGGGTCCTGGCAATGGAGCTGCCACCGACCTGATGTTCCTCATGAACTTCGGGTACAAGTTAGCAAACCCCAGGAATTGCTGGACTTGTTTGATATTGGGTGGTGGTGGCCAGTCTGTCACTGCCTGAATCTTGGTGGGTCCATCTTGGGATTGCCAGTGGGGATGACAAAACCCAAAATATGAAACGGTCATTGCGTGAAACTCTGACTTCTCCAAGTTGACATAAAGTCCATGGTCTAGCAGCCTTTTTAAAGTGTTCCTGACGTAACCGACCTCCATGGACTTCAAGAAGTTCAGGATATCATCCAAGTAGACGAAGGCATACTTATGGAGAGTGTCCCAGAGCAAGTTGTTTTAAAGGCTTGGAAAGAGGGTGGGACATTCACAAGGCCGAAGGGCATAACTTGGTACTCAGTGCCCTGTCAGTGTATTAATGCCATCTTCCACTCATTGCCCTCTCTGATACAGACCAGGTTGTAGGCACTCCGGAGGTCTAATTTTGTGAACACCCTTGCCCCTTGGAGCAACTTGAAAGCCATATTCATAAGAGGAAGGGGGTAGCGATTCTTGGCCATTATGCGGTTTAATCCCCTGTAATCAATGCACAGCTGCAGGCTCCCATCTTTCCTTTGTATGAAGAAGAAACCTGCGCCAGCAGGTGAGGTGACGGGCCGAATGGACCCCTTGGCAAGAGCTTCCTTTACATACTCCTCCATTGCGCTTCTCTCTGGGCCTGAGAGCATGTACAAATGGTCCTGTGGGGGACAGGTACCGGGCAGCAGGTCTGTGGCACAGTTGCAGGGTCGGTGCACTGGAAGAGTTGAGATCTTTCCCTTGCTGACGATCTCCTCTAAGTTCTTGTAAACAGAAAGGATTTCCAATGGTCTGGGTGTTGCTATCTCCTCCAGACTTTCCTTTGAAGACAACCCTTGAGGTTTCTAAGGTGACAGGAGTGTTTCGGCAGATCTGTGAACCCTCTCTCTGTGCTCACTAGGTTCCTTCATAGAAACAATGGCCAAATCAGAATATAAATCCCTGTCTGTATCCTCAGGCAATGGCAGTGAGACACCACAGAGGGTTCATCATCTCCAGGATTAGGCTTCAAGGATCAGTCTTTCCCTTCCGTGAGACCTGGTGGCCGGATTCCTTAAGCTTAGTGACAAGTTTCCCAGATGGCTTGGGCATTTGTTTTGCACCTTTCCCGAACTACTCATTCCCTCTCTCTAGTTCCTGCGGGATCCCGACTAGACCGTGTCGCGACTTGCACAGTTCCATTGCCCAGGACCAACTTGACGGCTCCTGAGGACCAGACTAGGTCTCTAGATGGTCCCGTGTTTCCTTGCACTGAAGGCTCCCCCCTTATTGGGTGTTGGTTCTGAGAGGGTCTGGGTGTACCAACACCAAGCCGCAAACAAACCCTCTTACAATGACTGGACCAAGCAGTGATTCTCCCCTCCCTGCGGTCCACAGATGGGTTATGCTGGGACAGCCAAGGATACCCAAGGATCCGAGTGGAGAGTCAGTAATGTAGAAACTAATGTCTTCCACGTGATCCCTTCTCCTCATCTGTAAAACCACCATCTGTTGCTGGATCAGCCCAGAACCTAGAGGGCGGTCGTCATAGACAGTTGTGGGCATGGGCTGGCACAACTCTTGCAGCGGTATGTTGAACAGATGAGTTCCTAAATCAAGGAAATTACCCGCTGTCCGAGAGTCCACAAATGCCTTCTCCTGCCTCAGGTTCTTATCCCATGTGAACTCTTCCTGCAGCGGAAAACCAGGAATCCGTGAGATTGGGGGTAGTGGCTGCTACTGTCACAGCCCTCCCGATACTGGACGACCTTAGCAGTTCTCTAGGAGGCTGCAGCTTTGGACATTCGTCCCACGGGTAACGTGCTTCCCCGCAGTGAAAGCAGCGACATTGACTCCAATGCTCTCATCAGAGCCACCAACCTGTGTGGGTTCAGCTGGGGCTTGAGCAGGTGACAGGCTGGTCATGGCCTGAGGACAGCAGGTGGAACTACAGTGCATAGGGACCAGGCTCTGATCGGCTCTTGTCGAACTCCTGATGTGATCCCGCTCTTGCTCTGCCAGACAATTATCAAACGGATGGTCTGGTCGATGAGGTCCTCTAAGTCCTCTGCTGGCTCTCCCAAGGTGAGGGCATCTTTCAGTTCATTCTGGAGTCTGTGGTGGTATAGTATGGCCAAGGCCTCCCTGTTCCAACCACTCTCCTGGGCCGAGGTCCGAAATTCGATCACGTAGTCGGGCGCTGACCGTCCCCCTGTCGAATCTTCATCAGCCGGTCCGAGGCTTGGCTGGCTCTGGCGTTGTGATGAAACACCTTCCTCATGGCTGCCCTGGATTCCTCCAAATCCAAACCAGTCCCTACATTCCCAATGCATGGTAGCCCAGGCCAGGGCTCTTCCAGTCAGAAGAGAGATAATGAAGGCTACTTTTCTGCGCTCTGGAGGGAACCGGGAACACTAGAGGATATCTTGGGTAGGCTTACAATTGAGCACCAATCCACAGTTCGGGTGTTCCTTAAATACTCAATTCTTGGCGCTCGAAACATGATTACCAATTAGCGGGACTGTCCTGAACCCTTAAAGGGACCTCATCAGCGAACCATACTGGGGGGAGTTTGAGCATCTAAATCCTGGAAGCTGGCACGGTCGGGGGCGTCTCATTACACGTCTGGACTGAAGGGATTAGTTGGGCATTAATTGATTATATTGACCCACCTTTTTGAGGATCACCACCCTGTCATAGGGTTTGGACGGTTGCATGGCTCATTGACTCGGAGAGCTATGTTGGCTGGAGTCAAGGGTTTAATCTTTGGCTCTTGCTGGGATCACCAATTCCAAACATGTCAAAGGGTAGAAGCCAGACTAAGAGTGGTCCACTGGTCCTCCAGGTTTGTGGGTTCAGCTCAGGGTGAACAACTCTGAAAGGTAAAGCAAAACTGTTATGGAAACAGTAATGAAGAACCCTACGTCTGAGTGCGATGACGTTCCTGAGTCTCCACCCGAAACTTGCATGGCTGACAGTAGTGAAAACCGGGCTACTGACATGATGAAGGAAGCACTGAACACTGGCAGAGATGGAGGACCTTCATTGCTGCCCTAAACACCAGCGGTGTAATGGGCAGTCGAGACATTGGCACAACATTGTGGGCTGAATGTGTTGTACTGTTCAATGCTCTATCTATACATCCAGTTACCAGTGATACGTTACTTTGGTCTGTGGGAGGAAACTGGAGCACCCGGAGAAAACCCACACACTCACAGGGAGAACTTGCAAACATATTACAGGTAGCGGCAGGAATCGAACCTGAGTCAACTGAGCTGTAAAGCATTATGCTAGCCACTACACCAGCGTGACGCCCCTGATACCGTGCTTGATATCAGGTAAAGCCTCAATCATAGGTGAAATCAGCTTGTATTTTGCCTTGCTCTGTGAAGTTCAAAAGTTAGGAGACTGCTGAAGTTCTCCTGAGAAGTAGCCCTCGGCAGGTCATCACTGATCACAGAGCATTTTTCATCTCAGCAACCCTATACACATTCTCTATTATTTTGGTCATGGAGCATTTGGTGTAGTTTTTCATTGTTCTATTGTACTTCTTTGTTCTACTGTGAATGCCTGTGATAAAATGAATTTCAGGGTAGTATATGGTGATATACTATATATACACTTTGATAATAAATTTACTCTGACTTTGACATGGATGGAATGCTGAGAAACAACTATGGTTCTCCATTAATGCCTTTTTTGGGCAGTTTGTGTAAAACAAAACATCCTTGCATAGTAGAATTCCATTAATGTCGTATAACACAAAGTTTGAGAGAAATTGTGCCTTTACAAGTAATTTAATAGAATAATGAGAAAAACTAAGCCCATTCATGCAAAGCAACTTATTACATTAGAATTCACCAAGCTGCCAAACTTTAGGCAAATTGCAACTGTTCTTTAAGAGAAAGTGTGAGATTTTCTAAATTTAATGCAGTGCTGAGGTAAACAACACATAAATTTAAAAGTATGATAAGTTGGAAAGCTGGTACATTGTTTGATAATCCTTTTTTTTTCCAAAAATGCAGTTGAATGTGTTGTGACCCATCAAAAGCCATAACTGAGATATAAATCATGGATTAGGCTTTAAAAGTAGTGTCTTGTTTCATCTGTCCAAACAGCTTTTACGGATTTTGCACTTAATAGTTGTGTGAGCTCCAAACAGAATATTAATATTTTAAGCTATTTTGCAAGGACACCTGCATTACTTCACAAATCAAAGCCGAGTTGGGCAACTGCTGCTAAGTCCAATCTAGATAACAGGGATGAGTCCATTATATCAATAGGCGTTCAGTGGCCACTTTATTAGGCACAGGAGGTACTGAATAAAGTGGCCACTGAGTGTATTTCTCTATGTTTGTGGTCTTCTGCTGCTGCAGCCCATCCATTTCAAGGTTTAATGTGTTGTGTGTTGGGAGATGCTCTTCTGCACACCACTGTTGCAACGTGTTCATTTGAGTTACTGTTATCTGTCTTCGGTTTGAACCAGTCTGGTCATTTGCTTCTGATCTCACTTAGTAATAAAACATTTTTGCCCAAAAGGCTGCTGTTCACTGGATTTTATTTTGATTCTGGCAGCAATGCTCAAAGTCACTTAGATCACATTTCTTCCCCATTCTGATATTTGTTCTGAATAATAACTGAACTTCTTGCCCATGTCTGCATGCTTTTCTGCATTGACTTGTTGCCACATGATTGGCTTATTATATATTTGCGTTAATGAGCAGGTGTACAGGGGCAGTAGACCCTCTGTTGATCAGGGACAACCATGGAAGTTGTGTCCTAGCTGTCTACGCAAGCCAAGGCAGTACGATGTGGAGAGCGAACTGTTGCCCGTGCAACAGGCTCTCCCTTCCATGCAGCTGATGAATCCAAAGGACAGGCAAAGACCGATACAGTTTGGCACCCGCAGCATCGCAGGAGTTGCCAGTCAGTATTGAACTCAATGTAGGACTGCCTCAGGGGCTCCAGCTCTGGATTTTTCCTTGGGGTTTACTCCCGTAGCCTTCCCCATGAGTGGGTATAGCCAGAAGGCAGCAGAAGTTTGAGATCTTGCTATTGAGGGAGTGCAGCATAGGTTCACAAGGTTAATTCCCGGGATGGCGGGACTGTCATATGTTGAAAGATTGGAGCGACAGGGCTTGTATACACTGGAATTTAAAAGGATGAGAGGGGATCTGATTGAAACATATAAGATTATTAAGGGACTGGACACACTAGAGGCAGGAAGCATGATCCCGATGTTGGGGGAGTCCAGAACCAGAGGCCACAGTTTAAGAATAAGGGGTAGGCTATTTAGAACGGAGTTGAGGAAAAACTTTTTCACCCAGAGAGTGGTGGATATGTGGAATGCTCTGCCTCAGAAGGCAGTGGAGGCCAATTCTGTGGATGCTTTCAAGAGAGAGTTAGATAGAGCTCTTAAAGATAGCGGAGTCAAGGGATATGGGGAGAAGGCAGGAACGGGGTACTGATCGTGGATGATCAGCCATGATCACAGCGAATGGTGATGCTGGCTCAAAGAGCTGAATGGCCTTCTCCTGCACCTATTGTCTAGTGTCTATCAGAGTTTACCTTCTCCTAGAGGAGCTGCCAACCACGGTGGTGGCAGCTTGTCCCCATGACCACCCTTGGCTATACCAACCTTAAGGAACCTGTACAAGTGTACCAACAAAAATGACTACTGAGTATATCCATGTTAACAGAGGACCAGGCAGGAGGCCACTCCCCCATCAGAGTTGTTACAAATCTAGTTTTGTCCAATCATAAAACAGTATCATTGAATTGTAAAAGTACAAATGAAAGTTACTTGGGGCGACACTGTACAGCACCAGTGACCCGGGTTCAATTCCCTTCGCTGTCTCGAAGGCGTTTGCACATGCTCCCCCTGATTGGGTGGGTTTACTCCGGGTGCTCTGGTTTCGTCAAAGACATTCAGGTTAGGGTTAGTGAGTTGTGAGCATACTGTGTTGGAGCCATAGAAACATAGAAACATAGAAAATAGGTGCAAGAGTAGGCCATTCAGCCCTTCGAGCCTGCACCACCATTCAGTATGATCATGGCTGATCATCCAACTCAGAACCCTGTACCAGCCTTCCCTCCATACCCCCTGATCGCTTTAGCCACAAGGGCCATATCTAACTCCCTCTTAAATATAGCCAATGAACTGGCCTCAGCTGTTTCCTGTGGCAGAGAATTCCACAGATTCACCACTCTCTGTGTGAAGAAGTTTTTCCTCATCTCGGTCCTAAAAGGCTTCCCCCTTTTCCTCAAACTGTGACCCCTCGTTCTGGACTTCCCCAACATCGGGAACAATCTTCCTGTATCTAGCCTGTCCAATCCCTTCAGGATTTTATACGTTTCAATCAGATCCCCCAGAAGCATGGTGACGCTTGCAGGTGGCTCCCTGCATTTCCTCGGACTGTCTTGGTAAATGACGCAAGCAAAGAATCTCACTGCGTGTTTTGATGCTTTGATGTAGACGTGACAAATAAAGCTAATCTTTATCTTATATTTGCTCCTTCTAGTCTGTTCTGACTCCCATTTGAGCAAGTATCTTGCCATTTCTCGTTAGAGCAAAGGAGGATGAGAGCTGACATGATAGAGGTGTAAAAGATAGAACATAGAATAGTACAGCACAGTACAGGCCCTTCAGCCCACAATGTTGTGTCGACCGTCAAACCCTGCCTCCCATAAGCCCCCAACTTAAATTCCTCCATATACCTGTCCTGTAGTCTCTTAAACTTCACTAGTGTATCTGCCTCCACCACTGACTCAGGCAGTGCATTCCACGCACCAACCACTCTCTGAGTAAAAAACCTTCCTCTAATATCCCCCTTGAACTTTCCACCCCTTACCTTAAAGCCATCTCCTCTTGTATTGAGCAGTGGTGCCCTGGGGAAGAGGCGCTGGCTATCCACTCTATCTATTCCTCTTATTATCTTGTACACCTCTATCATGTCTCCTCTCATCCTCCTTCTCTCCAAAGAGTAAAGCCCTAGCTCCCTTAATCTCTGATCATAATCCATACTCTCTAAACCAGGCAGCATCCTGGTAAATCTCCTCTGTACCCTTTCCAATGCTTCCACATCCTTCCCATAGTGAGACGACCAGAACTGGACACAATACTCCAAGTGTGGCCTAACCAGAGTTTTATAGAGCTGCATCATTACATCGCGACTCTTAAACTCTAACTCTCAACTTATGAAAACTAACACCCCATAAGCTTTCTTAACTACCCTATCCAACTGTGAGGCAACTTTCAGGGATCTGTGGACATGTACCCCCAGATCCCTCTGCTCCTCCACACTACCAAGTATCTTGCCATTTACTTTGTACTCTGCCTTGGAGTTTGTCCTTCCAAAGTATACCACCTCACACTTCTCCAGGTTGAATTCCATCTGCCACATCTCAGCCCACTTCTGCATCCTATCAATGTCTCTCTGCAATCTTTCACAATCCTCTACACTATCTACAACACCACCAACCTTTGTGTCGTCTGCAAACTTGCCAACCCACTCTTCTACCCCAACATCCAGGTCGTTAATAAAAATCACGAAAAGTAGAGGTCTCAGAACAGATCCTTGTGGGACACCACTAGTCCAATCCTCCAGTCTGAATGTACTCCCTCCACCACGACCCTCTGCCTTCTGCAGGCAAGCCAATTCTGAATCCACCTGGCCAAACTTCCCTGGATCCCTGGCCTTCTGACTTTCTGAATAAGCCTACCGTGTGGAACCTTGTCAAATGCCTTACTAAAATCCATATAGATCACATCCACTGCACTACCCTCATCTATATGCCTGGTCACCTCAAAGAACTCTATCAGGCTTGTTAGACATGATCTGCCCTTCACAAAGCCATGCTGATTGTCCCTGATCAGACCAGGATCCTCTAAATGCCCATAAATCCTATCTCTAAGAATCTTTTCCAACAGCTTTCCCATCGCAGACGTAAGGCTCACTGGTCTATAATTACCCGGACTATCCCTACTACCTTTTTTGAACAAAGGGACAACATTCGCCTCCCTCCAATCCTTCGGTACCACTCTGATCTGATGATCAGAGGCATAGATCGAGTGGATAGCCAGAGACTTCTTCTCAAGGTGGAAGTGGCTATTCCATTTGAAGTTCCATTCCAAATGAAGAGAGCACCATTTTAAGGTGATTGGAGGAAAGTGTGTGGTAGGGGGTGTGGGTGTGGGGTGGGGTATCAGAGGTAAGCTTTTAACACAGAGAATGGTGGGTGTATAGAACGCCCAGGGGTGGTGGTAGAGGCAGATGGATGATCGGAAAATGGAGGGCTATATGGGAAGGAAGGGTTAGATTGATCTCAGAATAGCTTAAAAGATCGGTTGAAGGGCTGAAATTCAGTGTTATAGTCTTCCATGTTCTCTATTGTACATATGTTTTCTATGTAAGCACAAGGAATGGCAGCTCATTTTCATCGTGGGTATATTGATGCCTTCGGTACAATTTAATTATTCATGTAACCACACTGTTTTGTTCTCTCCACAGATGTAGCTGTAGCTCACTGGTTCACTTTATAATTTTTTATAATTCTTGTCTCAGAATGTTGCTTTTAGAATTAATATGAACAGTAGTGAATACAGCCCAGTCTATGACAGGCAAAGCCCTCCCCACCATTCGACACATTTGCAAGGAGTGTTGCCACACAAAAGTAGCATTCATCATCAGGACCCCCACCATCCTGGCCACCCTCTCTTCTCACTGCTACCATTGGGCAGGAGGTACACGAGCCTTCAGTCCACACCACCAGGTTCAGGAACAGTTATTACCCTTCAACCATCAGACCCCTGAACCAGTGTGGATAACATCACTCACCTCAACTCTGAACTGATTCTGCAATATTTGGACTCATTTTTCTACAACTGGTATTATTTATTTATATTTGCACAATTTGTCATCTTTTGTACATTGGTTGTTTGTCAGTCTTTGTTTATGCATAGTTTTTCATAAATTCTATTGTACGTCTTTATTTTCCTGTAAATACTTGCCAGAAAATGAATCTCGAGGTAGCTATATAGGTGCATGTAATTAATGCACCTTTGATAATAAACTTAATTCGACTTTGACATTGTAATTGTTACTTTGACAACTTCAGTCTGTGCTCTAGAATTGATATACCCCCTATTTTTTCCACCCCTCTCCCTCTCTGCAACTTAAAACAATTGTTTTCTCACTTTTCTGGCCCCTGATCCAAAACATTGACTTCCACTGATTCGTTTCCCACTGATGGTGCTTGATCTTCAGGGTGCTTTCAGCTCTTCCAGCATTTCCTTTGAAATTCCAGCATCTGCAGATTTTTGCTCCAATTCCTCTTTGGAAGGTTGTGCACAGACCCAAAAGCTTGAATCACCTCCTGATTCTATGTAAACTCAAGGAGCAAAAGTATAATCACAAACAAGAGACGATCTGCAGGTGCTGGAAATCCAAGCAAAACACACAAAATGCTGGAGGAAATTCCCCCAGCATTTTGTGTGTGTGTGTTGAACAAAAGTACAATGATTTTTTTTGTTTAGAATGTCCAACTATAAACTTTGTGACCATAAGACAACAGTTTATGACTTCTTCCTCTGCTGTCCATGTACCAGCTTTAACATCCGGGTAAGTGAATAACATTGGGGGGCTCTGATAGGATCTTCTTCTGAGATTTGATTGGTAAGAATTTACTCAGTAAGCTTCCCTACTCTGTCTCAATTTTGAGCTTGAACATCTGCTTTCTCTAATGGTGGGAAATGCAAACAATTGTCAGCGTTATGTTCAAATCTGGATGATGGATATCCGAAATAAAATTAGAAAACTTAGGAAATATTCAGTAGGTCAGGCGGATTCTGTGGAGGAAGAAGATGAGCTAAAGGACTGGAATGTGTGGACCTTTGCCAGAGAAACTACTGACACCGAAATAAGTTCCAGTGTCCTGCCCGGCAACATCATTGTGTGGAACAGAAGCTGCAATGCTTCGGACTACAAGACCCTACAGAGAGCAGTAAAAACTGCTAGATGATCTCTGGGGTCTCCCACCCCTCTATTTGTGACATTTACTGGGAGCGTTGTATTCGAAGGACCCGAAGCATCATTGAAGATCCCCCTCACCACCCATTCCACGATCTCTTTGACCCATTACCTTTAGGAAGGAGGTATGGGAGCATCAGGACCAGATTGCTCCTTCCTCAGGCTGTGAGACTAATGAATACCCTGCCAGCACCAAAGTCCCATCACTAGAACACCAGGTTTGCTGTTTACCAGTGCCGTGCACTACATACACATTGAATTATATTTTATCAACTCATTTGTGGTAAAACTTTGTTTTATGTGCTGTGTGCGATATACCTTTTGTGGGTGCACTGTGGTCTGGAGAGACGTTGTTTTGTTTGGTTGCATATTTGTACAGTCAGAGGACTAAGCTTAACCTTGAATTTCAATACATGAACAACAAAGGGTGAGAATCTGGAAATTGCTAACAAATTTGGAAGGCCAAATGCAGTATTTCCATTTCCTCTGCAGCTGGATATGATATGGAGACCAGTTGCAGGTTTCTGTATCTGGGATTCCCTGGAATCACAAGACCCAAAGCATTCAATGGGAATTGTAAGACAAAGATGTGTGAGGCAAATAGGAGGGCAGGGTTCTTTAATGCAATTTATTTGTTTAATTTCACATTTTAATTATTTTTGACTTTATACTTTATTGTCACCAAACAATTGATACTAGAACGTACAATCATCACAGCGATATTTGATTCTGCGCTTCCCGCTCCCTGGATTACAAATATTAAATATTAAAAATAGTAAAAATTAGTAAATCTTAAAAATTTAAATTATAAATCATTAATAGAAAATAGAAGAATGGAATGTAAGGTAGTTCAAAAAAAGTGAGGGGCAGGCCTGGATATTTGGAGGGTACGGCCCAGATCTGGGTCAGGATCCATTCAGCAGTCTTATCGCAGTTGGAAAGAAGCTGTTCCCAAATCTGGCCGTACGAGTCTCCAGGCTCCTGAGCCTTCTCCCAGAGGGAAGAGGGACAAAAAGTGTGTTGACTGGGTGGGTCGTGTCCTTGATTATCCTGGCAGCACTGCTCCGACAGCGTGCGGTGTAAAGTGAGTAAACTTCATGTGTTATTTTACTTAATATTTCCTTATTTAAAAAAAAATTAAAGAATATTTGCTACAATTCTTTCAGTGTTTGAATATGTCAGAATGCAGATTTCAGGACAATGACCAACTGGGCACCTCAGTCTTTCACTGTAGTTCAGGTTGCTGAATCAGCTTTACAAACCTCAGTTTTAATCCCCTCCTTACACTGCAGCTAAAACACCCACTGTATCACAGCTCTAAATTCTTCATGTTCCCTACCCTACATCTGACTTCTCTTATCTTATCATGAAGCATTGATTGCATCCCTCTCGCAACTCAGAAATATGTCAGGCTGTAGTCTGAATAAATCTATTTTTTTCTTCTCTTTCTCTGTACAGTGTGGCTGTTTATTCTATATAATCAACATTCCTCTGTGAGAAGTCTTGGCTGAACTCCTTGATAGCTTACTCATTCCAAGCTTTGAGATTGTGGGAAAACAGGTCTTTACTTTGCTGGGATGTGCAGTAACAATTATTGAGCTGTTCTATATTGCTGCATTGGAGCGAGGGTCCCAGCGTCAATTGACTCTGACAGTTCCAGAGAAATGGAAAATTGCAAATGTCACTCCACTCTTCAAGAAGGGAGAGAGGCAGGAGAAAGGAAATTATAGGCCAGTTAGTCGGACCTCAGTGGTTGGGAAGATGCTGGAGTTGGTTGTTAAGGATGTGGTTTCAGAGTACTTGGAGGCTCGTGATAAAATTGGTCATAGTCAGCATGGTTTCCTCAAGGGAAAATCTTGCCTGATAAGTCTGCTGGAATTCTTTGAAGAAATAGGATAGACACAGGAGAATCGGTGGATGTTGTACACTTGGATTTTCAGAAGGTCTTTGACAAGGTGCCACACATAAGGCTGTTTAACAAGTTAAGACCCCATGGTATTACAGGAAAGATTCTCGCTTGGATAAAGCAGTGGCTGATTGGCATGGGGCAAAGAACGGGAATAAAGGGAGTCTTTTTTGGTTGGTTGCCAGTGACTAGTGGCATTCCACAGGGATCTATGTTGGGACAGCTTCTTTTTAAGTTATACGTTAATGATTTGGATAATGGAATTGATGGCTTTTGGCCAAGTTTGTGGATGATACGAAGATAGATAGAAGGTAGTTTTGAAGAAGTAGAGAGGCTACGGGAGGACTTGGACAGATTGGGTGAATGGCCAAAGAAGTGGCAGATGGAATACAGTGCTGGGAAATGTATGGCCATGCACTTTGGTAGAAGAAATAAAAGCGTAGGCTGTTTTTTAAATAGAGAGAAAATTTAAAACTCAGAGCTGCAAAGGAATTTGAAAGTCCTTGTGTAGGTTTCCCTAAAGGTTAACTTGCAGATTGAATTGATGGTAAGGAAGGCAAATGCAATGATAGCATTCATTTCGAGAGGACTAGAGTAGATAAGCAAGGATGCAATGTTGAGGCCTTATAAAGCCTCTCTTGGAGTATTGTCAGCAGTTTTGGGCCCTTTATCTAAAAAAAAAGGGATGTGCTGACATTAGAGAGGATTCAAAGGAGGTTTACAAAAATGTTTCTAGGATTGATAGGCTTGTCATATGAAGAGCTTTGATAGCTCTGGGTCTGTACTCACTGGAATTCAGAAGATTGAGGGGTGACCTCATTGAAACCTACTCAATGTTGAAAGGCCTAGATTGAGTGGATATGGAGAGGATGTTTCCTATGGTGGGAGAATTTAAGACCAGAGGATACACCCTCAGAATAGAGGGACATCCTTTTAGAACAAAGATGAGGAGGAATTTCTTCAGCCAGAGAATGGTGAATCTAATGTATTTGTTGCCACAGGTGGCTGTGGAGGCAAAGTCATTGGATATATTTAAGGCAGAGGTAGGTAGATTATTGACTAGTCAGGGAATGAAGGGATACGGGGAGAAGGTAGGAAATTAGACAGCTATGATAGAATGGTGGAGCAGACTCGATGGGCCAAATGACCTAATTCTCCTCCTATATCTTATGGTCTAATGGTCTTATAAAGTTGTCATAGTTGGGTTGGGAGTGGTGCGATGGTAGTGAGGATAAGCTCCCACTACCCACTGAATGCTCCCAGTGGTGTGCATCTCAAATTGCCTCTGACGACCAAGTCCGGCTCCTGGCCTTCTCGTGTGGCTTAGCTACTGAGTCCAGTGGAACCATTTCTACTGACAGGAGAAGGGGCAAAGGTGGGTTACTGGTGCCTTAAAACTCTGGACAAATGGGGTACATCAGCCATGGATGTCAGGTCATCCAGGAGAAGAAAACTTCTGATCTCAAACCTCTGCTGCCTTGCAGCTATATCCACTCACGGGGAAGGCTTCAGGAGTAAACCTCAAGGAAAAATCCAGAGCTGAAGTCACTTAGGCAGTCCTAATTGAGTTCAATGCTGACTGGCAACTCCTGCAACACCGCTGGTGCCAAACTGTATCGGTCTCTGTCATTCCTTTGGATTCATCAGCTGTATGGAGGGGAGAGCCTGCTGCACGGGCAGCAGTTTGCTCTCCATGTTGCATTGCCCTGGCTTGTGTACAGATAGGACGCAACTTCCATGATCAACTCCAACAACGGAGTCCTCAGAGGATGAGTGAATCGTGATCCATGCGTTTAATATTCTGTTCATCCTTATATACACAACTGCCGGACTTTAGTAGTGGATACAGCCTAGATCATCACAGGAATGTCTCTTCCCACTATTGAGCTGATCTACAAGGAGCACTGCCATGAGGAAGCAGCATCCATCATCAAGGATCCCCACCATCCAGGGCACAGACTCTTCTTGCTGATGCCACGAGAGTCTGAGGTCCCACACTGCCAGACTGAGGAACAATTATTACCCTTCAACTATCATGCCCCTGAACCAGCGCAGATAACAACATGTGGGTCCATGGCCTCCTGTATTGCCACCATGTGGCCACTCTCAGTTTATAGGATTAACACCTCATATTCTCTATTGGTAGCCTCCAACCTGATGGCATGAAAATCAATTTCCCTAACTTCCGATAATTTTCCCCCTCCTCTCTTCTTTAATTCCACACCCTGTCCCCCTTCTTAACTCTTATCTTCTCCTCACCAACTTATTGCCTCCTTCCCTTTCCCCCATTGTCCACTCTCCTCTCCAATCAGATTCCTTCATCTCCAGCCCTTTACCTTTTCTTACTTCACCCCCCTCCTCCCACCCACCTGGCTTCACCTACCACTTTTTAGCTTGTGTTCCTTCCCCTCCCCCATCTTCTTAAACTGGCTTCTTCCCCCTTCCTTTGCATAGATGATGTTGTGTAAGCCTAATTGTTTAATACCATTGTGTAGTGACTTGGAGATGATACCAGTTGTCAACATTACTATTGGGACAATGTATACTCTGTTCATATTCCATAGTCTTTCAATTTCCTCTTTTAATTCAACACATTTCTGGTGTTTTTCACTTACTAATTTCTGTCTGCTATGTATGTTTATAATGGCTATATCTATTATGTAAGTTGCTCTTGCTTGTTTATCTTATATTTTTATATCCGGACAGTTATTATGAATTGTCCTATCTGTGATTACTGATCAATCGTAATATAATTTGTGGGACTCTAACTCTGAAGGTGGATTAGGCCTGCATTTATAGTAAGGTCTGGTTTCCCTTATGAGTTTGTATTTTAAAGCAAGATTTTGGTGAATGATGCTTGCTTCTTGATTGTGCCAGTGTAAATAATCAGATTGAGTTAAACTGCTGCAGGATCCTGTAATGTGTTGGATTGTTTCTGGTTTCTCTTGGCATTTTCTACATTTATTGTCTTGAATTTGTTAGTCTTTTCTTATGTATTTTTGATTTTTATTTTGTGTGTTAACCACCTGCTCCTGTATTGCCACATGGAACCTTTCTGTTTCTGGGAAGAGTCTCCAACACTGAGCCAGGCATTTGACGCTTCCTTGTCAACATCTAGTCTGCTCAGATTATGGGGATATCTTCCATGGAGGCTCATGATCCTCTATTGGTTAACTTTTTCTTCTATAGTGATAATTTCTTCACTTTTCTTGGTTGTGCTTTCATTTAAGTTTAGTGGTGTGTACTTCTTATCAGAATTGCATCTGCTCGCCTAGAGTGCTGAATTCATTTTTTGTTGATGAAAATAAATCCTTTGAAGCTTTATCTGACTGCCGTGTAAATTTTTTTATGTCCGTTCCTCTTCCTTCTTCTGTCCTAATCTAAGTGTGTTTTTTTATTTTTACAATTATTATTTTGTATTTGCAAAGTTTGTCTTTGCACACCAGCTGATTGTCTTTGTGTGTGGCTTTTCATTGATTTTGTTGTGCTTCTTTGTACCTACTGTGAATGCCTGCAAGTAAATGTATCTCTGGGTAGTATATGGTGACAAATACTGTATGCACTTTAATAATAAATTTACATCAAACTTTCTTTAGCAAAAAGAATGAACAAGAGGATTGAGCCAGGAGGCAGTCAGTTGGAGTGCACGGAGGCGTGAGGTCCCATCATCAGCTTGTCAATGACGGAGATCGAAGCCGGAAGGTCGACAGGTCATCTGGAAGTCGTAGCCTGATGGCCAAAGCTTGGAGGCCCCTAGGTCCGAAGACCTGACCTGGAGTTGGAGGACTGTCCACGTGTGTGGGTGGGAGAGAGGAAACGGGCTTGTTTTGCGGTCGCTGTGTCCCATTTTGCTATTTTCCGTGTGTTCTGTTGAGCTTTGTGAGCATGCTATGCTGGCGCTGGAATATATGGTGACATTTGAGGGCTGTCCCCAGCACAACCCTAGGTGGTGTTGCCTGTGAATGTGAGCGATGCATTTCACTGTGCGTTTTGGTGTATCAAAAAATCTGAGTCTGTTGTAAAGTAACAAGGGGTAATCTCAGTGATACACTTAAGGTTCTGAAAAATTGGACAGATCAGATGTTAAAAGGTTGCTTCCCCTAAAGGTTCTTCACCTAACTGAGAGTCCAGAACCAAGGATTACCCATGGGCTTGTCAAGCAAAGTGGAATTTTGTTACTCAGAGGGACGTGATCTTTATACCCGGAGGCTAAGGGTACATCGTCACTGAGTACATTCAAGGCAAGGATCAACTCAAGGTGTACAGAATTATACAATAATAATAGCAACTTATTTATGGAGCACTTTTCATACAGATAATGTAGTTCAAAGTGCTTTACAACGGGATAAAGTGCAAATGTGAAAACAAAAGACAAAAAAATGTTAGTTAAAAGCAAGGTTAAAGATTTAAAAGAGTCAACTGAATCTGTATCCCTTATAGTTTTAGGTTCTGAGTTCCACAGATTAGGAAAGTAGTTGGAAAAAGCTGACCTGTAAATTGTACTTTGAGGGAGATTGCTTAAATTTCAGAGATGGGTAGAAGAGGACCTGAGAGCTCGAGCAGGATCATAAAATGAACGTGATTCTGTGATGTAGTCCAGTCCTAGACCATTAAGAGCTTTAAAAACAAGGAAGAGAATTTTAAAATTGATTCTAAAAGATACAGGAAGCCAATTCAGAGTAGTTAGGATGAGAATGAGATGCTCCTTAGTCCTGAATGAAGCAGGGGAGTGGAGTTGAGTTACAAATATAACTGATAGTTTTTTAAGTATCTCTGAATGTCACTGTAGTTTTTTTCAAGGCTCTAATATGCTGTGAGTATATTGTATTCCCCATTCTGAGAATAGTTGGCGGCTCCACTGTGTATCAAGTTGCTGAGTCAGCATTGCAAGCATCAGTTTTAATCCTACGCTCACACCCCAGCTGAGAACTGAATAAAAATTGCCTGGCCTGGTCACGGAAATGAATTGGGATTGGTTTATTAGCACCGAACACGATACAGAAATAAAGCAACTGTAGTTGAGGATTAGTGTAACCTCTTCCTTATTCAAATGAGCCGACTCTGGCACCATAGCCATACATCCAAAGCTTGTAGCTATTCCCCTACATCTTCTATATCCTTCATATCCAGTGCCAAGCTGAGTTGTAATAACAGCCGGATAAAACATGATGTACGGTCACTCACCTGGCCCTTCGAACCTACTGGCATTCAATGTGCTCATGTCTAATCTGTGCTGGCTTCAACTCTCCCCTGTGAGTTTGCACGTATGTCTTTCAATTCAGTGCTGTGCATTTGGTGATCAGGATAAGAATCAGGTTTAATATCACTGGTATATGTTGCAAAATCTGTTAACTTTATGGCAGCAGTCCAATGAAATACATGATAAATAAATGTAGGGAAAAAGACTGAATTACAGGAAGTATACACATATGTCTGTTAAATAGTTAAGTTAAAATAAGTAATGTTAAAAATAAAAAGAAAAAAGTTGAGAGGTAGTGTTCACAGATTCAATGTCCATTTAGGAATCGGATGGCAGAGGGGAAGAAGCTGTTCCTGAATCACTCACTGTGTGCCTTCAGGCTTCTGTACCTCCTTCCTGATGGTAACAGTGAGAAGAGGGCATCTGACTGTGATCTCTCTGCATTGGAGAAACCGATTGCAAAATAAGATAAGGCTTTGTGGATCAGTTATCTGGAGTGACCCACGTCTTTCAGTTGCCTATCACATTCATTCTCCATATCACTCTCATTATTGAGGAGGAATTTCTTTAGGCAGAGGCCGGTGAATCTGTGGAATTCATCGCCAAAGGTGGCTGTGGTGGCCAAGACACTGGGTATATCGAAAGCGGAGTTGAGGGCCGGCTGGTCGCGCAACGACATCAGCGCCAGACCCGGGAGCGGAGGTTCCCTGGTTTGAAACTAGTCGGGTCCGTTCCCGAGTACGCTTTCCATCCGTGCCGGGTTGAGTGTCGAGATTGCAACTCGACCTCGTAAAACAAAGGGAAAATACTGTGAAAATGTCTGTGTGAGGAGTGGCGCGCCACACAGTCTCTCTCTCTCTCTCGTTCTGCGCCTTGGAAAGAGCCATGAAAAATCCATCATCACAGACGCGCGCACGGACACGCAGATGCACACGCACAGATGTGCGCAGACGCAAATGCACACACACAGACTCGCACGCATGCAGGTACACGCTAAAAAAAAAGAAAGCGGAGTTGATAGGCTCTTGTTTGTGATCGTGAGGCCCTGTTGGATATTAATAGTACAAAATACTGTTAAGTCCGGTTCGTTAGTGAGACCAGCTGCAGAGGAGCTACATAGTCTTGAGTTATTGCATGGACTGGGCCCTCCAGGCCCTTATACCACAGCGTTGCTTGTTACAACTACCCAGTGGAGGAGGTGCCGGAAGTGGTGTGATAGAGCATGCTGGAGTCCATGCAAGGCTAAAAGGCTAATCCCCGAAGGCCAGCTCTCCCATCGGTTCTGTTCTCCAATGTTCGTTCCTTGGAAAACAAACTGGATTACCTTCGTCTGCAACTAACTCAGCATGAGATGAGGAACTGCTGTATTCCTCTTCTTACGGAAACATGGCTACAGGACTACATCTCATGCACCATCAGTCTTCAGCCCATGCCACTCAGGCACTTGTGCTAATATTATTTTGTGGCTGTATTTTGTTCAGTGTTACGATATGTCCTGTATCATGACTGTATGTGCTGTGTATGGCTGTAGTACCATGTTTTGCACCTTGTCCCAGAGGAATGATATTTCCTTTCACTGTATACATGAGTGTTATTGAACAACAATAAACTTGAACTTGATTAGTAGGGGTGGCAAAGGTTATGGGGAGAAGGTAGGAAAATGGGGTTGAGAAGGATAATAAATCAGACATGATGGAATGGTGGAGCAGACTCAATGGGCCGAATGGCCTAATCCTGCTCTTCTGTCTTATGGTTTTCTCCAACTTTGGAAGATCCTTTGAATGTGGAGGCTGCTGAGATGCAAGTCAAGGACAAGTGGAACAGTTGCAGTTCTGTAACAGAGAGATGGATGAGGGCAGAAGAGTGGGAAGTGGAGTGGACATTATTAGGGCTCTGCCAGCTATAGTGGAGGGAGAAGAAGGCAGATATGTTGGAGGAATTGGGAAAAATGGGATAGATTTACAATAAACAGGATGGGGGGTGGTAGCAGCACAGTAATGTTAGTTAGTGGAGTGGTAACTGGTAATTGGGTTATCACTGTCACATGTAATGAGGTAGAGTTGAGAACTTTGATTTGAATGCCGTTCATGTACCTCATTTCACCACATCAGTACTTTGAGGTTGTACAACGGTAAAGCAACAGCAGGATGCAGAATATAGTGACAGTTACAGTGAAAGTGTTGTGCAGGTAGACGATAGGATGCAAGGCCTTGACGAGGTAGATTGGGAGGTCAAGAAGTCTTAGAACAGTGAGATAGAAGCTGTCCTCGAGCCTGGTGACATGTGCTTTCAATCCTTTCTATCTTCTGCCTGAGGGGAGGGGCAAAAGAGAGTATGGGTGGGGGAGTCTGGTTCCATTATGTGCTAAGGTGTATTCACAGCTCTTGCAGTCACAGGCAGAGCCGTTGCCTTACCAAGGTGTGACAAATCTGGAGAGATGGTTTCTAGATTAGATTAGATTATGAGGACACGCAGTCCTCTTTTATTGTCATTTAATAATACATGCATTAAGAAATGATACAATGTTTCTCCAGAATGATATCACAGAAACACATGACAAACTGACTTGAAAACTGACAAAAACCACATAATTATAACATATAGTTACAACAGTGCAAAGCAATACTGTAATTTGATAAAGAACAGACCATGGGCACGGTAAAAAGTCTCAAACTCTCAAAAGTCCCATCATCTCACGCAGACGGTGAACCTCCAGCGCCGCAAACTTGCCGATGCAGCATCCTGGAAGCACCCGACCACAGTCCAACTCCAAGTCCGTCCGAAACTTCCGAGCCTCCGACCAGCTCTCCGACACCGAGCATCAAGCACCATCTCTGCTGAGCGCTTTGACCCCGACCCTGGCCCCGGCAATAGGCAAAGCCGAGGATTTGGGACCTTCCCCTCCGGAGATTCTCGATCGCACAGTAGCAGCGGCGGCGAAGCGGGCATTTCAGAAGTTTCTCCAGATGTTCCTCCGTGCTTCTCACGGCTGTCTCCATCAAATCAGGATTGTGCACGGTCCCTAGTTAACACATACGATATAATTCGGAACATCCGCGCGCACTGCGTCACGTCGCCATCTTCTCCTCCATCCTAGAGAGCATCTATAAAGGTTTGTGAGGGTCCACGGCAACATTTCCTTAGCCTCTTGAGGGAGTAAGAAGCACGGGTGTACTTACTTGGTCCAGGAGAGCCTGCTGGTTCCCCTTCAACCATCAGGCTCCTGAACCAGAGTGGATAACTTCACAACCTGTGGACTCACTTTCAAAGACTATATCTCGTGTTCTCAGTATTATTTATTTATTTATTTATTTTTCATCTACTCTATTTGTCTTCTTTTGCACATTGGTTATATGTCAGGATGCACAGTGGAAAGTATCCTGGCTGGTTTCATCACTGCCCGGGAATGAAAAAAGCCTACAAATAGTGATGGGTTGAGCCCAGTCCAGGAATTTATAGGAATAAAAGAAATACAATGGAATTACCAAAACGAAGACCAATAAACAACCAGTGTGTAAATGAAGATAAACTGTGCAAAGAAATAAATAATACTGGGAAAAACCCACAAAAACTCATGGATACAGCCCACTCCATCACAGAAGAAGCCCTCCCCACCACTACAAGGGGCGCTGCAATTAGGTAGTATCCATTATCAAGGACCCAAACCATCCAGATCATGCTCTGTTCTTGCTGCTGCCTTCAGAAAGAGATAGAGGAGCCTTAAGACCCACACCACCAGGTTCAGGAAAAGTTATTACCCTTCAACCATCAGGCTCCTGAACCAGTGTGGATAACTTCACTCACCTCAACTCTGAGCAGATTCTGCAACATCTCGACTCACTTTCAAGGACTCTACAACTCATGTTCTCAATATTATTCATTTACTATTTAGTCATCACTTTTTTTCATAGCTCAAGCTGGCATAGCCAAGCACACTCATTTGGCAACTACTAGGGACTTTTGGACTATTCTAGTGGTGTTTAGTATTGAGGCTTTCTGAGATTTACATACAGTGTCATGCAAAAGTTTGGGCACCCCGGTCAAAATTTCTGTTACCGTGAATAGCTAAGCGAGTAAAAGATGAACTGATTTCCAAAAGGCATAAAGTTAAAGATTAGATTTGACTAGATTAGATTATGAGGACTCGCAGTCCTCTTTTATTGTCATTTAGTAATGCATGCATTAAGGAATGATACAATATTCCTCCAATATGATATCACAGAAACACAAGACAAACCAAGACTGAAAAACTGACAAAAAACAAATAATTATAACATATAGTTACAACAGTGCAAAGCAATACCGTAATTTGATAAAGAACAGACCATGGGCACGGTAAAAAAAAAGTCTCAAAGTCTCTCGAAAGTCCCATCATCTCACACCGACGGTAGAAGGAAGAAAAACTCTCCCTGCCATGAACCTCCAACACTGCAAACTTGCTGATGCAGCACCCTGGAAGCACCCAACCACAGCTGACTCTTGAGTCCGTCCGAAAACTCTGAGCCTCCGACCAGCCCTCCGACACCGAGCACCGAGCACCATCTCTGCCGAGCTCTTTGATCCCGGCCCCGGCAACAGGCAATAGGCAAAGCCGAGGATTTGGGGCCTTCCCCTCCAGAGATTCTGGATCGCACAGTAGCAGCCACGATGGACTACCTCAAGAGGTGCAAGCTGAAGGTTTTGCCATGGTCCTCAGGGTCCCCCAACCTGAACATCATCGAGAATCTGTGGATAGACCTCAAAAGAGCAGTGCATGCAAGACAGCCCAAGAATCTCACAGAACTAGAAGCCTTTTGCAAGGAAGAAAGGGGGAAAATCCCCCAAACAAGAATTGAAAGACTCTTAGCTGGCTACAAAAAGCATTCACAAGCTGTGATACTTGCCAAAGGGGTGTTACTAAGTACTGCCATGCAGGGTGCCCAAACTTTTGCTTCAGGCCCTTTTCCTTTTTTGTTATTTTGGAACTGTAAAAGATGGAAATATAAAAGTTTTCTTGCTTAAACTATTAAAGAAATGTGTCATCTTTAACTTTATGCCTTTTGGAAATCAGTTCATCTTCTACTCGCTTAGCTATTCATAGTAACAGAAATTTTGACCAGGGGTGCCAAAACTTTTGCATGCCACTGTAGATATGTGTAGCCCTAATTGTTTAATGTTATTGTGTAGTGACTATGGGATGACACCAGTTGTTGATATTACTATCGGGACAATGTATACCCTGTTCATGTTCCATAGTCTTTCTATTTTGTTTATTAGTGTTTGTGTGTAGATTTTCATCAAATCTATTTTATATATTTGTTCGACTGTGAATGCCTGCAAGAAAATGAATCTCAGGGTTGTATATGGTGAGATATACATACTTACTTCAAACTTTTCTGAGCTGTAAAGAGTCCTTGAAACTATGTCGATAGGTCATAGAATCAGTTCAGATTCAGTAGCAGCAATCTCCGTGATTCGATTCTTCGCAAACTTACACATCTAAAGGTACATCTGCAGAAATCTGGGAATCGCAACTGAACAAAGTTCAAGCAACACACATCAAAGTTGCTGGTGAATGCAGCAGGCCGGGCAGCATCTGTAGGAAGAGGTGCAGTCGACGTTTCAGGCCGAGACCCTTCGTCAGGACTAACTGAAGGAAGAGTGAGTAAGGGATTTGAAAGTTGGAGGGGGAGGGGGAGATCCAAAATGATAGAAGAAGACAGGAGGGGAAGGGATGGAGCCAAGAGCTGGACAGGTGATTGGCAAAAGGGGATACGAGAGAATCATGGGACAGGAGGTCCGGGAAGAAAGACAAGGAGGGGTGGGGGACCCAGAGGATGGGCAAGAGGTATATTCAGAGGGACAGAGGGAGAAAAAGGAGAGTGAGAGAAAGAATGTGTGCATAAAAATAAGTAACAGATGGGGTACGAGGGGGAGGTAGGGCCTAGCGGAAGTTAGAGAAGTCGATGTTCATGCCATCAGGTTGGAGGCTACCCAGACGGAATATAAGGTGTTGTTCCTCCAACCTGAGTGTGGCTTCATCTTTACAGTAGAGGAGGCCGTGGATAGACACGTCAGAATGGGAATGGGATGTGGAATTAAAATGTGTGGCCACTGGGAGATCCTGCTTTCTCTGGCGGACTTTCAAATCCCTTACTCTTCCTTCAGTTAGTCCTGATGAAGGGTCTCGGCCAGAAACGTCGACTGCACCTCTTCCTACAGATGCTGCCTGGCCTGCTGCGTTCACCAGCAACTTTGATGTGTGTTGCTTGAATTTCCAGCATCTGCAGAATTCCTGTTGTTTGCGAACAAAGTTCAGCAGTTTTTGTTTTGGTTTGGGTGAATCTTTAAACTGAATGTCAGCTGGGGGAGCATTCACTGACGTTGGAGTAAAAGAGTATGTTAGCATTTTACAATTCCAACCTCCGTTGGTTTATATTTTAAAATTGAAAATACTTAACAGAATAAAGGAAACTGAATCCTGAAGCCTGGCATTTTTTAGTAAAGGCGGATGCATCCATTAAACTTTATAGACAAGATGCAATAAGTTAAAGTTCAGAGGTCAAAACATTAGTAACTCCCACTATTTATCTTTTGGCAAAAGTTAGAGAAACAGGGTTGCAGTGAAAAGATACCAAGACTGAGACCTCTGCCTTAAAGCTGCTCAAACCTCTGCTTTAAACCATCCCAGACATTCTGTCTGGGGCCCAGGCCACTTGTGATAATGCATCTCCAGCTTGATAATCTGAGGCTGTTCCAAAGAAAGATGGAAACACAGGAAAGCCTTTTCCGCTGTGGACCTCAGGGGCAAGATAGACCCAATAGTATCTATTTTGAGAGCCATTCTCCATCTTCTTTCATTTTTGAAGATAAATTCAATGTACTTCCAAGGGAGCAATTACTTTTGTATGCTATTATGGTTAACGTCTACACGGATAATTAAGAAATATCTTTCTATCCTTTGGGGACTTTTGTGGGATCACTTTGGGAACTCAGAGCTTTGACGCACATGCCATTCTTGTTTGCTAAAGTTGTCTAAAAGTGGCTTAAGTAAATAACCGGTAATAAAACAAAAAAACAATAATTCATGTATTTGTGTTCTTGAGTGAGATATATCAAATATTTTTCTAGGGAAGGTCAGACAGATGGAAGATTAAAAGAGGGGTACTTCATCTGTAGGCTGGTGCTGCAGAAGGAGAATAAGTTAAAGGAAAAGGAAGAAAAAAGATTTAAAAAAATAAGGAATCAGAATAAATAAATCATAGATGGGTGAATGAAAGGAAGGAAAAAAGAATAAAAGAAAATAGAAAGAAAGTGTGGAAGAAGGAAAATAGGAACAGGGAATAAAAGAAAGGGAAAGGAATGAAAGACAGTGAAAAGGAGGAAAGAAGTGAAAAGATAAGAAAATGATGGAGAAACAATAAAAGGAAAAAGGAAATGAACGTAGAAAATGAGATTAAAAATAGAAAAAAGGAAAAGATAAATAAAGAGAGAAGCAGAAAAGATTTGCCTATTATGCTACACATTTCACAACCTTAGAACATCCTAAAATACAGTCAGCAAAAGTCTATTTTAGGATCTAATTACTGTCATAGGAAACAAAACAGTCAATTTTGCATATAGAGCAGTTCCCCAAATGGTAATTGACGATACTTGTGAATTTGTGTACTTAAAATCCTTGTGTGTGCCAAAGGGGAAGTTGTTAAAGAGCAAGGAGGATGTTTCTCCTTATGAGCAGGAAAGATGAAAAATTAGCCTTACTTGTCACATGTACATTGAAAGGTAGAGGGAGTCAACAACCAACACCGTCTGAGGATGTGCTGGGGGCAGCCCGCAAGTGTCACCATGCTTCCGGTGCCAACGTAGCATGCCCGCAACTTACTAACCTGAATGTCTTTGGAATGTAGGAAGAAACCAGAGCATGTGGAGGAAACTCACATGGTAATGAGACGAACATATAAACTCCTTGCCGAATTTGCTACGATTGAACCCAGTCGCTGGAGCTGCAAAATGTGCTGAATCTTAGAGCAAGGAAATTCTTGCAAACCTTTATAAGGCTCTGAAAAGTATCAGGGAGAAGTGGTGGCTCTGTTGAAGAGAGGGGCAGAACTTTTTCACAGTAGGCAGTCTTGCAAGTGAAGTGGCAAAGAGTATAACAGTAACCAAAAAGTGAGAACCACGTTAACAGAAAATTTGAAACAACAGAAAATGATGGAGCTACACAGCAGGTCAAGCAGTATCTGTGGAGAGAACCACTAAGTTCACATTTTATCTTTTCCTCACTTCCCCCCCCCATGGTTTCTGCTTTCCTTCTTGCTTCTGATAAGGGGTTGGCCACCATCGAGGACATCTTCACAAGACATCATCCATCGTTAAGGATCCCCAACACCCAGGAGATGTCCTCTTCTCATTATTACCATTGGGTAGGAGGTAGAGGAGCCCAAAGGCACACATTCATTATTTTAGGAACAGCTTCTTCCTCTCTGCCATCAGATTTCTGAACACTACCTCACCATTTTATCCACCTTTGGCACCACTAATTTATTTATTTTCAATATTTCTTATTGCAACTTGCAGATTTTGTATTATGGATGTGCTTTTATTATGTACAACAGTGTACTGCTGCTACAAAACAACAAATTTCATGACATATATCATTGATAATAAACCTGATTCTGACTGCATCTTGCTTTCTCAGCCATTGATCTTCCCTTGTGAAATGAGTCCAGCCCACAGTCGTCTGCACAGGTCAGCTATGATTAAGCAGTACTCCTCATCCTCCCTCAATCAGCATCAGCAACATTGGAGTCACCCTGATTCCCCAATCTCCACTCAGTCACAAACATTCCTTTTATTTTCAGCCATAAACTCATGGAGATACGTAACATGGAAACAGGTCCTTCAACCCCAGAATCAGTACTGAGTGCTAATTACAGTAATCCTGCATTAATCTTATTTTCCCCACATTCACCTCAGCTCTTCCATTACGGCCAATTAACCTACCAACCTCCACTTCGTTGGGATGTGAGAGGAAGCTAAAGATGGCCTCGATAGGTGGCCACTATTTCCGATCTTCAAAAGGCAATGCCTCAGGAAGATGGCATCTGCCATTATGGATCCCTATCACCGAGGACATGGCTCTTCTCAGTGCTACTATCAAAGAGGAGGCACGGGAGCCTGAAGACACACACTCAACGTTTCAGGAACAGTTTCTCTCCCTCTATCATCAGGTTTCTGAATGGACAATGAACTCATGAACACTAACTCTGTTTTTTTTCTTTGTTCTCTTTTTTTTACTACTTATTTAATTTAATGTTCTATGTATATATTTCTTATTGTGATTTATAGTTTCTATTATTATGTATTGCAATGTACTGCTGAAGCAAAACAACATATTTCACAACATATGCCAGTGATACTAAATCTGATTGTGATTCTGTTCCTGAATGATCTGAACTAGAGGTGACATTGACTGATGACCAAGTATTGACCTGGTCACTTCAGGGAACACACATACTCTTCTTCAATACAGTGACAGAGCATCTTTTACATCTGTTTGCAATAATTTAAGGTAAACTTTATTTTTGGCAAAGATATGCCAAAGATAGAGGAATATTTACCAGTCTGCTGCCTAGATTAAAGAGCATGTCTTATAAGTATTGTTTGAGTGAGCAAGGGCTCAAGATTCGGAAAAACACTAGCTCACTATTGTTTTTCTTTTGCTCACTTTTGCACTACTTATTTTAGTTATAAATATATATATATATTGTAGATGTTACTTGAAAATAAACCAAAACTGCTGGGAGGCTAAGCCAGGGTAATCAACACTTAAGGAAATGCTTCCAAATAACGAATTTCCAGATTGAAAAAAGTATGTTCAATCCTTTATTACAAAACCAGCAAAGACAAATGATCTTGCGGTGATTTAAGAAAAAGTAAAGAAACTATATAATGGTCTAACTTGTGGTCTAATAGTGATATTAGCATTTGGTTACCGCGATTAAGCATTCTAAAAGTGTTCTAATTAGCGATCTAGTTAGCAAAATAGCCAAGTTAGCATAATTAATTAACGTATTTCAGTGCTCAACAAAAGAATTCAGAATTCAGGATCTGATTAATATCACTGGCATATGTTGTGAAATTTGTTAACTGTATGGTGGAAGCACAATGTGTTTCATTGTAACACATGAATAAATAAAGAGAAAAATGAGTTATATTAAGTATATATGTCAATTAAATAGTTAAGTTAAAATAAAAATATCATTCCCTGTGGCTCAGCCACTCTCCACTAGACTAAACTAAGCAACTAACTGAGGCAAAGCGTGAATACGTAACTATTCGTTTGTTTCTACCACGTGACAAATTACCCATAATAAATGTGCAACACAAAATACAATACAGACAGAAAATAGATATGTGGCTCCTATGTATGTGTAATAATTATAAATAAATTGAAAAATATGTATATATTTCTTATTGTAATTTATGGTTTTTTTATAGCAACACACATCAAAGTTGCTGGTGAACGCAGCAGGCCAGGCAGCATCTCTAGGAGGAGGTACATTCGACGTTTCCGGCCGAGACCCTTCGTCAGGACTAACTGAAGGAAGAGCTAGTACTAGTTCTTACTATCTCTTACTAGCTCTTCCTTCAGTTAGTCCTGATGAAGGGTCGCGGCCCGAAACGTCGACTGTACCTCTTCCTAGAGATGCTACCTGGCCTGCTGCGTTCACCAGCAACTTTGATGTGTGTTGCTTGAATTTCCAGCATCTGCAGAATTCCTCGTGTTTATGGTTTTTTATTATGTATTGCTATGTACTGCTGCCATAAAGCAAAATATTTTAAGACATATGCCGGAGATATTAAATTGAAGCAGCCATTTGAAAACCAGTCAGTCATAGGGAAAGCATGCAAACTCGTCACAGACAGCAACCAGGACTGAAGCCAGGTCCTTGTCCGTGCAAAGCAACTGCTCTGTCAGCTGCGTGATGCACTGCAGCGTTGGTCCTCTTTTCAACATTCGATGTTTGTCCGAACCACAAGAGATTCTGCAGATGCTGCAAATATTGGGACAGCGAGCTGTTTACTGTTTACCTGTGCTGCACTTCGAATTGTATTTTGTTAACTTATTCATGGCGATATTTTGCTTTATATGCTGTGTTTGTGTGATGTATGCTTTGAGTGGGCACTGTGATCCACTGTTGTGTACATACATCTATTGATACTTCTGGACACATCTTCAGTGATGTTCCTGGAATCATCGGGTGTTTCGGGTCTTTCAACATCATACGACCTCCTCCAGGTGACTCAGTCAGGGCTGATCAGACCCCAGCTTGTGTCCAGATGGCTAGCTACTTATGACTCCATGGCTCCCCTCTTTTGAGCCACAGCCATCTTGAGGCCCTCTCTGCCGCATCGGTGGTACTGCGGATGGCTCTCCTCTTCCTCTCTCCCTCAATGCCCAAAATGCTGAAGGCTCTAACTAAAGAACGGGCTATGAATCCCGTACAACTAACCTCCACTGGGAGGCACCTCGCTCTCCATCCAGCCTGCTGACAGTTGCTGACCAGTCCTGTGTACTTGGAGAGCGTCCTTTCAAAGGCCTCTTCCAAGCTATCTTCCCATGGGACTGTCAGTTCCAGCAGCACCACTTGCTTAGTAGACTCAGACACTAGGACAACGTCTGGTCGCAGGGTGGTGGCTGCGATATGGTTGGGGAACTTCAGCTGCCCTTCGAGGTCCACCAACAGCTGCCAGTCCCTTGCAGAGGTCAGAATGCCTGCAGATGTTCTTTTGGCAGGTATTGGCTGCTCCCCAGCTCTGACAAAGGCAATGGTCTGCTTGGAGGGTCGGGACCGCTTTGCCCACTCAACTCCTGCGCTGACGGCTTCAGCGATGGTCTTCAGGAATATTATTTCATCTGGTTATGTATGTGTCAGGTCAGATGACAATAAACTTGATCTTCAGCTTGATTTGATTTTCAATTGAGGAATCACAGTGTTTCAATGAATTCTGAGCATTATCATTAATACTAGGATTGGGGGCTCAGCAAGAAATTGGAAAAGATTTCCAGAGGTTACCGGGAACGGGATTCAGTTGCAGTATGTGGGAAAAGCCAGGGAGGAGATGACGAGATTGATTTTTTTAAACCATGAGTAAAGTGCCACCTGAAAAGGCTGTGGAAGCAGGCTTGTTTTGATCTTTTAATATCCTGAGTAAACACTTGAAGGGGACAAATTCTCGGGTCAACAGCAAAAGTGAGGGTGAGTTAGATTGTGTGGACTGTACCATTAAACTGTTGACATAGCATTCTATCTGCAGGGAATGAAGCACGATATTGTTAAATTGATTTATTATTGCTTCTTGTACCAAAGTACGGTGAAAAACAAATTTGCATACCATCCGTACAGATCATACCAAGGGGGTTGCCCCATGGTAGCATGCAGTTAGCGCGACACTACTACAGCATGGGTCATTGGAGTTCAGAGTTCAATTCCGATGTAATCCGTAAGGAGTCTGTACATCCCCTCAGTGGAATGCATGGGTTTTCTCCCAGATGCTCTGGTTTTCTCCCAAAGACGTGCTGATTAGGAGGTTAACTGGTCATCGTACGTTGTCCCGTGATTAGGTTAGAGATATATCAGAGGTTGTTGGGTGCTGCGGGTCGAAGGTCCAGTAGGACCTATTCCATGCTTCGGCGGGAGGAGAAGATGGCAACACACTGCGCGTGCGCAGCTCTCTGGTGAAAATGATACCGTATCTGTTAAATAGGGGCCGTGGACAATTCTGATTTGATGGAGAATGGACGTGAAAGCACAGAGGAACGTCTGGAGAAATTTCTGAAACGCCCGTCCGCTGCTGTTGTTACTGTGTGGTCGGGAATCTTTCGGAGGGTAGGCCTCAAAATCCACGGTCTTGCCTGCTTTTGGCGACCGAGAAGGAGGTCAAATCATTCGGATAGAGATGGCGCTCAGTACTCGGTGTCGGAGAGCTGATTGGAGGCTCGAAGTTTTCAGATGACTCAGAGTCGGATTGTGGTCGGCATGGCAGGGAGAGTTTTTCTTCCTTCTCCCGTCTGCGTGAGATGTGGGACATTTGAGAAACTTTGAACTTTACTGTGCTCATGGACTTCATCAAGTTATGGTATTGTTACACTGTTTGTAACTACATGTTATAATTATGTGGTTTTGTCAGTTTCTTCAGTCTTGGTTTGTCCTGTGTTTTGTGATATCACACCGGAGGAAATAATGTATCATTTCTTAATGCATGCGTTACTAAATGACAATAAAAGGGGACTGCGTGTCTTCATAATCTAATCTAATAATCTAATCTCAATAAAGCAAGAAAGCAATAAGTCACTTCATTAAATCAGTACATTGAGGCAGTACAAGGGAAAACAATAAAAGAATGTAGAATAAAATGTTTTGGTTACAGAGAACATGCATTGCTGGCAAACAAGAAGGTGCAGGACAGATTATGAGACAAAAGCTTCATCCTGTTGTACTAGGGAACCATTTAACAGTGAAATAGCTGTTCTTAATCCTGGTGATACATGCTTTCAGGCTTTTGTAGAGAGAAACGGACTATTGAATGGCTTCCTAGTACAATAAGATGGACTCTTGACCTCACAATCTAATTTGTTATGATCTTGCACCTTGTTGTCTGCCTGCACGGCACTTTCTCTGTAGCTGTTACACTTTATTCCGCGTTCTGTTATTGTTTTATGTTGTACTACCTCAGTGCACTGTGTAATGAATTGATCTGCGTGAACAGTGTGCAAGGCAAGCGTTTCACTGTATCTCGGTACATCTGGAGCCCTACAATCCCCATCCCAATCAATGATCTTCTGTCAGCCTGCTGTGGAGTTGAGCAATGAAGCAAATTGACGGATCCTTCTTGCACAATGAAAGCACATGGCATGGAAGAATTGTTACCAGACCTACAGACATGGGTTCAATTCCTACTGCTACCTGTAAGGAGTTTGTACTTTCTCTTCTGACTGCGTGGGTGTTCTCCAGGTGCTCTGGTTTTCTCCCATATTCCAAAGCCATATCAGTTGGTAGGTTAATTGGTCATTGTAAACCGTGATTAGTCTAGGATTAGGGGCCGTGGACAATTCTGATTTGATGGAGACAGACGTGAAAGCACGGAGGAACATCTGGAGAAATTTCTGAAATGCCCGGTTTGCTGCCACTGTTACTGGGTGATCGAGAATCTTCTGGAGGGAAGGCCCCAAAATCCCCGGCTTTGCCTGCTGCTGGTGACCGAGATTGTGGTCGAATCGTTCGGATAGAGATGGTGCTCGGTACTCCGTGTCGGAGGGCTAATCGGAGGCTCGAAGTTTTCGGACAACTCAGAGTCGGACTGTGGTTGGCACGGCAGGGAGAGTTTCCTTCCTTCTCCCAGCTGCGTGAGATGTGGGACATTTGAGAGACTTTGAACTTTTACTGTGCTATGGCCTGTTCTTCATCAAGTTATGGTATTGTTGCACTATTGCAACTATATGTTATAATTATGTGGTTTTGTCAGTTTTTTCAGTCTTGGTCTGTCCTGTGTTTTGTGATATCACACCGGAGGAAATATTGTATCATTTCTTAATGCATGCATTACTAAATGACAATAAAAGAGGACTGCGTGTCTTCATAATCCAAAAAAATCTGAATCAAAAGGGACAGAAGCACCTGTCAGAATACTTCTGTTAAATAAAGAGAGGTTTTGGAAGTTAGTTCAATTACTTGCAAAGAGTTGTAAAAAATCCACTATAAGTTAATAATGGCCTTGTGAAAAAATGAAGCACGTAGCTATCAGCAGACACATAGCTTATATTGGCTATCTATGTTTATCCAATTTTATTGCCGGTAACTAAATAAATCATAAGAATTTGGACTACAATCAAGAAATAATAACATTTTTGCATCATGTCACATAATTCTTTGCACAGTACAGTGGGTTAAATCTCCAGCAGATTAATATCAAGTTAAAAAATAATGTTTAATTGATTAAAATAACAGTTTGTATTATTTGTACAGAAATAGAGATCAGGAAGCTAATGGTTTTGGTCAGTAAGACAAATAGTTTTGACGAGAAAATGCTGTGTTTTGTAACTTTGAGACGATTCTCACCACTGTCAGACAGGCAGAAAAAGCACTTATATTTATTTTAATGAATCATACTGACTTTCGAGCTAACCTCCATCTTCCTGATTTTAATGTGAGGGGAGATATATGTTCAATAATCTCTCAACCCCTGAACCTATAAATGGCTCCGGGGAGTTCCAATCTTCCCTGATTGTCCATTTTTGTTTGAAATTATATGGGTGCATTCTGTCATACAGGAACAGTCTAACATTAATAAATCTGTTCCTGTAACATTAAAGTTAAACAGCTAAGGTAAATATCAACAAATAATCTCAATACAGCTAGAAGGCACTTTCTGACATATACCCTAGAATCCTACCCCCTCCAATCCCAGGATCTTCAATCCCATGGCCTCTAATTTCAGGACGCTAATCCTATCCCCTCCAACCCCATAGTTTCAATCTCCATGCCTCAGTTTCCCTAATAGACCTTTAGACATTGGAGAAAATTATGCCATTCAGCTAGTGAGGCTGCTCTGCCTTTCGATCTTGGCTTATTTACAATTCCTCTCATCACATTCTCCTTCCTTCTCCCTGTAACCTTTGACGCCGTTTGTCCGTAATGTGCCATGTCATCTTTCCATGACCATGATTGTTCTTGGCAAATTTTTCTATAGAAATGCAAGTGCCTTTACAAGACGGGTGACCCCAGCCATTATCATTATTCTTCAGAGATTGTCTACCTGGCATCTGTGGTCACATAACCAGGACTTGTGATATGCAACGGCTGCTCATACGACCATCCAGCACCTGCTCCCATGGCTTTATGTGACCCTGAAGGTTGGGGGGGGGGGATATCTAAGCAGATGCTACACCTTGCCCAGGAGTGATCTACAGACTAGCAGGCTAGTAGAGGGAAAGAGTTTCTTACACCTCCTTTGGTAGAGACATATCTCCACCCCACCGCTCTTTGACACCATTAATAATCAATAAACTATCAACCTCCACTTTAAGTATACCCAATGACTCGGCCTCCATTGCTGTCTGTGGCAAAGATTCGCCACTCCTGTCTGAAGGAATTCCTCCTCATTTCAGTTCTAGTTTCTGGTCCTGGACTTTCCCACTATAGGAAACCTCCTCTCAACATCAATATTTGGTATGTGCTCCATTCTTACACTGTCCATCTCCATGTTCTCCAATTACATTCCCTCCGGTATCTTCTCCTCCATCCCCATTCCCTTTATTCCCATGCTCGCAATTCCTTTGATTCCCAATCTTATTCCATCCCATTTCATGGCCTTAGATAATTTCATCCTGTAACATATTTACAGGTAAGCTGCCGTATAAACTGTGCAATAGTTGTCAACAAATAACCGTATAAAGTTAAATTATGCTCCCATAATATGTCATTGCAGTAATCTTTAATAAATCAATTTAAAACAGCCAGAACGTACGTGGTTCCCAAACTGCAGACACTTCGACAGTGAGTGTTTGAACTAATAAGTGAATGTATAGGAATGCTTGAGTACAAGAGTATGTTAACATGCATGTTTCCCTGTCACAAGTGCATAAATTAATGCGTAAATATTTGGTGTGCACGTTTCCTTTGTTTTGAGTTCTCTGTGTGCTTGGAGACTGTGGTTCTTTGGGCTCTGACTGAACTGTACATGATGTGCGTGTTTTGAATAATATGCATGGTTTGTGCACCAGCATGTTTTGTGCAGTCTCTGTGCATTTCAAAGTAAAATTGTTATCAAGGTACATATATGTCACCATATACAACCTGGAATTTCACAGTAAGTACAAGAAATTGAGCAATTGCAAAAACAGAGAAGACAAATAAGAAAATAGTTATGATAATAATCAATAAGCAATAAATATTGAGAATCCTTGAAAATGAGTCCATAGTTTGAGGGACCAGATCAGTGCTGAGGTGAGTGAGGTTGAGCGAAGTTATCCCCTTTAGTTCAAGAAACTGATGGTTGAGGGGTAATAATTGTTCCTGAACCTGATGGTGCAGGTCTTGAGGCTCATGTGCCTCCTTCCTGATGACAGCATGAGAAGAGAGCATGTCCTGGGTGGTGGGTCTCTGATGATGGATGCTGCTTTCTTGTGACAATGCTCTGTGTGGATGTGCGCAATGATGGGGTGGGCCTTACCTGCGATGGACTGGGCCATATCCACTATTTGTACAAGGGCATTGGGATTTCCATACCAGGCCACGAGGCAGCCAGTCAATATACTCTCCACCACGCATCTATACAAGTTTGTCAATGTTTTAGATACATGTCAAATCTTCATAAACTTCTGAGAAAGTAGAGGCACTATCATGCTTTCTTTGTAATGGCACTTATGTGCTGGACCCAAGAAAGATCCTCTGAAATGGTAACACTGAGCAATTGAAAGTTGCTAACCCTCTCCCCCTGTGATCCCCAAAGAGGAGTGGCTCATGGAGTCTAGTTCTCTCCTTCCGAAGTCAATAACCATCTCCTTGGTCTTGCTGACATTGAGTGAGAGTGTGTATGTTCTTGCAGAATGATTTTAATTTACCTAAGGGTGTGTGTGTGTGTGTGTGTGTGTGTGTGTGTGTGTGTGTGTGTGTGTGTGTGTGTCTGTGTGTGTGAGAGAGAGAGAGAGTTGTGAATAATGCATATAGTTTAAGTATTGTGTGTCTGGTGTATGTTTTATGAATTGTATGTCCTGTGTACGACATTAATGCTTTAAGCAGTGTGAGTATATATTTTGTGCAGTGTGTGTGTGTTTTTCTGTTTTTTATGCCATGTGTGCATCTGTGTGTTTTAAGCAGTGTGCGTGTTTTTATCACCATGAATGGAGTGTAACATCTAAAGGGGTCTATTGTGTTTGCAAGAGTTGAATCTTGGGTCAAAAGCCCTCGTCTGTAACCTCAGACTGGAACTCCAGATGGGGAAGTCAGGAATAGTGGTAGTTCTCAGTTCATCAATTTCACGTGCTTGCGATCTCTTTACTGGGTACAGGGTCTGCTTCGCTAGCCAATGTGGCATTAATGGAGAACAAATTGAGACATATCCTCTATTTAATTGGTTCCAGAATCATGAAGATTTAATGAGAACGAGTGCTCAGTGGACCGTGCAAAACTGCTTCACTGTCCACCAGCTGTAAGTTTCAAAATACTGAACTCCATTCTACCGAGTTTGATAAAGTGCGGGGCAATAAAGATTTTAATGACACCTCACAAATGGGGTTTACTGAGTGTGTTTTCAATAGGTCTGAAAGTATTAAGTGTCCCTCACAGGAGAAAGATTAGTTCAATCAAAGTCATATCACAGCATGCTGATGGAGGAATCTGTGGTCAGATAAAGGCACATAATTTGCTTCTGTCTTTGTAATATTCTTATTCTCACTTTATGAAGAGTGTGTTTGTCGGGTATGATTGTAAACTGAAGTTGATTGGAACTACAAATGTTTATCAGGGCTCCCACCATCTCCCTCACTAATTTTTAAACTTAGCAAGATTATGATATGCTGCTCAGGATTGGAACCTATTGAATACTGAAAGGCCCAGGTACGGTGGACATGGAGAGGTGGGACAATCAAGGCCAGGCGGCACATACTCAGAATACAAGGATGTCCTTTAGGGCAGAGGTGAGGAGGAATTTCTTTAGCAAGAAGGTGGTGAATCTGCAGAATTCATTGCCGCAGATGGCTGTGGAGGCCATGTCTTTAGGTATATTCAAAGCGGAGGTTGATAGGTTCTTGATCAGTAGGGGTGTCAAAAGTTACAGAGAGAAGGCAGGAGAATGAGGTTGAGAGGGGTGCAATAATAAATCAGCCATGATGGGATGGCGAAGCAGATTTGATGGGCCAAATGGCCTAATTCTGCCCTTATACCTTATTGTGTTATGGTCTTACGGTCTAACTGAAGGAGTAGGTTGTACTGTAGTTCCGGTAAGATAGCAGCATGCTCGGACGCAGCAGCTTATACGGGGTCAACCAAAGTTTCTATTGTCTTTTTAAAATGTATTTTTTTACAATCAAAGACCTAGCTGAACATTAAGAACTTAAATTACTGCAGATCTACCCCATCAGGGAGTTGCTCATTGGCGGAGAGACTGGAAGAGCTAGATTTGATGCGGACCGTGATTCTGCTTGCAACAGACAGGCACTGGTGCGTGAACGGGGTGCGCAGTCTAACAGCGAGCAATCGTTTTAGTCTCTTTTCTTGTGATCGCAAGACCCTGTTGGACATTGGCGCAAGTCCGATTCAGCAGGGAGCTGCGTGGCCTCGGTCATAGCAAGGACTAGGCCTGAGGCTGCGGGGTTACCTGTTTACAACCGTCTGGGGGAGGCATCGGAATTGGGTGCTCCATCGGAGCGCCGGAGGAGGGGTAGCACGGCGTGTCAGTGCTGCTGCCCCCCAGTGTTCACTTGGCAGAAGGCAAGCTGGATTGAGTTTGGCTGCAGACGATATATATTTTTGTGTGACTGTATTTTATTGTCATCTTATATATACCTGCTATTTTATATGTGCTATGTGTGCCTTGTACTGTGTATGACTGTTGGTACTGTGTTTTTCACCGGAGTAACACTGTTTCATTTTATTTATTTATTTATTGAGATTCAGTATGGGACCAGCGCTTCTTGTTGTTTGAGCCACTCAGCAATCCCCGATTTAATCCTAGCCTAATCCTGGGGCAATTTACAATGACCAATTAACCTACTGTCTTTGGACTGTGGGAGGAAACCGGAGCACCCGGAGGAAACCCAAACGGTCACAGTGAGACCATACAAACTCCTTACAGGCAGCAGTAGGTTTGGCTGTATCCATGTGTATTCAGGTATAGTTGAATGACAATTAGACTTGAACTTTCTCCCAAAATATAGATACATAAGAACAATGCTCCAATAACCCATTTGCAGTTATAGTCTGATTAGCCCGAACCACAACTGCATCCACTGCTCTTTGAAAAATTCCAAAGACTCATAACTTGCTGAGAGAGGTAAACACACTTTACAAGAAAAGCACGTATTAATGGTATTTCAAAGTCCAAAGTACATTCATTATCAAAGTATGTATACGAGGGGTGATTGATAAATTTGTGGTCTAAGGTAGAAGGAGATGAGTTATTAACTTCAAACTTTCTGCATAATCACTCAAGAGTTGACCTGCATGTGCACGTAACGAGAGCCGTATAACTCATCTCCTTCTACCTTAGGCCACGAACTTATCAATCACCCCTGCTGTGGACACTTTCTGGAGGTCCAAGATCCGTATGCTCCACGACCTCTGGACTAAGTGTGTAAATGTAGGAGGGGACTATGTTGAAAAATAAATGTGCTAGGTTTTCTAAAATTGACTCCTTCTACCTTAGGCCACGAACTTATCAATTACCCCTCGTACTATATACAACTTTGAGATTTGTCTTCTTACAGGCAGCCACAAAACAAAGAAACCCAAAAGACCCCATATAAAAAGAGAAGAGCCAATGTGTAGAGAGAGAAAAAACACACATCATGCAAAACAATAACCATAAGCAAATAAAGTTCTGAACTGGAGTCCACAAACAGAGTTCCATAGTTCAGCACAGAACCGAGCACAGTCACAGAGTAGCAAGCTGAACCAGTCTGTCGCTTCAAGCCCCAACACCCTGACCTTTTCAATCTGGCCTGTCACCCAAATCAACGTCCAAGCATCAGGTTCAATCACCTCGATACATTCTGGGACCAGGATTCCACCATCTCGATCAGGCCTTGCGCTTAAGTCTCAGTCTAGGCATCAGGATCAGTCGCTTCAGTACGTTCTGGAACCCAGACCTCGCTGCCGCGATTTGGCCGGTAACACGACGCTTGATCAAACCTTGGGTCCTCCTGGCTCCCAGTAACAGGCCTGCTGCCTCGCCTCGCCTCGCCTCGTCTCGGTTCTGCCATCAAATCGCCTTCAAGTCCAAAGGGAAGTTACAGACTATTTCTTGTGATGATTGTTTGCCTGAAAAAGTGTGATTTACAAAGTATTTAGTTGTTTTCCTTGTTTCATTAGCCACCAGCCCAAAGTCATTGAGGTTCACCAGCATTGTCTTAAACCAGAAGTTTACAATGGTATTTATCATTTATTCATAGGGTCTACGAAGCAGAACGCAGCAACACAGGAGCAACTGAGCAAAATCATTGGAAACTTATAATTCTCTATCAGAATCCCGAATATGTCAGCTTAGGGATTTTGGATATACTTGGGGTATTCAAATTAGTGATCTTTATCTGCAGAGTTGAAAGCTAGCTTCGTTTGTTGCCTAGGAAGCAAGGCAGCCAATTCATGATCTTTGTGACTTTGATCAGATAGCACTTTTTTAATAATGGTCATTGATGAAATAATCATCATTACTTTTTTTCTCCTCCATAAAGAAGTTGGGAAAAAGAGATAAAGAGGTGGAGAGGTCAAGACCAGGGGAAAACTCCAGTATTAGTGCCTAGGTAGGTTAGATTAGAGTGGCACACTCCCGTAGGGTGCTCGGTTTCCTCCCACATTCCAAAGACACACGGGTTAGGGTTAGTGAGTTGTGGGCATCCTAGGTTGGCTCTGGAAGTCTGGCAACGCTTGCGGGCTGCCCCCAGCTCATCTCCAACTGTGTTACTTGTTGATGCAAACAACGTATTTCACTGTATGTTTCAATGTGTACATGATGAATAAAGTTGATATATATTTTAACCTTTAGGTTGATAGGTATGGCTGTTAAAGATGGAGCAAGGAAAATTAGAGACTGCAAGATGGACCAAAGAGTAGAAAAGAGCTTGGGATGTGGAGGGCTGGGTGAAATTACAGAGACAGAAAGAGATAAGATGATGGAGAAATTTGAAAAGAGTGATAAGAATGAGAAGAATTGTTACAACTGGCTAGGTAACAGAGGAACAGTCCACCTCTGAGAGCCATAATACACGTTACTCATGTAAAGTTAGTCGTAATGTTATACAGCATGAAAACAGGCCTTTGGGCCCAATCCAGTTGCTTATGCCAACCAAGTTGTCCATTTGACTGTTTTTGACCTTACAAGGTTGTTGCTGCAACTTGAGGACCAGAGTGAATGGATTAGGACTTTATTACCTGGAGTGTGGGAGAATGAGGGGATATTTGATCGAGGTATACAACATTATGAGGGGTATAGATAGGGTAAATGCAAGCAGGCTTTTTCCACAGAGGCTGAGTGAAGCTAGAATTAGAGGTTATAGGTTAAGGGTGAAAGCTGAATGTTTATAGGGAACCTGAGGGGGAATGTCTTCTCTTGGAGGGTGTTGAAAGTGTGGAACGAGCTGCCAGTGGAAGTAGTTGATGCGAGTTCAACTGCAATACTTAAGAGATATTTGTGCAAGTACATGGACGGGAGGGTTATGGAGCGGTATGGTCCAGGTGTGGATCAATGGAACTGGACAGAATAGCAGTTTGGCACAGACTAGATGGGCCAAAGGACCTGTTCTTATGCTGTAGTGCTCTATGACTTTATAACGCCATGGTTCACAGCTCAGCAACTGTTCTGAGTAGAGGACTTACTTACTGACCATTATGCTGCTGGCATTTAGTGCAGCAATGAAGATCCTCCATCTCAGGCAGTGTTCAGAGCTTCCTTCATCATATCCAGAGCTTCCTCTTAGTCTTCACTACTGTCAGCCACGCAAGTCCTAGCTGGAGTCTCGGGAATGCCATCACACTCAGATGTAGAAGGGTTCTTCATCGCTGTTTCGTAACAATTTTGTTTTACCGGTCAGGGTTGTTAACCCTGAGCTGAACCCCCTGTGACTTGTTTGGCCATGGGTGACCCTACAAAGCGACAAAGCATGAAGCCCTGACTCCAGCCAACACGGCTCTCTGAGTCACTGAGGCTCGCAAGCCTCCAAACCCTACGACAAGATCTGGTCCTTATGGAGGTTTGGGTAGAAGAATACTGAGCTAAATCCTATGTTTGCCTTACAATACTATACAGTGTAACAGCAACTGTTTGGTTGTGGACTCTTCACTGCAAACTTCAGTGATACATGAAAGAACAGGAGGCTGTGGAATCTGGGCCACCATTCATCCCTCAACAAGTAAAAAGTTAACATAATAATCTGCCTGGTTTGTCTGATCATCTTATGACCATCAGCATCATCATCGTTGTGTGCCATGTCTGAATGACCTGGGCAATCGTGGTCTACATGACCATGATTATTCAATGTTCTGTACAGAAGTCATTTGCAATTACCTTCTTCAGGGCAGTGCCTTTACAATAGCAGTGACCCCAGATATTATCAATACTCTGCAGAGATTGTTTGCCTGGTGTCAGTTGTCGCATAACCCGGACTTGTGATATGCACCGGCTGCTCATACAACTATCGGCCACCTGCTCCCACGGTTTCACGTGAACCTGATCGGGGGCGAAGCAGGTGCTACACCTTGCCCAAGGGTGACCTGCAGGCTAGTGGAGGGATGGAGCATCTTGCACCTCCTTCAGTAGAGAAGTATCTCCACCCTGCCACCCACTTATGACTATACCTCGAGAAACTCATCAATATATGATTATCTTCCCCCATTACCTCCTCAATACCCAAGTGAAATTAAGAGAAGTCACATCAATCACCTGGTTAGAGGAAGGTGAGAATGCTGATAAATATTATTTGCTTGCAGTCTCTAGCCGGTGTCCAAACTTCCCCATAACATTAACAAAACAGCTTCACAGAGGTGAGGAGGAAGCGTATTATCATTAACAGTCAGAAACAGAGTTCTTCAGGTGCAAGAGGTGTCCCTATGAGAATAAGTCCTCCTCAACTTTCCTTGTTCTCAAAAGGGATTCCTCATGGACTGATGTTTTATGATCCTGAGAACGTAGAGCCTTTTAACCCAGGTTTCTTGTACATAATCTTGCACGTAGGGCAGCACAGTAGTATTACTGCAATGCTATTACAGTACTAGGGACTCAACTTCAGCTCTGCTGCTCTCTGTTTGTACGTGACCACGTGGATTCCTCCAGGTGTCCCAGTTTCCTTCCACATCCCAAAGACGTAGGAGTTAGTTGGTTATTTGGCCACATGGATTTAATCGGATATCATGAGCTCATTGGCACAGAAGGATTGCTATTCTGCTATATCTCTAAATAGAAAATAAATAATTTCACAGTTTTTATACAAACCAGCACAAGGTGGGCTGAAGATGTGCCCTAAATCCTAAGTAGCAAGTTTCTGTGCTGTAGTTTCTATGGTTCTATGGTTTCTATGGTTCTAAAGCCCGTGTTAGGAATTTCGGTGAGGAATTGGCTAGCCTTCCCAACATTGAGGACATCTTCAAAATGCAATACCTCAGAAAGGCAGCATCCAACACCCAGGACATACCCTCTTCTCATTGCTACCATCAATGAGGAGGGGCAGGAGCCTGAAGAAACACACTCAACATTTTAGCTCCTTTCTTTGATTTCTGAATGGACAACGAACCCATTCAAGTGACACTACCTCACTATCTTTGATCTTCTTCTTGCTCGCTTTTTGCAGTACTTGTTTAATTTATTTTTAATATATATATATATTTCTTATTGTAATTTATAGTCTTTATTATTATGTATTGTAATGTATTGCTCCTGCAAAACAACAAATTTCACAGCATATGCCAGTTATATTAAACTGAATTCTCATTCTGATTCTGAGAGGAGGAAACATCAAACCTCTGGTTCTGGTTGAAGCCCAGAGCAGGGGTTCCCAAGCTGGAGTTCACAGACCCCTTGGTAAATGGTAGGGGTTCATGGCACAAAAAAGGTTGGGAACCCCTAGCCTGCTAACTAGAACTACATCTATAGTTGCAGTTAGCTTCATCACCTTGTCTTCCCTCCCCACCTTCTATGTTCAAGGGGCCCTGCTCTCTAGATGGATGGTTCAAAGTTCTCTTCAGAGGGCAGATCGCTTCTGGAATCCACAGACAGGAGTAACTTTTCTCAACTTCTTGCCATTCCTGAGCCACTGTCTTCAGGAATTTGGATAATTTTCTGTCCTTATGGGATCTTATGGGGAGGTTAAGTTGTCCAGCCAGCTTATTTGTCTAATTCATGGAACCGGGATTAGAATTTCACGTGTGAATCAAAATCAGAATCAAGTTTATTGTCACTGACAAATGTTTTGTGACAGCAGTACTGCACAATACATAAAACTACTGTAAGTTACAATAAGAATATATAAAAAACTAAGTCACTCAAAAAAGCGTAAAATATTGAGCTCAAGATCTTCTGCAGATGCTGCAAATCCAGAGAACACACACAAAGTAATGCACTTAAAACGCTGGAGGAACTCAGCAGGCCAGGCAGTATCTATGCAAAACAGTAAACAGTCGACGTTTCTTAGAACATAGAACATAAAACAGTACAGCACTTAACAGGCCCTTTGGCCCACAATGTTGTGCCGACCCTCAAACCCTGCCTCCCCATATAACCCTCCACCTTAAATTCCTCCATATACCTGTCTAGCAGTCTCTTACATTTCACTAGTGTATCTGCCTCCACCACTGACTCAGGCAGTGTATTCCACGCACCAACCACTCTCTGAGTAAAAAAACCTTCCTCTAATATCCCCCTTGAACTTCCCACCCCTTACCTTAAAGCCATGTCCTTTTGTATTGAGCAGTGGTGCCCTGGGGAAGAGGTGCTGGCTATCCACTCTATCTATTCCTCTTATTATCTTGTACACCTCTATCATGTCTCCTCTCATCCTCCTTCTCTCCAAAGAGTAAACCCTAGCTCCCTTAATCTCTGATCATAATGCATACTCTCTAAACCAGGCAGCATCCTGGTAGATCTACTCTGTACCCTTTCCAATGCTTCCACATCCTTCCTATAGTGAGGCGACCAGAACTGGACACAGTACTCCAAGTGTGGCCTAACCAGAGCTTTATAGAGCTGCATCATTACATCGCAACTCTTAAACTCTATTCCTCGACTTATGAAAACTAACACACCATAAGCTTTCTTAACTACCCTATCCACCTGTGAGGCAACTTTCAGGGATCTGTGGACATGTACCTCCAAGTCCCTCTGCTCCTCCACACTACCAAGTATCTTGCCATTTACTTTGTACCCTGCCTTGGAGTTTGTCCTTCCAAAGTGTACCACCTCACACTTCTCCAGGTTGAACTCCTTCTGTCACTTCTCAGCCCACTTCTGCATCCTATCAATGTCTCTCTGCAATCTTTCACAATCCTCTACACTATCTACAACACCACCAACCTTTGTGTCGTCTGCCAACCCACCCTTCTACCCCCACATCCAGGTCATTAATAAAAATCACAAAAAGTAGAGGTCCCAGAACAGATCCTTGTGGGACACCACTAGTCACAATCCTCCAATCTGAATGTACTCCCTCCACCACGACCCTCTGCCTTCTGCAGGCAAGCCAATTCTGAATCCACCTCGCCAAACTTCCCTGGATCCCAGGCCTTCTGACTTTCTGAGTAAGCCTACCATGTGGAACCTTGTCAAATGCCTTACTAAAATCCATATAGATCACATCCACTGCACTACCCTCATCTATATGCCTGGTCACCTCCTCAAAAAACTCTTCACAAAGCCATGCTGACTGTCCCTGATCAGACCATGATTCTCTAAATGTCCATAGATCCTATCTCTAAGAATCTTTTCCAACAGCTTTCCCACCACAGACATAAGGCTCACTGGTCTATAGTTACCCGGACTATCCCTACTACCTTTTTTGAACAAGGGGACAACATTCGCCTCCCTCCAATCCTCCGGTACCATTCCCGTGGATAACGAGGACATAAAGATCCTAGACAGAGGCTCAGCAATCTCTTCCCTTGCCTCGTGGAGCAGCCTGGGAAATATTCCATCAGGCCCTGGGGACTTATCCGTCCTAATGTATTTTAACAACTCCAACACCTCCTCTCCCTTAATAGCAACATGCTCCAGAACATCAACCTCACTCATATTGTCCTCACCATCATCAAGTTCCCTCTCATTGGTGAATACCAAAGAGAAGTATTCATTGAGGACCTCGCTCACTTCCACAGCCTCCAGGCACATCTTCCCACCTTTATCTCTAATCGGTCCTACCTTCACTCCTGTCATCCTTTTTTTCTTCACATAATTGAAGAATGCCTTGGGGTTTTCCTTTACCCTACCCACCAAGGCCTTCTCATGCCCCCTTCCTGCTCTTCTCAGCCCCTTCTTAAGCTCCTTTCTTGCTTCCTTATATTCCTCAATAGACCCATCTGATCCTTGCTTCCTAAACCTCATGTATGCTCCCTTCTTCCACCTGACTAGATTTTCCACCTCACTTGTCACCCATGGTTCCTTCACTCTACCATTCTTTATCTTCCTCACTGGGACAAATTTATCCCTAACATCCTGCAAGAGATTTCTAAACATCGATCACATGTCCATAGTACATTTCTCTGCAAAAACATCATCCCAATTCACACCTGCAAGTTCTAGCCTTTTAGCCTCATAATTTGCCCTTCCCCAATTAAAAATTTTCCTGTCCTCTCTGATTCTATCCTTTTCCATGATAATGCTAAAGGCCAGGGAGCGGTGGTCACTGTCCCCCAGATGCTCACCCACTGAGAGATCTGTGACCTGACCCAGTTCATTACCTAGTACTAGATCTAGTATGGCATTCCCCCTCGTCAGTCTGTCCACATACTGTGACAGGAATCCATCCTGGACACACTTAATAAGCTCTGCCCCATCTAAACCCTTGGAACTAATCAGGTGCCAATCAATATTAGGGAAGTTAAAGTCACCCATGATAACAACCCTGTTATTTTTGCACCTTTCCAAAATCTGCCTCCCAATCTGCTCCTCTGTATCTCTGCTGCTACCAGGGGGCCTATAGAATACCCCTAATAGAGTAACTGCTCCTTCCTGCTCCTGACTTCCACCCATTCTGACTCAAAAGAGGATTCTGCTACATTACCTGCCCTTTCTGTAGCTGTAATAGTATCCCTGACCAGTAATGCCACCCCTCCTCCCCTTTCCCCAACTCTCTCTCCCTTTTAAAGCACTGAAATCCAGGAATATTGAGAATCCATTCCTGCCCTGGTACCAGCCAAGTCTCTGTAATGGCCACTACATCATAATTCCATGTATGTATCCAAGCTCTCAGTTCATCACCTTTGTTCCTGATGCTTCTTGCATTGAGGTACACACACTTCAGCCCTTCTACCTTACTACCTTTACACCGTTTATTCTGCTTCTCTTTCCTCAAAGCCTCTCTATATGTTAGATCTGGCTTTACTCCATACACGGGCTGAAATACTTAATCAGAATTTTGTGTGTATTACTTTGATTTCCAGCATCTACAGATTTTCTCTTATTTGTAATACACACAAAATGTTGAAAGAATTCGGCAGGTCAGGCAGCATCTATGGAGAGGAATAAAGAGTCGACATTTTGGGTCAAGACCCTTCGTCAGTGAGGTAGTATTCATGGGTTCATGGACCATTCAGAAATCTGATGGTGGGCGGAAAGAAGCTGTTCTTAAAACATTCCTAAAATGTGTTTTCTTCTGCTAAACCTCTGCAGGAGAATTCATTGTACAACAGCTCTTGATGCTTGGCTCTGTTGATGATGGTGTTATGCAAGAATTTTCAAAGGATGGGAGGGGAGATTGAGGATGGGGGTAAAGCAGATCAGGATGCAAGTGTCCATTTAGTCACTTGGATTATTAAAGCAGAACAGGAAGCCATTCAACCTCTCAATTCAATACTGGCCTGTCTGCCCTCTAAGTCCACAGTCTTGTGCTTTATAGGTCTTAATGTACACTGCTTATCTTCTCTGAAGATCATCGTCTTGTTGTGATGGAGAAGCTTGTGAGTTCCTGAGATCGCTAGATCAATGCCATCTGGCATTTAACCTCTGGTCAAGATGCTCGTGGAGCTGAGACAAGGGGGATGTTCCAGACAAAGAATGATCCAACCAAGAACTCAACGGTGGAGATTGTGGAAGATAGTGGTACATCACAGCGGCAGTGAGGATGGAGGAAGGCTGCAGCAGTGAAAGTTCTCCAGTCATCTTGCATTCTATACCCCTGAACCCTGTCAAGGACCATGTGGGGGTTGCCTGTGCATCAGCCTCCCCACGTTAAACAAAGTCCCACACCGGCGTTCTCCATAACGAAAATCCACCCTAATATCCCAGTTTAAGTCTGGTGGCGACCAGCAAGTGGTGAAGGGGGCAGGATTGTGAAGTCTGGAAGCTCCTAGTCACGAACTGGCACCAGTATATGTGGATCCTTGATCATCTCTACAGCCACCTGAGGACCCACCAATAGACAACCCCTTAGGAGAACGTCATACAGTGATTGTGATACTATCAGAATCAGGTTGAATATCACTGGCATACGTTGTGAAGTTTGTTGTTATGCAGCAGAGTACATTGCAATGCATAATAAAACAGTAAATTACTGTAAAAAGTATATAGATATGAAAAAGTTACATTAAATAATAGTGAGGTAGTATTCATGGATTCAATGTCCATTCAGAAATCTGATGGAAAAAGGGAAGAAGCTGTTCCTGAATTGCTGAGTGTGTGTCTTCAGCCTCCTGTACCTCCTCCCTGATGGTAGCAACGAGAAGAGGGCATGTTCTGGGTGATGGGGGTCCTTAATGCTGGATGCCACCTTTTTGAGCCTTTGCTCCTTGAAGATGTCCTCGTTGTTGGGGAGGCTTGTAATGTGTGGATCTATTTCTTTTAGAGCAATGGCCACTCCCCTTAGCACGACATTTTGGTCTGCTTTCTGCACATGTGCTGATGTCAATGCATGCACATTGTTCTCTCTCTCGCTCTTACTGAATGGGAATACACCAGTTAAAGCCATCACTCGAATGCGTGCTTTTATTCAATATATATTTAGTCATGCACAGATCCAACAAATTGGCGATGGCAACGAACATGAATGTCAGAAAATACCATGAACTGGGATGGCACGATTACGGGACGAAATAGCAAGAGTTAAACAGTACAGAGAAAGCTGTCACAGATGCTAACAAAGGCGTGAGTACAGTGTATAGTAACCGTAAAAGACACGCTGAACTTAAAGTGAAAATAACATGGCAATGACTTCATTTGGGAAAGTTGATGAATTTGATAGTGCTGAGGAAGGCAGGGAATCGTATATCGAGAAGGTTGAACTGTATTGTACGTTGAACAACATGGAGGAGCAAAAGAAGCCCCTACACTTCTTATCTTAGCTTAAAGGGTCTACGGACACACGGTCTCTTATGCAACATGGTAACCCCCTGCAAAGGAAGCAAGCAAGATGTTTGATTAAATTGGTAGTAGCTGAGAGATTTAGATTTTACAAGAGGAACCAGTCAAAAGATGAAAGCCTTTCTGAATACTTTGCAGAACTGTGCAAACTTTCCCAGTACTGTGACTTTAGAGATGGATCTTCTGATGCATTAAAGGACAGGCTGGTGTGTAGCTTGCAGAGTTAAAGCACTCAAAAAAGGCTACTATCTGAAAGAGACCTAACCTTAGAATGGGCATTGACTATTTCAATATCAATAGACTGCAGCAAAGCATACAGCAGAGATACAGAAAAGGAGGTTAGAGTGTTCCTGAAGGGTGTAAAAAGCCAAAGATGTTATCAATGTGGCAAATCCTCCCATGATGCAAATGACTTTTGGTTCAAAGATAAAGTCTGCCGAAAGTGTCAGACAAGGCCACATAGAGAGATAAAAAACACAACCGAGTGATAAGTCTAAAACACAAAACTAAGCAAATGCATAAATTTACCAAATGTAAAACAGAATCAGACAACATAGAGTCTGACAAAGGTGAACTGTCATGCCTGGAGCTGCATTGTATAACTCAGCACATCACAAAATCATCTGGATCACAATAATATGTCTGGTGTAAAACTGAAAATGAAGCTGGATACAGCTGAATTCCAACTGTTCATGAAGAAAAATGGCATCAAACGTTTCAAGTCAGCTCTCAACACCCAGCAACGAATGGGTTAGCTGAAAAGCTTATCCAAACTGTCAAGAAGTCCATTAAAATGATGGACAAGGAGGCTATTTTGCTACAGCACATGGTGGACAGCCTCCCTTTCAGGTATCGGAACTCAATTCATGCGCTAACGAATCAAACACTTGCAATGCTGTTCATGAATAGGAATCTGAGATCTCGCATAGACCTCCTGAAACCAGATCTACAGAGGGAAGTGCAGAATAAGCACAGAAGAAGTGAAGCAGCAAGGAAATTGGACAGGAAGTCCTAGTGCATGATTACTGAGAAGACAAACGGACACCCGGTAGCATAGCTACAAGAACAGGACCACTGATGTACTCAGTGGATGTTGGAGATCAGACGTGGAGCCGTCATGTGGACCAGATACTGGATGCTCAACCGAAGACCACAACTGAGTTGTCTGCATCCAACAAGGCAGACATATTGCAGTCACTGGACTTACCTCTTAGTGATGATGATTACTGGCAGCAACATGACACCAGAAGCTGAGAACACCGTCTTAGACAAGGCACCTGCCAACCCTGACGCCACTCCACAGGTCCAGAGGTGCTATCCTGAAAGAAACAGAGCATCACCCAAAAGACTGAACCTTTAGAACTGTGAAGTTAGTTATGGACCGTCATTGTGAAAGCATGTTTATTTGGAATATGGATTTGTGAAGGGAAATTGAATGTTTTGTACATATATAGTGTATGTTGCATTAATCGAAATGGGGAGGAAGTGTAATGTATGGAGCTATTTCTTTTTGAGCAATGACCCCCCCCCCCCCACCCCATCTATGGAAAAGAGTAAACAGTGAACGTTTCAGGCTGAGGCCCTTCATCAGGACTGGAAAAAAAGAATGGAAGTTAGAGTAAAAAAGGAGGGGGCAGGGGAGAAACAAGCTTCTACCCTGTTCTGTTTCAGTCCTGATGAACATCATAGGTCAAACCATCGACTGTTTATTCCCCTCCACAGATGCTGCCTGGCCTGCTGTGTTCCTCCAGCATTTTGTGTATGATGCTCTTTGGCCTTCTGTTAATGAAAGTTGCCCATTTTTTGAACTGGGCATTTGGAAGATTATCTTGGCTCAGAGGGAAATGCACTGTCTTTGTACCAGCCTATCTGCTGCCCGAACTCAGTGAGAGAAATCAGTCAAGTCTTGCATGAAAGCAACGTAAAAGGTAGTCTTTGTTTAATCAATTTCAGCAAATATTTGAGCCACTCTCTCCTGTCTAAATAAAGGAATGGCAACTTGACATGGCTCCCATGTATTCACCTACAGAATGAGTTACTGGCAGCTGTTATTCCTACTTAGGGTCACGTTCACTATCCATCTACTGTCTGTGGTTGCTCTGCTCTCCGAGGCTGTTGGTTATAAGTTTTGACAGATACCTGGTTGGTTGCCTGTTTTTAGAGTTGGTCTCTGAACTGACAAAGGAAAGAGTAAAGGGCCTGTCTAGAAATACTTGTGATTCCCTTAAGAGATTGACTACCTTGGATGCTTGAAAGAAGAGGCCAGAGTTCAAAGGAAGAGTCGAGGGACCAAGAGAATTCCCTTTTCCATTGAGCTCATCGCTATTGATCACAGGAGCGAAAATATACTCTCCACCTCGGTTCTGTTTGCCAATATACCTTGTGCTCCCAAACAACGGTGTTCAATATTTGAACCCTCTGTCTTTACTGAGGGCCTCTGTTGGTCACTGTTGAGTGTGGATATTCCTAGCTGTCTACATGTTATGCAAGCCAGGGCAGTATGATATGGAGAGCAAGCTGTTGCCCGTGCAGCTGGCACCGCCTCTCCACACAGCTGGTGAATGCAAAGGAAAGGCAGAGACTGAGTTGTCATTCAGTGCTGAACTCAACGTAGGGCTGCCTTAGGGACTCCAGCTCCGGATTTTTTCCACAGGGTTTACTCCTGAAGCTTCCCCTATGAGTAGGTACAGCAGAGGTTTGAGATCAGAGTTTTCCTTCTCCTAGTTGAGTTGCCAACTACGGCCAACGTACCCCATCAGTCCAGAGTTCTAAGGAACCAGTAACCTGCCTTTGCCCCTTCTCCTGTTGGCAGAAACAGGCTTAGTAGCCTAGCCACACATGAAGTCCAGCAGTTGAACTTGGTTGTCAGAGGCTATTTGAGACACAAGCCATTGGGAGTGGTTAGTAGATAGTGGGAGTTTATTCCCACTACCCTCCAGCCCCATTATTTACTGGCTCCATCCTACTCAGATTATCTACTGAACGTACTTTCATGCTAAATTTACTTTGAACTTCGAACCTATGTCAATGATCGTTAGTTATTGTTGGTCCCTAGACTAAACTAAATTTGAGAGCTAAAGGAGTGGTGATTTGAAGATGCAATGAATCGTACCTGAAGAAAATTATACTGCAGCCAAGAAACACAATTCCATCTTACACTCTTACAAGCAAGAGAAAATCTGCAGATGCTGGAGATCAAAGTAACACACACAAAATGCTGGAGGAACTCAGCAGGCCAGGCAGCACCTATGGAAATGAATAAACAGTCGACGATTCAAGTCCAGAAGAAGGGTTTTGGCCTGAAACATCGACTGTTTGCTCCTTCCCATAGATGGGATCAATAAAGTATGACTAAGGTATGACTATGCTGCCTGGCCTGCTGTGTTCCTCCAGCATTTTGTGTGTGTTACCTCTATCCTATACTCTCACACTGGGCCCATTGGCAATCAAAACTAGACAACAGAATTATCTGAATTTAAGTTTACTCATTCTTATTAATAGGTTTGGCATGGTGTCGTAGCGATTGGTGCAATCGCTTTACAGCGCTAGTGTTCACCAATCCGGATTCGATTCCTGACGCTTCCTGTAAGGAGTTTGATGCTCTCCCCATGACTGTGTGGGTTCCTCTGGGCACTCCAGTGTCCTCCCACATCCCAAAGCTGTATGAGTTCGGGTTAACGGGTTGTGGGCATGTTATATTGGTGGCGACACTTACAGGCTGCCCCCAGCACACCCTCATTGGTTTGATTTGACGCAACTGAAGCACTTCACTGTATGTTTTGATGTTTTGATGTACATGCGACAATCAAAGTTAATCTTCAGTGATTTCTTAGGTGTCACTTATGTGTCAGAAAGTTTCACTCTCGCCTTTGAAGCAGGAGGTCGTGCATTATAGTGATAGCTCTGTACAAAATCTAGATTGCTACTCAAGTGCACCCTTGAGGGAATGTTGCACTATCAGGAGTGATACGTTTTGGATGAGACACCAAAGTCTAAGTGCATCTTCCCTTGCGGACAGATTAGAACATCTCATTCCACTGTGCTGAAAAATGTAAGCATTCTGATGTCCTGAGAAATAATAATATTTCAACCAGCGTCAAGAGAATCCAGGTTTTCTGGCCAATTTCACAAGGTTGTTTGAGAGAGGTTTCTGCATCAACATTGAGTTCAACAGTGACTTTACTTCAAAATTATTATTCATATATTATTAATATTCAATATTTTATCAGTTTCTCTGTTTCCTGTAGTTGACAACATTTGGTCCTTTTGTAGCTTTCTCAGTGCTTTTTGATTTTTGTGCAGATTTTCCACACCCTTCAGTAACTTGTTCCAGACTCTAAAGACTCATTGTAATCAGAAATGCATCAAACTTATCATTTTCTCATGATACAGTCATGTCCCTAATGTAAATAATTTATTGTCTCTTTACGATGAACCCAGCCCATTGCTTGGAATCACCTCCTGTGGCCCCTTCCTGCTCAGTTGATTTCATTGACCCTCCACGCCCTTACATCCAGCTCTAAGCTCTCACTGGCTCAGCTCCCCACCAGGAGGTGTGATTTAGAGACCCCATCCCAAAATGCTGCTAACAGGATTTGACAGCTGGCAAAACTGGATGGCAGTGATTTGCCTTCTGTCAAAGCTGTCACTGAACTTGACATAATTTAAACATCTCTGACATACAGAGAGATTTAAAAACTATGGAAAGTGAAATTTATTGGATTTTTCTTGTACTAACAAGTATAGCTTTAATTAATTTATACTAGGAACATTAAGAAAAGAAACTCAGCTAAACTTGAAACTTGGTCTACAGAATATAGTCTGTATCACTGTTCAGTAAATTAGTAAGAAAATAAGACATAGAAGCAGAATTAGACCATTCAGCCCATCGAGTCTGCTCGGCCTTTCCATCATGGCTGATTTATTTGTCCTCTCAATCTCATTCTCCGGCCTTCTCCCTGGAACCTTTGACAACTTTAAAACTTTACAAACTTGAACATATCGAAGTTTAAAGTACATTTATTATATCAGATGCTTATATACATAAGCCACATGTCGTTGTATATTTACCACAAATAGTAAATAAAGAAATAAAAAATATTAATCTAATTTACAAAAGTAAAAATTTTATTTTAAAAATTCAACGAATTAAAAACTTAAAGCTGAATGATTAAAATGTAGTTGATCTCTTCTCTTGCTTCTAAATCTTCAGGCCTCAAGCTCCCATTGAAATCTATGAAGGCTGAGATCCTGCTCCAGATCTGAGCTGGAGCAAGATCCTATTGTGAATTGACAGCATAATGCTATAGACTCCCAGTAAGTCTACACACCACTACCGGTCTTCACTTGAAGCCCAGCAGAAGAACACAATGACAGACTGGGCTCCTCTAAATCACTATACTGTAGAAATCTGTCACTGGCCTGACATACTGTGTGTATATAAGTTCATCTTATGTAAATACGGCCACACTCAAACAGTTACTTGTACATTGTGTTTTATAGGATTGCTTTCATATTGCTTTCATTGCTGCATCGGAGTCAGAATAACAAACATTTTGTTCTCCTTTACTCTCATGCACTGAAGAATGACAATAAACAATTGACCAGAGAGCCCTTTTGCACATTCTGTGGAAATATAAATCTTATTAATTTTTTATCTATATAGTGTCACAATATACACTTTACAGCCAATAATATGGTTTTGAAGCCTTTTCACTGCTGTAATGTTGGAAGATGAATCAGCCAATTTAAATGCTGCAATGTCAAACAGAAATACGATTAGCAATGTAAGAACAACCAAGTAATATTTTTAATATTGTGGATTGAAGGACAACTATTGATTAGGTCATCAGGTATAGCTTCCCTTCCCTTCTTTGCATGGGATTCGCAGGTCCCCTTAATGGATCAATGGGGCCTTGGGGTAATTTTTCATCACATAGACTAGAACTAGAGGTTGTGGGTTAAGGGTTAAAGGTGAAAGGTGACTGCTTAAGGAGAACACGAGAGGGGGAGGTTCTTCACTCTGTGGGTGGTGAGAGTGTGGAATGAGCTCCCCGCAGAAGTGGTGGATGTGGGTTCAATTTCAACATTTAAGAGAAATTTGGATAGGTATATAGATGGGAGGGGTATAGAGGGAAATGAGACTAGGCAGAATTATAATTCATCATCGACTACATGGGCCAAATATATTTGTTTTTTTTTAGTGTGAATATGTTTTTTTTTGCTCGCTTTTTTGAAGGTGCTGTGTATGTTTTGTACCTTGGCCCCAGAAGAACACTTCCATTTGGCTGAATTCATGTATGGTCCAATTATAATTAAACTTGAATTTGATTTGAATTTGAAGGATCTACTTCTGTGCTTTAGTGTTCTATGACTCACACCACAGTGCTCTAGATTATGGGCTCACAGCACTAAAAATAAGAGCATCCTCAGCAGACACATCTTTGGGACAAATAAAAGAACAGTTAGTTATGTCACAGAGGCTCAGGAAATAACCTATTAATCGGCAATGGAAACAACAGTATGAGTCCTTGACATAAACGATTTGAAATGTTCTTATGTTATGATTAAGATAAAACTTCCTTTGGAAGCAATTGTGGGGAATGCGGATCAAGGTTATACAAATGTACAGTATTATTGGAACTATTTGAACAGGATACTCTATAAATGCATGTTTGTTATCCTGAATCCCGCTCAGGATAACTGACAGACAAACAGATAACATACATTAAGGTAACACGGCACTATACACAAAAGCAAAGTCACACTGCACACATTGTTCTAACAACCAGCATCACTGAGGTGCCCCCACACATTTGGCTAACAGCCATTCTTTAGAACACATTTTGGATAGAAACCTTCCAGATATTAATTAGAAGCATGTGGTATGAAAAATTTAGAAGCATGAATTCATACAGTAAAGAGGAAGGTCATTTTGGCATATTATCATAGACCAGAGAACAGTACAGCACAGGAGTAGGCGTTTCAGCCCATCGTGTTTGTGCCAACCATGATGCCAATTTAAACTATTCCCACCTACCTGCACATGGTACATATCCCTCCACTCCCCACCTGCTCAGGTGTCTGTCTAAAATCCTCTTTCATATCGTTATCGTATCCATTTCCACTGCCTCCCCTTCAAAGGGCTACCACGGTGATAAAAGACATTTGCAAAGCAAGTTTTTTACATAGCGATTGGCAGTTCTTTCCAGGCTCCTACCACTCTTTGTCCTCCAAGAGGACCTCAACCTTGCCATAGTTTTGAGGCTATGACCCAGAGAGCTACATTGGCTGCAGTCAAGACATTATGTTTTGGGTCTTGGTAGGGTTACCCACACTGAACAGGTCAAAGGGTAGAGGCCAGTCTAAGAGTGGTCCACCGGTCCTCCAGGTTTGGGGGTTCAGCTCAGGGCTAACAACTCTGACTAATAAAACAAAGTTGTTACAGAAACAGCAATGAAAAATCCTTCTACATCTGAGTGCGATGGTATTCCTGAGTCTCCACCCAGGACCTGCGTGACTGACAGGAGTGAAAACCGAGAGGAAGCTACTGACTTGATGAAAGAAGCCTGAGATGGGGGACCTTCACTGATGTCTTAAACGCCAGTGGTGTAATGGGCAGTAACATAACAACAACTCTCTGTAAAAATAACTTGCTTTTCAAATCTCCTTTATTCCTGTTGTAGCCCTTTGAAGGACCTTTCCTCAATAACCTCAACTCCCTTTGAGCAGAGGAGACTGGCTGGCTTTATTTGGTAGTGTTCATGTTGACAATAAACTGAACTTAAACTTCAGAGATGACTTGATAGACGCGTACAAGATGACAAGAGGCATTAATTGAATGCACAGGGCCTCTTCCCACTCACCAAGACTATGCGAAAGTCTCTAGATGGTTGCTATACACGATTGCTCCGGATGGCTCTTGACGTGAGTTGGCAACAGCACATGACAAACGTCGAGCTCTATAAAGACCTACCGATGTTCACCACTAAAATCGAGGTGAGAAGACTGCAACCAGCGGGGCACTGTCTATGCCACCCCAAGCTACCTGCCAGCCTGGTCATCACATGGGAGCCCAAGCACGGGAGGATGAACCCTGGGCGCCCTCCCAAGACTATGGTCAACATGCTCCTAGAACACAGCGGCAAGGCTAATGTAGATGAACTGAACACACTGATGAGGGAGAGGGAGAAGTGGGGAGTCCATCATTGTGCCCGACGCTGGCCTCCTAGGCCTGAGTCAACGTAGTAGTTGTAGGCCTTTTCCCAGGGTGGAAATGGCTAACATGAGGGGCATAATTTTAGGGAGATTGGAGAAAAGTGTGGGGATGAGTTCAGAAGTTTTTTTTATACAGCGAGCAGTGAGTGCATGGTTGTTCTGCCAGGGATGGGGTAGAGGCAGATATATTAGGAGCATTTAAGAAAATCTTAGATATGCACATGATGAAAGAAAAATGGAGGGGAATAAACAGCCAGCATTTCGGGCAGAGACCCTTCTTCAGGACTGAGAAGAGAGGAGGAAAATGGAGATGTTCATGGATTCATGGTCCATTCAGAAATCTGTCCTTTCGGCAGCTTGTACAGTTCAGAGATGTTCTGAATATTGTGAACATTTTGGGAACAATGGGAGAGAACCTGATTTGTTCAGGCTTTTCCAGCCCCTAGTCTCCAAGTATTTATTTGTTTGTTTGTTTGTTTGTAAACCTGTGGAAGCCAGATTGCCAGAAAGTTCATGTTCCAGTGGCCATGTAAGATGAAGGGCGTCTGATGTAATGGACCTTTGGTCAGATGAAGTGATGCCAGTTGCACTAAACCTACTGGCAGATTTTAAGGACATCTACCAACCCACAACCCACCTTCTTCTTAAGCTGCCGGCTAACTGCTATGCTACCATGCTCCCCTTTTAATGGGACCAACTCTTTTTACATTATATGTCAATGATTTGGCTGATAGAGTTGATGACTTTGTTGCAAAGTTTGCAGACAAAATGAAGATAGGTAGAGGGGGGCAGGTAGTTTTGAGGAAGTAGAGAGGCTACAGAAGGACTAAGACAGTTTAGGAGAATGTGCAAATAAATGATGGAATACAGTATCAGGAAGTGTATGGCCATGCACTTTGGTAGAAGAAATGAAAGAGTTGACTATTTTCTAAATGGAGAGAAAGTACAAAAAACTGAGATGCAAAGGGGCTTGGGAGTCCCTGTGCAGGATTAGAATATAAGAGTAAGGATGTTAACGTTGAGACTTTATAAAGCACTGGTGAGGCCTCACTTGAAGTATTGTGAGCAGGTTTGGGCCCCTTATCTTACAAAGGATGTGCTGAAACTGGAGAGGGTTCAAAGGAGGTTCACGAAAATGATTCCAGGATTGGAAGGCTTGTTATATAAAGAGTGTGTGTTGGCTCTGGGCCTATATTCACTAGAATTCAGAAGAATGAGGGGTGACCTCATTGAAACCTATGGAATGGTGGAAGGCCTTCATAATGTGGATGTGGAGAGGATCTTTCTTGTGGTGGGAGAGTGTAAGACCCCAGAGGACACAGCCTCAGAACAGAGGGGTGTTCTTTTAGAATGGAGACGAGGCCAAGTCTTCATGTATATTTAAAACAGAAGTTAATAGGTTCTTGGTTGGTCAGGGTGTGGAGGGATATGGGGAGAAGGCAGGAGATTGGGGCTGAGAGGAAAACAGATCAGTCATGATGAAATGGCGGAGCAGACTCGATTGGCCAAATTACCTATTTCTGCACCTACAGTTGAAGTCAGAAGTTTACATACACCTTAACCAAATACATTTAAATTCAGTTTTTCACAATTCCTGACATTTAATCCTAGAAAACATTCCCTGTCTTAGGTCAGTTAGGATCACTACTTTATTTTAAGAATGTGAAATGTCAGAATAATAGTAGAGGGAATGACTTATTTCAGCTTTTATTTCTTTCATCACTTTCCCAGTGGGTCAGAAGTTTACATACACTTTGTTAATATTTGGTAGCATTGTCTTTAAATTGTTTAACTTGGGTCAAGTGTTTTGGGTAGCCTTTCACAAGCTTCTCACAGTAAGTTGCTGGAATTTTGTTCCATTCCTCCAGACAGAACTGGTGTAACTGAGTCAGGTTTGTATGCCTCCTTGCTCACACACGGTTTTTCAGTTCTGCCCACAAAATTTCTATCGGATTGAGGTCAGAAAATTATGTCAAGTCTGGTTCATCCTTGGGAGCAATTTCCAAATGCCTGAAAGTACCACGTTCATCTGTACAAACAATAGTACGCAAGTATAAACACCATGGGACCACGCAGCCATCATACCGCTCAGGAAGGAGACGCATTCTGTCTCCTAGAGATGAACGTACTTTGGCACGAAAAGTACAAATCAATCCTAGAACAACAGCAAAGGGCCTTGTGAAGATGCTGGAGGAAATAGGTAGGCAAGTATCTACATCCACAGTAAAACGAGTCCTATATCAAAATAACCTGAAAGGCTGTTCAGCAAGGAAGAAGCCACTGCTCCAAAACCACCATAAAAAAGCGAGACTACAGTTTGCAAGTGCACATGGGGACAAAGATCTTACTTTTTGGAGAAATGTCCTCTGGTCTGATGAAACAAAAACTGAACTGTTTGGCCATAATGACCATCGTTATGTTTGGAGGAAAAAGGGTGAGGCTTGCAAGCTGAAGAACACCATCCCAACCGTGAAGCATGGGGTGGCAACATCATGTTGTGGGGGTGCTTTGCTGCAGAAGGGACTGGTGCACTTCACAAAATAGATGGCATCATGAGGAAGGAAAATTATGTGGATATATTGAAGCAACATCTCAAGACATCAGCCAGGAAGTTAAAGCTCGGTTGCAAATGGGTCTTCCGAATGGACAATGACCCCAAGCATACCTCCAAAGTTGTGGCAAAATTGCTTAAGGACAACAAAATCAAGGTATTGGAGTGGCCATCACAAAGCCCTGACCTCAATCCGATAGAAAATTTGTGGGCAGCACTGAAAAAGCGTGTGCGAGCAAAGAGGCCTACAAACCTGACTCAGTAACACCAGTTCTGTCAGGAGGAATGGAACAAAATTCCAGCAACTTACTGTGAGAAGCTTGTGGAAGGCTACCCAAAACGTTTGACCCAAGTTAAACAATTTAAAGGCAACGCTATCAAATACTAACAAAGTGTATGTAAACTTCTGACCCACTGGGAAAGTGATGAAAGAGATAAAAGCTGAAATAAATCATTCTCTCTACTATTATTCTGACATTTCACATTCTTAAAATAAAGTAGTGATCCTAACTGACCTAAGACAGGGAATGTTTTCTAGGATTAAATGTCAGGAATTGTGAAAATCTGAGTTTAAATGTATTTGGCTAAGGTGTATGTAAACTTCTGACTTCAACTGCATATCTTACGGTCTTAATGGCACTCATCTTAACAGCATCTTTCCTATAGCACGGTGACCCAAACTAAACACAATATTTCAAATGCATCCTCATCAATGGCCTGTAAAATTGCAACATAGCATCCCAACCTATATATTATTAAAGTTTTTATTTAGAGATACAGCAACGTGATAGGGGCTTCTGGCCCAATGAGTCTGCATCGCCCGATTACGCCCATGCAAACAATCTCTGTGTTTTTGGACTGTGGGAGGAAACCGGAGCACCCAGAGGAAACCCACGCGGTCACGGGGAGAACGTACGAACTCCTCTCAGTCAGTGGCGAGGGAGTTGAACCCGGGTCGCTGTTGCTGTAATAGCATCACGTTACCATGCTGACCAACTCCCTGCCCTGTATGATGGAGGCCAGCATGTCTTCAGTGACATAAGTTTCCATTTCTATGATTCTGTGATTAAGTGGCTGAAGAAGGTGAGCAAATGAGCAAATTAGATGTAACCAGCCGAGTAAAGAAACAAAATATGGGTCTGCAGGGGGGTGTAAATGACAATTGTAGAAATCCCACTCATTTTATTGGAGAGATAGATAGATAGAAACATAGAAACATAGAAAATAGGTGCAGGAGTAGGCCATTCGGCCCCTCGAGCCTTCACCGCCTTTCAGTATGATCATGGCTGATCATCCAACTCAGATAGATACATAGATAGATAGATACTTTATCGATCCCGAGGGAAATTGGGTTTCATTACAGTTGCCCCAACCAAGAATAGAGTATAAATATAGCAATATAAAAACCATGAATAATTAAATAATAACATGTAAATTATGCCAGATGGAAATAAATCCAGGACCAGCCTATTGGCACAGGGTATCTGACCCTCCAAGGGAGGAGTTGTAAAGTTTGATGGCCACAGGTAGGAATGACTTCCTATGACTCTCTGTGTTGCATCTCGGTGGAATGAGTCTCTGGCTGAATGTACTCCTGTGCCCAACCAGTACATTATGTAGTGGATGGGAGACATTGTCCAAGATGGCATGCAACTTGGACAGCATCCTCTTTTCAGACACCACCGTCAGAGAGTCCAGTTCCATCCCTACAACGTCACTGGCCTTACGAATGAGTTTGTTGATTCTGTTGGTGTCTGCTACCCTCAGCCTGCTGCCCCAGCACACAACAGCAAACATGATCGCACTGGCCACCACAGACTTGTAGAACATCCTCAGCATCGTCCGACAGATGTTAAAGGACCTCAGTCTCCTCAGGAAATAGAGATGGCTCTGACCCTTCTTGTAGACAGCCTCAGTGTTCTTTGACCAGTCCAGTTTATTGCCAGGTATTTGTAATCCTCCACCATGCTGACATATATCTGGTTTCTGGGACTGCTCACAAATTCATTTCAGAAATGTAGGCCTAAATAGGTTTTCAAGGTCCCGATAAAGGAAGTCTCTTTCAACACTGCACTGCACTCGGGAATTAAGCTAGGTTACGTTTCCTGAACTCCGAAGCCAGGCTTGTCGTTGTTAAAGCTAATTCATAGACAAGAGTGCTGTCAGCTGAAGCAAGTGTAATGCACATAGCTAACGAGGGTGCGCACAGTGACATCGCGGCAGGGTAATACTATTACAGAGCCAGTTGTGAGATCAGGGTACAATTCCTGCTGCCCTCTGCCGGGAGCTTGTACATTCTCCCCGTGATGGCACCGTTTCCCCTGGGTGCTCTGTTTCCTCCCACAGACCAAAGATGTATGGTTAGACTTGGAGAGTCGTGGGCATGTTATTTTAGCATTGGAAGCATGGCTGACACTTGCAGGCTGCCCCCAGTACATCCTCACTGATTTGATTTAGAGTCATAGAGCCATAGAGAAGTACAGCACAGAAATAGGCCCTTCGGCTCATCGAGTCAATGCTGAAATCATTTCAACTGCCTACTTCCAACGACCTACACTGGGATCATAGCCCTCCATCCCCCTACTATCCATGTACTTTATACTTTATACTTTATTGTCGCCAAACAATTGATACTAGAACGTACAATCATCACAGCGATATTTGATTCTGCGCTTTCCGCTCCCTGGATTACAAATCGATAGTAAATATTAAAATTTAAATTATAAATCATAAATAGAAAATATAAAAATGGAAAGTAAGGTAGTGCAAGAAAACCGAGATGCAGGTCTGGATATTTGGAGGGTGTGGCCCAGATCTGGGTCAGGATCCGTTCAGCAGTCTTATCACAGTTGGAAAGAAGCTGTTACCAAATCTGGCCGTACAAGTTTTCAAGCTCCTGAGCCTTCTCCCGGAGGGAAGAGGGACAAAAAGTGTGTTGACTGGGTGGGTCATGTCCTTGATTATCCTGGCAGCACTGCTCCGACAGCGTGCGGTGTAAAGTGAGTCCAAGGATGGAAGATTGTACCTATCCAAACTTCTCTTAAACATTGAAATTGAGCTTGTGTGCACCACTTGTGCTGGCAGCTCGTTCCACACTCTCACCATCCTCTGAGTGAAGAGGTTTCCCCTCATGTTCCCCTTAAACTTTTCACCTTTCACCTTTAACTCTCGACCTCTGGTTGAGGTCCCACCCAAGTTCAGTGGAAAAAACCTGCTTGCATTTACCCTATCTAAACCTCTCATAATTTTGCATACCTCTATCAAGTCTCCTCTCAATCTTCTATGTTCTAAAGAATACAGTCCTAAACTATTTGATGTAAACAATGCATTGTACTGCATGTTTTGCTGTACATATGACAAATAATAACGCTAATCCTTAGTATTTTCAGTACAATGGAAGATCATTTGAATATTGTTCTGATTCTCCCCATGACCAAAGTTATGGAAAGCAACTTCCATAATCGAGGAGCCCCACCACCCAGGCCATGCTCCCTTCACACCACTGCCATCAGGCAGGAGGCATAGGAGCCTTAGGTTCCACTCCACCAGGTTCAGGAACTGTTATTACCTTCAACCATCAGGCTCCTGAAACAGTGTGGATAACTTCACTCACCTCAATGCTGAACAACCTATGGACTCACTTTCAAGGACTCTACAACTCATGTTCTCAGTATTATTTATTTATTGTTATTATTATTATTAGTTGCATTTATATTTATTTGCACAGTTTGTCTTTTGCACATTGGTCACTTGTCAGTCTTTATGTGTAGTTTTTCATCGATTCTATTGTATTTCTTTGTTTTACTGTGAAGGCCTGCAAGAAAATAAAATTCAGATCGTATATGGTGACATATACTATACACACTTCAATAATAAATTTACTTTGAAGTTTTGAAATTCAGGGCTACCAACATCAACTCAATTGAAATATAATAATGTTTTGGGATAAGACAAGTGCCATATGTTTGTTCTGTTATGTGCATCATTCACAAAAGTCACATAAAAGTTATTGAATAAAAACTATAATGTGTTTGGAAAACAAATCTCAGCATATACTGCCTAAGTCTATCAAGGTACTTTTATAATTGCCAATTGTGCTTTGATGTAGTATCATTCCACTCACTGGAAATGTTTCATATATGGTTAAGTCATGTAAAACCGCCAAGCGGAGGTGGCTCTCTCTTATCACTAGTTTTTTACCACCTGTGACTAAATATTACAGAAGTCCTTTTATAGCTATCCAGCACGAGGTACAATCCTTCCTAATAAATAACCTGTCTAATTCACAAGGCAAGGAACAGTATACCAAAATCTCTGTAGGTAAGTGAAATAGATATTTTCACTTATAATTGTTTTGTTTGGAAAGAGTGTAAGATTGTGTCGGAGCAACTAATCCACAAACTGCTCAGGGAGGTTTGCGTCTCAGCTTGACTCTGCTATCATTCCAGAACTCAAAGGTTGTGAGTCATGGTCCAGCGAGTCTTCACTCAATCTGGAGACAGATATCCTTTGGCTTTGATGTTCAAACCAAAGTCCTATCTGGAGATGCTTGAAAATCTCTTCAACAGGAAGTTCTCCTCACAACCTGGCCACCATCCTTCCATTAATCAAAAAACAGAACAGTTTAACCTGCCACTCGTTTCATTGCTGGTAGTGGGATCTTGCAGTGTGGAAGACAGCTGCCACACTTGGCTACAACAGAGGACTGTGTGATGGAAATACTGATTCATGTGAAGGACTTTAATCCTCCTCAGAGATATAATCAGGTGCTATATAAATACAAATCTTTACCCAAGTCGTTTGACAGCCATTAAGTTTATTTTGATACAATTTATTGGACTTTGGAGTTTATAACTGTGAAAGCGTATTTGGTTTCCTGTAAACATAAGTTTAATACATTATTTCAACAGTTTTGTTTACTGAAAATAAATTAAGCATTTAAGAAATTCTTGGATATAGCCACATGGACAATAGGAGGGAAGGGTTACATTGATTTTAGAGTGGGTTAAGATGTTGGCACAACATTGTGAGCTCAAGGGCCTGTCCCGTGCTGTAATGTTCTGTGTTCTATAGGGTGAGAGGGGGTAGGTTCAAGGGTGATGTGAGGGGTAAGATTTTTACTCAGAGAGTGGTGGATGCCTGGAATGTGCTGCCTGGTATGGTGGTAGAGACAAATACATCAGAGGCTTTTAAAAGACATTTGGAAAGGCCCATAGATATAAGGAGGGTGGAGGGAGATGGACGTGGTGTTGGCAGGAGAGAGTAGTGTTTGGGTGTTTTTGATTTGCTTTTTAGCTGGTTTGGTACAACATTGAGAGCCAAGTGGCCTGTTCTTATGCTGTGCTGTTCTAATACCCATTATTTATGAGCAGTTGACCCTCAATTACTGAAAGACTTCAGACCCTGAGCTTTTTCCCCCTGGCCTATCATCCCTGTGAAAAGGCTGTCCAATTGGTCCCGTTCCTCTCCCCTTTCTCCAAAGCTTTGCAATTTTTTCCTTTAGATATCTATCTCGTTCCTTTGGGAAGACACCGTTGAGCCAGCTTTCATCAGCCTTTTAGGCAGGCATTCATCCCAGATCCCGGCAACACACTGCACATTAAACTTTCGCCTCTTCAATACTGTTTCTGCCAATTCCCTTAAATCTAAGTCTGCGTCGTCTGGTTGCAGAACCTGCTGGCAGGGAAAGCAGTTTAACTTAATCTACTCTATCAAATATTATGAACTCTTCCATTAAGTGTCCTCTTAGCTGTGTTTATTCTAAGGGGAGCAATCTCATATCCTCCAGAAACCTCCTTTCCTCTGAATCTTTCCAGTAAATCTCCCAAAGCCCTTCATATCTTTGCAGAACTGAGCTCAGGAGTTCCAGGCAAAGCCTGACAAGTGATTTATGAAATTGCTGCATCAGTTCTTCCCATGTAACCTGTAGGGGATTATTACTCACATAATACTGAGAGAAATACCTCGATGAACACTAACACAGAGCGGAGAACTTTATAAAGCCGAGGCTTTATAAGGAATTGATCAGATCGCACTTGGAGTATTGTGAGCAGTTTTGGGCCCCTTATCTATGAAAGGATGTGCTGAAACTGAGGGGAGTCTAGAGGAGGTTCAAGAGAATGATTCCGGGAATGAAAGGGTTAATGATGAGGCGTGTTTGATGGCCCTGGGCCTGTACTCACTGGAGTTCAGAAGAACGATGGAGTGAGGATTTCATCGAACCCTATCAAATACTGAAAGGCCGAGATAGAGTGGATGTGGAGAGGATGTTTCCTATAGTGAGGAAGTCTATCGCCAGACAGCATGGCCTCAGAATATAAAGATGTCCCTTTAGAACAGAGATGAGGAGAAATTTCTTTAGCCAGAAAATGGAGAATGTGTGGCATTCCTTGCCACAGATGGCAGTGGAGACCAAATCACTGGGTATATTCATTATGGAGGATGATAGTTTTTTGATTAGTAAGGGTGTCAAAGGTTACGGGGAGAAGGCAGCAGAATAGGGTTGAGGGGATAATAAATCATCCATGATGGAATGGTGGCGCAGACTCGATGGGCTGAATGGCCTGATTCTGCCCTTATGGTCTAAATAATCTACTTTAGGCTGTATGTCCTCCTTGGGCCCTATAAATTTGTGTAATCCTAAATTCAGTTCTGAATCCTTTGCTACACAGATGCTTAAGACAGAACTAGAAAATAGCCCACGGCTAGATGTTACCAATTATCTTCCTGTGAGATGTTGGTGCTTGATGAAAAGTTCTGGTGTTGAAGCATTTCCCGAAATGACTTTCACAGTCATCGCCCCTCCCTCACCACCGCTCAGGGCCCAAAGCAGTCCATCCAGGTGAGGCAGCACTTCACCTGGGGCCCGATGCCCCCAGGTCAGCCTCCTCCACATTGGCGAGACCTGATGTAGACTGGGGGAGGCTGCTTGCTCGAGCATCTTTGCTCTGTCCATGAAAAAAGGTGAGATTTCTCAGCGGCCACCCATTTCAATCTGACTCCCCATTCCCACTTAACATGTCAGTCCAGGGCCTCCTCTGCTGCCACGATGAGGGCACACTAGGGTTGGAGGAGGAAACACCTTATGTTCCGCTTGAGTAGCCCCCAACCTGATGGAATGAACATCGATTTCTCTAGCTCCTGGTAAATCCTGATAATTATGAGGTAAAAGCAAAGCAGGCTTTTTCAACTGAGAGTGGGTGAGACTAGAATTAGAGGTTGTAGGTTGAAGATGAAAGGTGAAATATTTAAGGGGAACCTGAGGGTTCACCATCTTCACTCAGGTAGTGGTGAGAGTGTGGAATGAGCTGCCAGTGGAAGTAGTGAACGTGGGTTTGATTTCAATATTTGAGAGAAATTTGGATCCGTACAGTGCATGGATTTGAAGTGTATGGTGGGCAACGGTCCAGATGTGGGTAAATGGGACTAAGCAGAATAACAACTCAGCATGGACTAGATGGATCGAATGGCCTATGTTGCAGTGCTTTATGACCCTCTGACTCTAAAGGGAATATATGAGGGAAAATGGTGAGATCTATCTTCACAGCACTTCGGAAAGACACAACTCCAGTATGTAGCAGCTCCTGGTGATCATTCAGTGGTCTTTAAGTGTTAATATGGTTTTATGTAGTGTGCTGGAATGAGGAGGTGGCTGTGTGGGGGACGATGCTTACTGGTGACTTCCTACATGAGGATGGAGCTTTGTGTGATTCATGAAAACACTTAGCCTGAAGCATTTGTACGCTTGCCTCTATTGCAGTCTATATTCAAAGTCAACGTAAAGTTATTATTAAAGTACAGCTATGTCACCATATGCTATCCTAAGATTCATTTTCTTCTGGGCATTTACATGATCATACAGAAAGACAATAGAATTAATGAAAAACCACACACAAAGACTGGCAAATCACCAATGTGAAAAAGACGACAAACTATGTAAATACAACAATAATAAGAATGATAAATAAATAAATACTGAAAACATGAGTTGTAGATCTTATATTTTATATCAAAGTTGCAAAGTAAATTTACTATCAAAGTACTTTTATGGCACCATATACAACCCTGAGATTCATTTTCTTGTGGGGCGGGGGAATTCACAGGAAATAAAGGCATCTGTTAGTCTTGCGAGACATGGATCTGCGCCTGGAAAGTCTTCACTCTCCAGGGTGCAGGCCTGGGCAAGGTTGTATGGAAGACCAGCAGTTGCCCATGCTGCAAGTCTCCCTTCTCCACGACCCCGATGTTGTCCAAGGGAAGGGCATTAGGACCCATACAGCTTGGCACCAGTGTCGTCGCAGAGCACTGTGTGATTAAGTGCCTTGCTCAAAGACACAACACGTTGCCTCGGCTGGGGCTTGAACTCACGACCTTCAGATTGCTAGTCCAATTCCTTAAGCACTTGGCTACATGCCCACACAAATAAAGAAATACAATAGAATTTATGAAGAGCTACACTAAAAAAGACATGAACATCTGACATGCAAAAGAAGAAAAAACGCAAATGAAATTAATATTGGGTTGTAGAGGCCTTGAAAGTGAGTTCATAGGTTGTGGAATCAGTTCAGTGTTGAGGTGAGTGAGGTCACACACTCTGGTTTGGAAGCCCAGTGTTTGAGGAGTAGTAACTATTCCTGAGTCTAGTGCTGTGAGACCTAAGTCTCCTGTACCTCCTTCCCAATGGCAGCAGTGTGAAGAAAGCATGAGCTGGATGTTGGGGGTCCTTGATGGTGGATATTTCTTTCTGGAACTTCTTTCATGGGGAGAACAGGAAGAATATTCAAATGATCTTCCATTGTACATAAACGATTAAAGATTTTCTTTATTATTTGTCACATGTACATTGAAACATGAAGCGAGGTGCATAATTTGTGTCAAATTCAATCAGTGAGGTTGCGTGGGGGCAGCCTGCAAGTGTTGCCCGTGCTTCCAGTGTCTCAAGTTGAGGACTTGTCACTGTCTGTTGCACGATGGGATCAATCGCAATTTGTTTGCCTTTCCAGATGAAGTCGATTGTTTGCATTTGTAGGAAGGTGCCAGAGTCAGGATTACATTGAAATACTGTTACTAACTGTTTGAAAAATCCTTGCCCTGCTGCAGGGAGGGCTAGATCCTCGCTAGAGGATCAACATCAATCATTTCCTCCACCGTCCTGCCTCACATTTCATCAAACTGCCTCCAAAACCTGGAGAGAATTGTGCAAATTGGTTCGAGATGTCCCGTTAAAGGCAGGTGCAGAGATAGTGTTTTCTTTCTAAGAGCAGAAAAAGCAGAATTGCAGAATATGGGTTGCCAGAGGTAAGTTATATCAGGCTGTAATTCATTTGAGATCCTGATGATAGTGTAGACTATGAGACCATCATTCAAGTGCTTCACAAATGTCACATGAGCCTTCTGAATGATAAACTGAAGGTGAAATTAACTACATTTCATTTCATTATTCATTCCCATCTATCTGCTTGTGCAGCATGTGTTATGACGTCTCTGCCTTCACCCAGCATCATGTTCTATGCCCATCTGCGGAGAGGCCATTGGCTAGTTTGCTGACGAGGAATCAGGGTGGTCTTGGATTTCAGTGTTTTGACAGGTTTTATTCACTTGCATGGAGGCATTGCAGAGGACATGGCCCAGTAGGTGTATTTGTACTCACTAAAACCCAACATATTTCTGACCTTTTAAGTCTTCTTGTAGTCGGTTAGTGTTTACAGCGCCGGCACAGTTGTACTTCGGGCGTCTGGCTTGTGCACAGCATGATCCCAGAAGGGCTGAATAACCCTTTGGTCGGTGTAACAATTATAGTATATAATACTATAACATGTTCATTCGTTCGTTCATTATTGGCCATACTGTATGACATGGGTGATCATGATCTTCCATTATTATTCTTGGCAAATTTTTCAACAGAAGTAGTTTGCCATTATCTTCTTCTGGGCAGTGTCTTTCTTCTAAAGATCTCAGCCATTGTCAATAATCTTCATTATGTGCTGTGTCTGGATGACGTGGGCAGTCATGGTCTACGTGACCATGATTATTCAAAGTTTTCTGCAGAAGGGGTTTGCCATTGCCTTCTTCTGCACAGTGTCTTTACAAGGCGGATGACCCCAGCCATTATCAATACTCTTCAGAGATTGTCTGCCTGGCATCAGTGGTTGCATAACCAGGACTTGTGATATACGACCATCCACCACCTGCTCCCATGGTTTTGTGTGCACTGGTCAGGGGGCTAAGCAGGTTCCTCACCTTGTCCAAGGGTGACCTGCAGGCTAGTGGGGGGAAGGAACCTTGTACCTCCTTTAGCTAAGACGCATCTCCACCCCACCACCCAATAATAATTATAATATGAGGGTCAAAATTTCATGGTGATTGCATGGAGGAAATTATAGGGGCCATGTCAGAGGTAAGTTTTGGACTGGTGAGTGTGTGGAATGTCCTGCCAGATACGGTGGTAGTGTCAAATACATTGGGGGCATTTAGGAAATTCTTAGATTGGCACATGGATGATAGAAAAAATGAAAGTTTATGTAGGAGGGAAGAGTTAGATTGATCCTAGAGTAGGTCAAAAGGTCAGCACAACATTGTGGGTTGAAGGGCCTGTAGTGTGCTGTAAATTCTATGTTCTTTGTTCTGTAATAAACAATCAGTTAAGCTTTTTGGACTGAGGGCCAAGTGTAAGTCAGGATACTGCTTGTTAATAAGTGCCACTTGATCTTTTGTTCCTATCATATAAATAACATGGTGAATCTTTAATATCTCATCTCTGTGATGTGATATTAATGGTAAAATACTGGGTTAGTATTCGATAAATCAGAGCCATTATTTAAGTTCCACTGTGGCAGATGGTAAACAAAGTTCTCTCTCTCTTGTGCATACACCTTCTCTCCCTCTCTCTCTCCCCTCTAACTTGCTCACTCTCGCTTTCTCTCTCCCCTCTCGCTCCTTCTCACTTGCCTGCTCTCGCTTTCTCTCTCTCTCGTTCGTTCTCTCCCTTGTTCCCACCTGTGTCTCTATCTCCCTCTATGTGTCATCAATCCCTTACAACTCGATTTCTTTTTTCTTTCTCACTCTTTTCTCTCTCTTTTTTATTTCACTCAACTCCTGTTGCTTCCTCTCTCTTTCTCTCTCTCTCTTCTCCCCTCTCTTGCTGCCCCCCTTCTTTCCCTCTCTTTCTCTGTCTCCCTCTCTCTATCGTCATGTCTCGTCTTCTTTTTTCTTTCTCATTCTTTTCTCTCTCCCTCTCAGTCTTTCTTTCTTTATTTCTCTCTCCCCCCCTCAAGCTCTCTCTTTTCCTCTCTCTTCTCTCCCATGCTCTCTCCCTCTCTCTTTATCATCATTGTCTTCCATGTCTCTTGCTTTATTTTTTTCTCACTCTTTTCTGTCTCTCTCCCTCTCTCTCACTCTAGTTGTCCCTTCCCACTTATATTGGTTCATTCACCCCCCTCATCCCAAAAATCCCCTGTCCATTCAGCACACCTCACGGAGGTGAGAGCCTCGGTCGGATTTCACCCATTTCTCCGGAATTGCTGCCATTTCCTTGCAGGTTTGAATGTGATGAACTCAAACTACAAAACCTAATTGTAACACTCACAACACGCTGGAGGAACTCAGCAGGTCGGGCAGCATCCGTGGAAACGATGAGTCGACGTTTCGGGCTGGAACCCTTCGTCAGGACTGAAGAGCGAAGGGGCAGAGGCCCTATAAGGAAGGTGGGGGAGGGTGGGAAGGAGAAGCCTGGTAGGTTCCAGGTGAAAAACCAGTAAGGGGAAAGATAAAGGGGTGGGGGAGGGGAAGCAGGGAGGGGATAGGTAGGAAAGGTGAAGAAGGAATAGGGGAAAACACAATGGGTAATAGAAGGAGGCAGAACCATGAGGGAGGTGGTAGGCAGCTGGGGGAGGGGGCAGAGTGACATAGGGATAGGGGAAGGTAAGGGGAGGAAATTACCGGAAGTTGGAGAATTCTATGTTCATCCCAAGGGACTGGAGACTACCTAGACGGTATATGAGGTGTTGCTCCTCCAACCTGAGTTTAGCCTCATCATGGCAGTAGAGGAGGCCATGTATGGACATATCTGAATGGGAATGGGAAGCAGAGTTGAAGTGGATGGCTACCGGGAGTATCTGAATGGGAGTGAGAATACGCCTCCAGCGTGTTGTGAGTGTTGCTTTGACCCCAGCATCTGCAGAGTATTTTGTGTTTACGAAAACCTAATTGTAAATGTGCACTGTTGAGCTCTTCTGTGTTCTGAATCTATGGTTAGAAGACACACATAAATGTAACAGATATACATAGCGTTAATCTGACGGGCACAAGCTTGTGTATTGATAGTGAAGAGAGTGGAGGGAATATTTACGAGGATACTGCCACAACCTGAGGGATTGAGATACATGAAGAGGTTGGACTTTATTCCTTAGAATATGGAAGATTGTAAAGGTGTGTAAAATCATGGGAAGTACAGTGGGATAATAGCATAATCTCTTTATCCCAGGTAGGGGAAATAAAAAATTAGGGGCCATTGGTTTAAGGTAAGAGGTGAAAGATTGAGAAGGGATCTGAGAGGTAAGATCAAAACATAATGGATGACAGATATGAAAATGTGCTGCCAGTGGAGGGGGTTGAAGCAGATAGAAGAATAAAATTTAAAAGACATTTGAATAAATTCTCAGTATGTATGTATGCATTTTTTTTTGCATTTTCACAGATCGTCTTCTTTTCCATATTGGACACTTGTTAGTCTTCGGTTGTGTGTAGTTTTGCATTGATTCTATTGCACTTCTTTGTATCTTCTGTGAATGCCCACAAGAAAATGAATCTCAGGGTACTATATACGAACTTTGACAATAAATTTACTTTGGACTTTTAAACTTTGAAGCACATGGTGACGAGGGTTCAGAAGGATATGAACAAAACACGGACAAGTGGGACGAGTACGGTAGGCACACGGTTGGCATGGATGTGTTGGGCTGAGGGCCTGTTTCCATGCCATATTATTCAAGTATTTAAAGAAAGAAAGAATTCAGATGCCAGCATCAATAATGTCTTAGAAATCTATCTATTTAACTGATGTTTATTGGGGAAGGAAGTGCACCATTGTTAGCTGTATGGGTTATACACCACCTGCTCTATTGTTGGGATTGAATCTTAATTGCTTGAAGGATGATCAATGGACAGTCAATTCTATCTTAGCCCCTGGTCACCATCCATGAATAAGAAAATCTGAAAACCTGTAGCTTCATATGTATCTTCTTCTGAGCTGGTTAGCACAACGTTTTATAGTACAAGTATCTCAGGTTCAATTCCCATTGCTGTCTGTAAGGAGTTTGTACGTTCTCCCTGTGACCGTGTGGGTTTCCTGCAGGTGCTCCAACTTCCTCCCAAAATCTAAAGATGTACTGGTTGGTAGATTAATTGGTCATTGTAAATTGTCTCGTGATTAGATTAAAGTCGAGGGATTGCTGGGCAGCGTAGCTCAAAGGCCTGGAAGGGTTAAATTGGGGGATTGCTGGGTGGTGCAGCTCAAAGGCCTGGAAGGGTTAAATTGGGGGATTGCTGGGTGGTGCACTCAAAGGCCTGGAAGAGTTAAATCAGGGATTGCTGGATGGTGCAATTCAAAGGCCTGGGAGGGCCTATTCTGTGCTGTATCTCAATAAGAAGTAAAAATAATAGGGCTTCAGCACAAGAGTTAACATTAAACCTTTGATCTCTGTAACTCAGATATGAGAGTTATGGAGTCATAGAACACTACAGCACCGAAACTGTCCCTTTGGCCCCATCTAGTCTGTGCTGAACGGATCCTCTGCCTGGTCCCACCTGGACTATACCCCTTCATATCCCTCCATCCCCATTCTTCTCCAAACTTCTCTTCAATGTTGCAATCCACCACCTCTGCTGGCAGCTCATTCCACACTTTCACCACAATCTGACTGAAGGAGATCCCCCCCCCCCGAAGTTCCCCATAAATATTTCACCTTTCACCCTTAACCCATGACCTCTGGTTCCTGTCTCACCGAACCTCACTGGGAAAAAAAAATGCTTGCATTTATCCTATCCGTACCCCTCATAATTTTGTATACCTCCAGAATAGACTAAACCCTGCTAGAGCAAATGCCCTACTAGAGGCTGCAAAAAGACTAAAGTTTTAACGCTAATGAATTGGAGAAAACCTTCAAAAGGACATTTTTTTTTTGCTTTACTACAACTGACCTCCATCTTCAAGATGAGACACTAAACATGAACATTAAGCTCATATAAAGGGTGCTCTGCAGAAGGTGATACAAGGAGCAGGCTACCACAGCTGGGTCTGCTCCTGCTGAAAGCAGAACACTATGCAAGCCTAATGGGGAATAGAAGCAAGCTGTTTTATTGTAGTCAACAGATTTATTATGCTGTTAAAATATCACATATCTGGTACTCGGAGATCTGACTAAACTGAGAGGTGCAAGTTTTTGGCTTCTTTGCAGTTTCTTAAATCTGGCATAAAATGCTTTTTCAAATCCATGATCCAGAACTTTAAAAATAATCTGGCCCTGAATGTTAAAAGGAGAATTAATTCCTCATTGCCATTTAGTCGTCATTTCAAAGGGAAAACCAGGCAGTAGGTATGTGACTGAATGTCACGGAACATTTGACATATCTTTATGATTTTCTTTGTGTATATACCGAAAGATGCCGGAAAAAGGCCAGCAATATCATAAAGGATCCTACTCACCCTGCTTATGGACTATTTGTTCCCCTCAGGCAGGGAAAAGACTACAAAGCATCCATTGCTAGGACCACTTACACTCAAAACCAGTTACTTCTCCTCACGCTGTTAGGCTGATCAACACCTCCATCCACTCCCCACCAACACTACACACACATCAGTCACTCCTTCCCACAGCCCCTCTGCACTCTTCATCCCCCCATGCACTGCTACTTTATGCTTACATTCTCTACCCGATACCTACACGGACATAGTCACTGACCTGTTATCCTTACCTTCATAAGTTATCATGTTATGTGTGTTCTGTGTACTATTGTGCTTTACACCCTAGTTCGAAGAAATATTGTCTTGTTTCTAAATACATTATATGCTTATATATGTTATATACATGTACATAATTAAATTGACAATAAACTTGACTTGACTATTGTGTTTTCAGAAGCCCAACTGCTACCTAGAAGAGTTCCTCCTGTCAAGACTCACTTTGTCACTTAATCATTTCCTGTCTGAGTCACCTCATGTTCAGATACTCCTGCACCTGGTGTCACTTTATGTACATACAATTAGTCTATGTATATGTTACCTATGGCCACACCCTATGGTTCTATGGTTCTACTCAGTTACTTATATATGGTGTTTTATAGGATTACTTCAATATTGTGTTTTCTTTGCATTTTCTTTATTGTGCTCTTTATGCTTATTGCATTTTTGATCAGATCTGGAGTAACAAACATTTCATTCTCCTTTACACTTGTGTACTGAAGAATGAGAATCGACGATCTTGAGTCTTGAAAGCCTGGGCAAGACCTAATGAAATCTTAGTTTAGTAACATTTCTTCATTTTAACGTAGGACTTATTGCATTTCTTCTCATTCTTATTTCTTTCCTAGGATCTTTCATGCTTCTCCAGTTTTCACTTCTCCTTATCATGAAAGGTCTTGTATCTCCATTGTAATATGAGTAACGTGATGGCAAATTTACACACAGCAAGATCCCACAGATGCCAATGGGTGAAAGGCCAAATGGCGTAACAGTGGTAAATATTGCCCACAGTAGTATAGATGATAATAGATTCATTTATTAGTCACATGTACAGTGAAATGTGTAATTTCTGTTAACAACCAGCACAATCTGAGGATGTGCTGGGGGCAGCCTGCAGGTGGGAAGTGGGAATTGTGGGGAAAATTTGTGGGGCTAGTGCACAGGATCGAAGTAAGTTGCAAAGAGTTGTAAAATTCCATCATGGGCACCAGCCCCCATGGGATCCCCCACACCTTCAGGGAGCGATGCCTCAGAAAGACAGAGTCCATCATTAAGGACCCCCATCACCCAGGTCATGCCCTCTTCTCATTGTTAGCATTGGGAAAGAGGTACAGGAGCCTGATGGAACACACTCACAGCACTAAGCAGTATTGCATCCGTATTGTACTGTCTCAGTACCTTTATATTTGTGTGCTGTAGCACTTTTTTTATTCGCAGTTACTTTATAAATAACACTATTCTTTGCATTTCTGGTCAAATGCTAAATGCATTTCATTGGCCTTGTATCTGTACTTGGCACAATGACAATAAAGTTGAATCTAATCTAATCTGATCAATGATTCAGGAACAACTTCTACCCCTCTGCCATCCAATTTCTGAATGGACATTGAACCCGCAAACACTACCTCACTACTTTTTTATTTCTTTTTTTTGCACTACTTAATTAATTTAACGATCTAATTTATATGTAAATGTATGTGTGTCTCTATATACACACACACACACACACACACACACACACATTTACTGGAATTCAGTTTTTTTCTCTATTAATATGTATTGCATTGGACTTCCACCACAAATTTAACAATTTTCACAACATATGCCAGTGATATTAAACCTGATTCTGGTTCTGAATTCAACTATTATACTTCAAAATAGGGCCATGGTATATTTAATATCCAGCTGGGGGAGTGGCTGGATATTGATCTAAAATTCTAGAATTTGATATCTCTGACAAGGCAGTTCTCTCATAGTACTCCACTGAACTACCAACGTGAGTGTGGTGCTCAAATCTATGGAGAGATACTCTCTGGAATTTCGATAGTGTCCTGCACTTTAAGATCTGAAAGTTTCTCATTGACATGTAGGGGACCAGCTTACAGAAGTGGTTTGCCATTGCCTTGTCTGGCCAGTGTGTTTACAATACAGGTGACCCCAGACGTTATCAATACTCTTCAGAGATTCACAAACACGAGAAACTCTGTGGATGGAAAAGAATAAAGGGTCAATTTTGGGGTTGAGACCGTTCACGCTTGAGAAGGGAGGGGGAAAATCCCAGAATAAAAAGGTGGGGGAGGGGAAAGAGGTCAGCTGGAAGGTGATAGGTGAAGCCAGATGGGTGGGAAAGATCCTCCACCAAAGGAGATGTGAAGCGCTCCTCCCCTCTGCTAGCCCACTGAGGAGAGTGGGCCGTAGGAGAAAGGGAAGGGTGAGGGGACTCAGGGGGGAGTAGTAGGAATAGAGGAAGGTGTGGGGGGTGGAGGGAGGAATGACTTCAGAGATTGTCTGCCAGGACTTGTGATATGGACCAGCTGCTCATATGACCATCCATCACCTGCTCCCATGGCTTCACGTTACCTTGATCAGGGGGCTAAGCAGGTGCTACACCTTTCCCAAGGGTGATCAGCAGGCTAGCGGAGGGAAGGAGCACCTTACACTTCCTTTGGTAGAGACTTATCTTCACCCTGACACCCTATATTTACTGTAGGGATGTAAAATTCCAATTTTCTTTAGTTATTCCCTTTCATTAGAATGAGACATGAACAGAACTTAAAGCAGCATCTTCATTCTGTTTCACCTTGTTAACGTATCCCAGTAGTACTGTTGATAAGGATGTATGCAGCTCACTTCTAGATATTTTTATCCTTTAGTGAATAAGTTTCCACATTAGAATATGGAAAATTATTTACTAAAGGATGAAAACATCCATAAATTCTTTTTGTTGCTCATAGGATTGATAATTGGCTTGTTGGAGAAGGACGATGCAAGGGTGAATGTAGCGTAGGACGGTGTACCCTGAGGCCTCTTCATTAGCTACAGGAGTGCACTTAATAAAGTTGGATGGTGGAATGGAGATACCGATCAGGGTCACGTGAGACTGTGGGAGCAGGTGGTGGATGGTCGTACGAGCCGCTGGTGCATATCACAAGTCCTGGTTATGCGACCACTGACACTAGGCAGAAAACCTCTGAAGAGGATTGATAATGGCTGGGGTCTCCTGTCTTGTAAAGACACTGCCCAGGAGGCGGCAATGGCAAACTACTTATGTAGAAAAATTTGCCAAGATCAAGCATAGACGTTGGAAAGACGATGATCGCCCACGTCATACGAACATAACGAACGAACAAACTTAACAAAGTGACCACTGGAATAGAACCTGGTTTGTATGGTCTTCTGCTACTTTATTTCATCCTCGTCAAGGATCCACGTGTTGTGCATTCGGAAGTGTTCTTCTGCACACTACTGTTGTACCATGTGGTCATTGAAGTTAATATCGCCTTCCTGTCAGCTTGAACCAGTCTGGCGATTCTCCTCTAACCTCTCTCATTAGCAAGGCATTTTCGCCCACAGAACTGCCGCTCATTCTTGCACCACTCTCTGTAAACTCTAGAGATTGTTGTGCATGAAAACCCCAGGAGATCAGCAGTTTCTGAGATAGTCAAACCACCACGACAGGCACCAACAATCATTCCACGGTTAACGTTGCTTAGATCACATTTCTTCCTTGTTCTGATATTTAGCCTGAACAATATCTGAACCTCTTGACCACGTCTGCATGCTTTTATGCATTGAGTTGATTAGATATTTGCGTTAACAAACACATATACCTAATAAAGTGGCCACAGAGTGTATGTGGCAAGCTAGAATCAGCTCCCGATAATGTTAGATTGCAAGCACTGATTCTGAACCGAAAGCTAGAGGGCATGAGTGTGCTTTTGTCAGAAGAGTCAATGTTTAAAAAAGAATTCAAGAAGGCCATCATTCAGAGTATTGCAGGATATATGCAGAAACAACCGGAAGTTGCTGGAAGTTTTATAAAGTTGTGTATTCTGCGGACATTTCTGATATCAACTGAATCCTTGGATTGCCCATCTGTCCTCTGACTCACATAACTACACATTGTTGCATATATTCAAATTAGACTCACTTGTAAACTTATGTTGCATATGTCAGCTTAATTCAGCAAACAGCCCAGAAACGATGGCTTTGTTCACTGCAGAGTACCACACTCCCTTCGATTTTGTCTGCCAGCGGCTTCAAGCAAATAAGCTCAGAGTTCAACGTCAAAGGAGTCAAGTGTCAAAGGTTCAACAGCCCCTCCCCTGAGTCAGAAGATTCAAACCTCTGTCTGGTGGTTTAAGCACATCATTGTGTCTCTCTGAGAAAGAGCTGCAGTGTAGGAGGTTCTGTGGTCAACAAGATTTGGGTCCAGGTTTTCTAGCAAAGACATATTGCCACATCTCCAACCGCTCTTTAAGTTTACCTCAGCTGAATCAAAACGCCTGAACTTTCAGCCCAAAGCATCACAGAGTTCCGGACCAAGGCTCCAAATAACAGAACAGTAAATTGCGATTGCAAATCTCCTCCAGAAGTCTTTGATAGACTAAAAACCATGATCCTGCTTTGCACTTTGTCAAAGTGACCCATAACTTAAATATTTCTGAATGCCTATTGTATCTCATTTAAAACATGAGGCCATAAACATAGGAGCAGAATTAGGCCATTCAGCTCATTGGATCTGCTCCACTATTCCATCATTTATTATCCCTCTCAAACCGTTTTTCCTGCTTTCTCACTTTAACTTTTGATGCCCTTACTAGTCAAGAATCTCTCAACCTCCACTTTAAATATACCCAAAAACGTGGCCTCCACAGGCACCTGTGACAATGAATTCCACAGATTCACTATCCTCTGCCTGAAGAAATTCCTCCTCATCTCCATTTTAAAGGGATGCCCCTCTATTCTGAGGCTGCGCCCTCTTGTCCTAGACTCCTCCACTATAGAGAACATCCTCTCCACATTTACTCTATCGAGGCCTTTCAATATTCGGTAGGTTTCAACAAGCTCACCCTCATTCTTCTCAACTCCAGTGAGTACAGACCCAGCACCATCAAACATCTCCAACAATCTCCATATAAGTCACTGGACTCCCCGATTCGATTCCAAGATAAACCTGGTACAGGATCTGAGAGCCTATTCCCAGCTGACAAATGCCATTGGCATACAGCCACCCCACCCCACTGCATTCTCTCCAGGCGAGTGGACCATGGCCTTGTCTGCCCACTCATACGGAATAAAGTGAAGGAATTTCCTTGGCATTTGGGCCAGCTTTTAATCCTCAGCCAATATGATTAAAACCAATTAACTGATCATCTTATATGGTTGTGGGATCTCAGAATGTACAAATTTCCTGCCTTTTTTTACAATAGTGAATATGATTCAGAGGTTATTAGTTGGTGCTTTGAGATGTCCTGAGGTTGTAACAGGTGCTAGATAAATGCAGGTTATGTTCCCCTGACAGGCAGAGTACCATTGTTAAAAAATTGTCTACTGCTAGCAGACTTGGTGGGATAGCTATTCTGAATCTAATAAATATTTTCTATGATGAAATTTAAGTGATCTTTTCCCTGTGTTTCTCTTACCCCTCCCTCCACCTTTTAATTCTACTCCTCAGCTTTTTTTCTCCAGTCCTGCCGAAGGGTTTTGGCCTAAAACGTCAACTGTACTTTTTCCCATAGATACTACCTGCTGATTTCCTCCAGCATTTTCTGTGTGTTGCTCATTTTCCCTGTGTCGTTACTTTTTAAAACTTCAACTAAGGATTAAAGAGATCTTTATAACATTAGCTTCATTTGTCACATGTGCTGTACATTGAAACATACAGAGAAATACATTGTTTTGTGCCAACGGCCAACACAGTCTACAGGGGGCACGGGGGCAGCCCGCAAACGTCGCCTTGCTTCTGGCGCCAACATATCATGCCCACGAGCTACCAACCCTGGCCCTACATGCTGGAATGCGAGAGGAAGAAACCCACAGTGGTCAGAATCAAACCCCAATCTGTGATCGTAAGGCGATTGCACTGACCATTACACTGCCATGCATCTTTATCAAACTGCCTCTTTCAGAGCAAATGGGCATGTAGTGCAACATCTTTGCATCAATATTCAAGCAGGTTTGTGAGATCATCTTTTCCATGAACACATGACTCCCATTGCACTATTTATTTATTTTTGTGACTTATTTTTATGTCTTGCACTGTACCTCCGCAGCCAAACAAACACATTTCATTGCACACTGTACACCAGCGATAATAAACCTGATTCTGATTCACCTGGAATGGCTCATGCTGACACAGACCTTCACCACTGGTAGTCAGAATCTGCTGTCCAGGTGAGCTTCATTCTCCTAAAGTCACAAAGCCCATTGCAGGTGATTTAGTCCCTCAAACTGGAGCTGCTTCAGCTGGTGTGAACATAGAGCTTTGTATTGGCAATGGCTAATACGGGAGAACATACATTTTAGGAGATAGGAGGAAAGTGTTGGCTAGTGTTAGAGGGAGGTTTTTTTTGACACATACTAGGAAGTACACGGTGTGGTAAATTTTGAATGGACGATGAACCAGCCCATGAACACTACCTCACTCTCTGTTTGTACACTGATTTAATTTTTAAATATATATATGTAATATGCATTAAACAAACAATAAATTACAATAAGAAATATCTTGTATTTGAGGTACAGGAGCCTAAAGACACACACTCTATGTTTTAGGAACAATGTCCTCCCCTCCTCCATTAGATTTATGAATGGACAATCAACTCATGTACGCTACTGCAATATTTTTTCTTTTTTTCCTCTATGTTTGCATTATTTATTTAATTTAATTTTAAAATGTATTTCTTATTGTAATTTATAGTTTGTTTTTTTTAATTATGTATTGCAATGCACTGCTGCTGCAAAACAACAAACTTCACGACATATGCCAGTGCTAATAAACCTGGTTCTGATTCTGAGGTATACTGCAGTACGGAGGAATCAGGATCAGAATCAGATTTAATATCATTGTCATAACACAGGAAATTTGTAGTTTTGTGACAGCAATACATAATAATTTAAAAAGCTATACATTACTATAAGAAAATTAAACTCAATAAGTAGTGTAAAAAAAAGAGCAAAAAAAAAAGTGAGGTAGTGAACTTGGGTTCATTGTCCATTCAGAAATCTGACAGCAGAGGTGAAGAAGCTTTTCCTGAAATGTTGAGTGTTTGTCTTCAGGCTCCTGTACCTCCTCCTTGATGGCAGCAATGAGAAGAGGGCTTGTTCTGGGTGATGGGGGTCCTTAATGATGGATGCCATGTTTTTTGAGGCATCACCTTTTGAAGGTGTCCTTGATACTGGGGAGGCGAGTGCTCGTGACGGGGAGTCGCCTGAACATTCATTGATGTGTTCATTTGAGATGAAGAAAAAATTACCAGTGATCTAATAGACATGTTTAGGATGATCTGAGGATTTGATAAGATTGATAAAGTGAAAGCATTTCATTGAGTTGCAGAGTTCAGAATTAGGAAGCATAACCTTAAGATTAGCTCTAAACTTTTCAAGTTTTAAGCTCACCTATCATCTATACTCCTCCCCCCCCCACCCCATCTTCGTATTCTTCCCTCCTCCTTTCGAGTCCTGATGAAGACTCAAAATATCAACGGTTTATTCCTCTCCATAGATGCTGCTTGACCTGCTGAGTTCCTCCAGCATTTTGTGTGTGTTACTTCTTTGTACAAAGGGTGGTGGAAGTGTAGGGCTCTCTTCCCAAAAAGCTACCAAGGCCGTATTTTTCATGGTTTTTTTGAGAGTGAGGAGGAATCAAAGGGCCACACAGTTCTGAAACAGACGGTACAGATCAGCAGGCACCTGCTTCTTCTAATCTTTTACGAAATCCAAGCCCATTTAGTAGGTGGAATGTTCATTTAAACATTTCAGAACAGGTGGATGTTTTTTTTTGTTAAGTAGAATAAAAATTTGCCAAGTAAATACATGGAGTTAAGATACAGACCCTAATAATCTTGTTGAATGATGGAATGGGTTTGACAACCTGATTGGTCTACTTCTGTTTCATTATTCCTAAGAAACTTAACGAGTCCAGAACATTCTTTTGCAATTGTATAGTATGAAATCTCCATCCATCATGAAAAACTGGCAGAACACCAAATATGCATTCCATTTTGTTTGTTAAAAAGCCCTGTGTAACTAAATCACTACTTAAATGTTTAATAAAATAGCTGTATTTTTAACTACCATCCTGCAGAAACAGAGGAACCATCTTATCTACTCTTCCTTAGTTTATAGAACATACAAGAAGGTTAAATACACTCAGTGGCCACTTTATTAGATACACCAGTACACCTGCTTGTTAATGAAAATATGTAATCAGCCAATCATATGGCAGCAACTCAATGCATAAAAGCATGCAGGCATGGTGAAGAGGTTCAGACCAAACATCAGAACGGGAAACAAGTTGTGGTATTGTTGCACTGTTGTAACTATATGTTATAATTATTTGGTTTTGTCAGTTTTTTCAGTCTTGGTCTGTCCTGTGTTTTGTGATATCACACCGGAGGAAATATTGTATCATTTCTTAATGCATGCATTATTAATTGACAATAAAAGAGGACTACATGTCTTCATAATTTAAAAAATGTGTTCTAAGTGACTTTGATTGTGGAATGATTGTTGGTACCAGATGGGGTGGTTTGAGTATCTCAGAAACTGCTAACCTCCTGGGATTTTCACACCCAACAGTCTCTAGAGTTTACAAAGAATGATGAGAAAAACAAAAAACATCCAGTGAGCATCAACTCTGTGGATGAAAGCACCTTGTTAAGGAGAGAGGTCAGAGGAGAATGGCCAAACTGGTTCAAACTGACAGGAAGGCGACAGTAACTCAAATAGCCAGACGTTACAACAGTGGCGTGCAGAAGAGCATCTCTGAATGCACAACTCATTGAACCTTGAAGTGGATGAGTTTCAACAACAGAAGACCACACTAATTTCCACTTCTATACCTAATAAAGTGGCCAGTGAGTGTATTTAATTTCAGTTAGTTCCCGATTAGGACACAGTAAATTGTAACTGTGACTTTCCCTGGCATGTACACTGAACTGGAATCAGCTGGCAAACATTTGAAATTCAGTTCACTGGACTGTTTGACTAGCATAAAGGTAAAGTGATTTAACTTGCATTTTTTTTAAGTAGAATGAGGACCACATCACTTTCACGTCAAGTAAAAACAAAATGCTCGAAATCCACAGCTATTCATTTGGCATTGGTTGAAAGAAAAATATCTTAATGTGTTCAGTTTATTCAGGAATCAAGATTCAAGTTGATTTGTCACGTATACATTGAAGCACCCTGTGAAATGCACACAACCCGAGGATGAGCTGGGGAGCAGCCCCCAAATGCCACTACACATTCCAGCACCAACATAGTATGCCCACAATACTCAACAGAACAACACCAATCACGACAAAATAGAACGCTGTTCGTATCCATCCTTGTAAGAACATTATCAACCTGTGAATCTCGCTGTGATTGATTTGGTCTCCATGTTTTCTAGCCCACCGCAAGTTTCAAAAATTCAGTTGTGCTGTCTTTTGTGAATTCTTAATATTGTTGAAGGCCATATGCAAATGCAAGTTTTATATTATTTAATGGTCAATGCAGAGATTTTTATATTTGCTCACTGTTTTGATACTTACGTGGAAAAGACTCCAAAGTGATAAAAATACTTTTTAATAAAAGGTGGCTGGACAGAGTGATGGCTTATGGGATATTATTCTACCATCCCTAGCACTTGGGTTTGATTCTTTTGCAGAATGAGGCTCTGTGCTTCTTGCTGTGACCCCCTTTCTCTCTTGACTTCCTTCTTAATTTATTGCACTTACCTCAGTGAAACTCGGTCTTATTTCACTGAGTATCTCCATAAGCACCTTTCTCCGGAAGGAATCCACCTGCAGGAAACATTTTGACCAGACCAGACCTGAGGCAACAGTAGGATGATGTGGTAGCACATGCTAGAGGTGTGGAAATGATGGTGCAGGAAGATAGCGCAGACTTTTTCAAACTCACTGAATTTTTAAGCAAAATAACCTTTATTCATATTTAAATATTATTAGCATGAATAAACCGTTCAATGCCTTTTCATTCTTTGCGTTCAGAGCCAATATGTTTTGTACTGTTCTTTTTCATTCCTACACATTGTGGATGTGGAGAAGATGTTTTCTATAGTGGGGGTAGTCTAGGATCAGCGGGCACAGTCTCAGAATAGAGGGATATCCATTTAGAACAGGGATGAGGAGAAAGTTCTTTAGCCAGAGTATAGTGAATCTGTGGAATTCATCGCCACAGATGGCTGTGGAGGCCAAGTCATTAGGTATATTTAAAATGGACATTAATAGATTCTTTATTAGTAAGGATGTCAAAGGATAAATGGGGTTGAAGGAGATAATCAATCAGCCATTCAGGAATGACGGAGCAGACTCCAAGGGCTGAATGGCTTAATGCTACCCCTATACCTTATAGTCTGATGGTCTGCCACTCATATGGCCCCGTCAGGTGGTACACCACTATAATTGAAGGGCTTCCTCAATCAACCGTGCCCCTCCCTCTCCAGCAGCAGTAAAACTCTGCACTGTGGTGCTTCCCCACCAAGCCCTTGCAATGGCTGCATCAAGCCTCAGTGTGTCCCTCAGGCCATACTCGTGCAGCCTGGACTGCGCCAGTTGATGGCATGTTCAAAGTCATTGTATGTGAGCAGAGATTACAGAATGATGTATTAATACTGAGAACTTTTCATCTTAGAGTAAACTGCAATCTGTCAGGCCACTTTTTAACTTTTGGCTGTTTCTTTCTCCCTTATTAGGTCTTAGAATTATATTCCTTTAGCTGAGTTTACACTCGGTCCATCTCTTCCTTGACATTCCTGGCTTTATCAGTTCCAGAAATGAATAAAGGAGTTACAACGAGTTGGTCTAGTAATGAAGTGAGACCACGAGAAAAGCAAATTAATGAATTCAAACCTTCCTTGGATTAAATACAGGAGATTCTGCAGATGCTAGAATTCCAGAGCAATGCTGGGAGGACTTATCCTTGGAAATGAATAAACAGTTGACGTTTTGGGCTGAGACCCTTCATCGGGATCAGAAAGGAAGGGGGAAGAAGCGGGAATAAGAAAGTGGGCGGGGGAGGGAAAGGAGTACAGGCTGGCAAGTGATAGGTGAGGGGGAAGAGGAGTGGGTGGGTGAGGATCGTTGGAGAAGCTGGGTGGGGATTGGTGGAAGAGGTAAAGGGCTGAAAAAGAAGGAATCTGATAAGAGAGTGGATTATATTTTTGATATGAAATCAATTAATTTTTAGGTCAGAGTTTTTGTTATCACAGCTGCCTTGAAACAGGATTACAGAATATGAAGGGATATCAATTTGAGTTAAAGACATACAAACAAGCCGTAATTTTAAATGATCTGTTTTATGTGGATTGGCACAGTAGCAGGGTGGTTAGTGTAATGCTATTACAGCGCCAGAAACCCAGGTTCGATTCCTACCACTGCCTGTAAGGAGTTTCTACATTCTCCCTGTCTCTGTGTGGGTTTCTTCCGGGTGCTCTGGTTTCCTCCCACATACGTTTCAAAGACGTACAGGTTAGCAAGTTGTGGACATGCTATATTGGTACCACAAACATGGTGACACTTGTGGGCCAGCCACAGCATGTTGGAATGTGTTGGTCATTAACGCAAACAACACATTTCACTGTATGTTTTGATGGACGTGTGACAAATAAAGCTAATGTTTAGTCCTTAAAAAAATCTTTAAAGCAAGCATACAACAATAAGCTAATTGAAATTTGATGAACTTTGGCAAATTTGCATGGTTCATTTGTAAATGAACAATAAGCATTTTGTAAGCAATGTAATTCCAATTTTTACTTATGCATTTGTATACAAATTATGCATATTCCAGTGCAATGGAGAGACAATACAGTCAATTACTGTAAGGATTTTAAGGTATTGCACTGTACTGCTGCTGCAAAACAGCAAATTTCATGACATGATAGTGATAATAAACATGATTCTGATTGCACATGTTCACCTAACTCTGATATATTATCAAAGATTTTGTCTTTCCAATAAAAAAAATTAAACTGCCCTCAGTTGCAAGTAAGCATTAAAGAGTGACCTCTCTGCTAACACTCCTGAAATTAGATTGTCAAAATATTACTATTTTGCTTTTGGGTGACCATACCATACAACAAATCAACAATTATATTCCTACAGTGTCCAACAGTGGGCCATTCGACCCATTTGGTACAGGCTGTATTGAGCTCTCCTCCCAATCTTAGTACTCCAACGCACAGTGGTGATGTCACCAAGCAAAAATAACTCATTTGGAATATACACAGCGAAACAAAATAGCCCTGATCTCAATTAAAATCTTTCTTTTTAAGAAGATGGAGGTATTTCCATGTTTGTCAATTGTCTGAACAAATGAGGAATAAATGAAAACAGATAACGCTGCAAACACTCTGTGGTTCAGGCAGCATCAGTGATTGTTACATATCAAATGGACTTTATTAGCTGTAACACAGTTCGGAATATCCTTAAGTTGTGAAAACAAGTAAAATATTGTATGTAGTAAATACTGAATATTTACTTACAAAGCAAGTAATACTACCTGCAGTATCAAGGCAGCAACTGGAATTTACCCATGAGGCCATCTCTATGGAGATACAGGTATACCTGCATTAGACAGACCCAGTCTCAACATTAGATGCACAATTTCCCAGTTGTTGGAGTTAGACCCAGACTAACAAGTCCCAGGGGTTGCCAACAGCCACACTATATATCCAAGCTCAAGCTTCTCCTGCCAGCAGATAGACCGGAGAGATGCCTCCGTCAACACGGGCTTTGATGTCAATTAAAAATACTGCATTTGTTGGAAATCTGAAATTTAAAATACAGGGAATTGGAAACACACAGCATGTTAGGTGGTAATTGTGCAGAGTAACACACACACAAAAATTGCTGGAGGAACTCAACAGATCAGGCAGTATCTAATGAGGGGAATGAACAGTCGACATTTCAGCCGAAATCCATCATGCCTTCATCAGGATTTCCAGCGTCTGCAGAATCTCAAACACGAGAAAGTCAGCAGATTCTGGAAATCCAAAGCCACACGCGCAAAATGCTGAAGGAACTCAGTAGGTCAGGTAACATTTATGGAAAAGAGTAAACATTGGACGTTTCGGGCAGGACTCAATTGTGTTTAATATTTGTGCAGTTGACTTTCCAGGTTCAAGATTTTCCGTATTAACTTTTTGCTTCTCTCCACTGATGTCCCTAACCAACTGGGCATTTTCTCATTTTATCCCAGTTTCCAGCTGCAAGGTGCAGTTGCACTTTAAAGTTTAGATTGACGAGAGGAGATGTCGGATATCCCGCCACTTCGTCCCCACTGTTACAAACGTTGCATTTAACTTTCCTTCACCACCTGATAGAACCAGTGGATGATTTTCTACCACCGCCTCTTAGTGATAAGAACCGGGGATTCTCGGAAAGAAACTCAGGCGGTTACTAGCCGGTGTACCATCCACGCATTCTGGACGTTTGAGGTTTAGCCACTGGGCTCCGCACATTCCCAGGGCACTCGAGCTGGGAATTCGGAATTCTAACCATTTCAAAATGTGGCTGCGACCAGTGCTCGCCGTTTCTTGGCGGTGGCGGGCGGGGTAAATTCCTGCAACCCCTCCCCATCCTTTGTTTTATCCAAGTTTTGTTTCATTCAGCTTTGAGGCAACTGCGACCTTGCGCTAAAGCTCCGATCACATCGTGCATTGGCGCAACGTTGCTCTTTAGAAAACTGCAATTTTGCCCTTGGAACGTCGCAAGCAAGTCTGCAATTTTCCGACAGAGCAAAGCGCAAAATTTGGACCAAGCATTTAAATTCTTTGAAATAGTCTAACATTGCACGGGGAACCTTGCTTGACAATTCCCCCATCCAGACCAAGACTTTGCTTTACAACTTAAATGCTATGTAAAACGTACACAGCCCCACAATCTCACTCACACACCCCCTTAACATCAGAGGAATTTCGCTGGAGAAGAGTTAAGAGATTCCTTTTGATGCTCCCATAAGCTCCACAAATGGCAATTCGTCGACCCCCTTCATCTTTCGCTCACCCCGACAGCCCTTAAATAAAAGGCCCGGAACGGTGGCGTAAAAAAGTTGTCGATTTCCTTTGGTTCTAAACACTGTAGAAATGAATAGATGACGGGTAGTGTGTTCAAAGTTCAAAGTAAATTTATTACCAACGTACGTATATGTCACGATATATAATCCCGAGATTCATTTTCTTGCAGGCATTTGCAGTAGAACAAAGAAATACAATAGAATCAATGAAAAACTACACACAAAAACTGACAAACAACAGAGTACAAAAGAAGACAGACTGTGCAGATGCAAAATATTATTAATTTATAAATAAATGGATAAATAATACTGAGAGCATGAGTCGTCGAGTCCTTGAAATTGTGTTCCTAGGATGTGCTCACTGATTAGAGGAATTGATTTAACCATGCGGATTGACTCTGTCGTTAAAACATGCTCAGTTCTGTTAAAATTTGAGATTTTACTCGTAGTAAATAATTTACAAAAAAGACTCGGGTTTTGTGCAATAACTTGAAAGGTGAACCGATTGTCTTCTGGAGAACGTGGAAACAGGGCGCAGTGTCCAGCCGCCTGAGGAGAAGGGCGTACATCGTCTCACGCGCAGCCGTGCTAACGGGTTACTGTACTTCGATCGGGGCGATGGAATATCATTTGAAGAGATGGGGCGAGGGGGTCCTTAACGCTCTTTGCAATGAGTTCAGAACGGGGGGGACTGAACGAAAAGAGGTTCTCTGAACGAAGAGATTCAGTCGCAAACTTCGATTTGGTGCCGTAATAGTTTACGGGTTCTGAAAATCGACTAAGCGCAATTGAAAACAAAATGTCAAATTGCACTAAGGATGTGGGTTAGAGGCGGGGGAGGAGGTCCCGAGAAGGCGATGCAAGTTGCAAATGCCTCTCCGAATAACATATTGAGACAGCAGCGAGTTCAGTGATTCTTGGGTAAACTAGGCGCAACCCAATCCCCCTTCCCGTACCGAGCGCCTCAGACACTACCTATATACAGGTTTTAGTATTCCCAATGCACGCGAAAATGAATTTGCTCTTGGACAATGCTCCAGCTCTCTGCCACTCTCGCTCTACCGACAACACTGCCATTTTAAAGTGTTTATTTTTGTGTGATTAATTCTGAGTTGCAAACATATCAACCCAGCTTTCTGCACACTCTCTCTCGCCAAAGGATCATTTCAAATTCATCACCCCGCCATTCCTCAACCTGCAAGATTCGTTCTTAATCTAGTTTTTATTCGCTTTAAACAAAGGAAAAAAGAGCTTCAAATCATTCGAAGTTTTAAGTTGCAATCTTAAGTTTCACCATTCAATTTGGATTTTTGATTAAATTAATATTTCCCGTTTTAAATTTTCTCCGTATTTTTTCTTAGCTAGTCGTTTAAAAACAATCAAACGCTTAAAATATTTTAAAATAATTTTGAAGTGTTTTACTTTCTATGGGGAATTATACCTATTTCCCCCCCAGATAACCCGACGCGTTCACATTTGGTTAAGCTTGTGAGTTACAAAATCCGTCGTACACCTGGCCGGTCTGTCTTCCCATTCAAAATCCTCCTGTGTTTTCCTTCCAACTGCAATGCCAGTCCCAAGTCGGAGCAATTTATCGAAGGATCGTGTGGTTTAATTAGCTGTAAGCAAAATAGTAGCAGTAATAGTAATAAAAATCAAAGTGAATTTATTATCAAAGTACGAATATGTCACCACGTACTACCCCTAGATTTCTTGCAGGCATTCACAATAGAACAAAGAAATACAGTAGAATCAGTGGAAAATGACATACAAACTCTGACCGTCAATGTGTATTATAGTTTATTACAGCAATGATTATAATAATTTCAATAAAACATGCAATTATCTGCCATATTATGCGTACAGTTTAACTCGATTTAAAGGTATAACAGAAATCAGCGGGTAGTGACAGAAACAATCTTATTTTTCTTCCTCTTAATCGTATATCAAAATTAAAAAGACGCCCATTTTTAAATTAAAAAGCCATCACTTAATAGATCCAAGCAACACACACTTAATACATCCTCCTGCTCTTAATGTGAGGCGCCGTAGCACATTGAAAAGCCGAGAAATGATCGTGGTCTTTCGGTAGCTTTTTTCTCGCGGATATTGATTAATGCGTCCTTCCCAAACCTTCAGAAAACTATTTTGAACTTTTGATGTGATTATTGTTTTTAGGCCGTAACAATAAAGCCACGGTGCCATTTTGTAACTTCATCGGCACAAGCCTTCATCAGTGTGTCTATGTTCTAGCACAGCATTTGTCTGTGGGTGCTCCGGGGAATATTATTTAAAACGGACCATTCTTCTATCAGTTATTACTGTACAAATTCATAAATATGCATCCTAACAGGTAAAATTGAACATCGCCATTGCCCGACGATTCGAAAATATTATTGTACATCTCGGTTCTAGGTTATAACTTACGAAGGGGGGAAATGTCTGATTTTTACAAATTAATCTTAAGTAACCTGGTTTACACAGTACCGCAACGTTGTTTTACTCTTCAAACATTTTGGCCGTGAAGTTTATGAATGCATGCGATTAGAGCTGCGGTAAGATGTGAATGAATATAATTTACAGCTTAGCGTGTTTCATTTGTGCGTTATACACATTAACGGAGTGCAGGTTCATTTACTGAATTACTCTGTATAATCTTCCACTGATTCCGTCAAACATACTCCACTGCAGTATTGGTTATATGTTAGCAAATTAACACCGCATTTAAAAAAAAACATAAAAGTGTTTGACATAACCGCGCATCTCACACATGTTTCCCTCAACCCTTGGCACTTGCTGTCCGCTGGTGTGGATTTCACCTGTCTGCTAACTCCAATCCCTATTAACCTGAACCACTTATTTTGAAAAGACAACAAATTTAACGAGCTCTGTTTAACTGACCGTCGGATTCCTGGACCGTGTGAAAATTAAAAGGAAAACACGTCAGGCAACAAGTAATCGCCCGCCAGTGGAGACTTCATTAACGTTTTAAATGCCGTTTATACACTGTCCGCTTCTTTAATGGATTGGGGTCTGTCACTTGGAACTGATGCCCCTCTCCTGTTCCATCTCTCTCTCTCTCTCTCTCTCTCTCTCTCTCTCTCTCTCTCTCTCTCTCTCTCTCTCTCACACACACACACACACACACACACACACACACACACACACACACACACACACAAACACACTATAAAGCTAATGATTCATTCATATTTACATCAACCCCTCGTTCCAAATTACCAGCACGCCGGTCAATAACCCCGTCGTGTGCAGGCTAAGATTAGACAATATTCAAGTCAAGTTTTAGCTCCATGTGCCTCGATTTGCAATTAGCTCAGTTTACAGCAAACTATAACACACTGCTTCATAACTGACAGGGACACCAGAACTCATCCCCGAGATGTTACTGGAATTGTGAATTAAGTGATAAAGGATTTTTTTCATTAAAATAAATTATTCTTTGGAATATCAACCACAGGGTTTAAACCTCCAACAAATACCCTGATACGAAGACATAACTTCTTGCAGAGATTATAAACTGCCCGGTTTCGATTTGATACATCTCTCTTCCAGTTCAAAAAGAAATGTTCAAGTAGATTTTGCGGCCGAATGGGCAAGCCCACTTACTCGTCTGATGCGCGGGTTCCGTTTTTGGAAGAAGCTCTTCAGAAAACAAGGGGCAACTTTGATCGAATTCGACTTGGCGTTTCTGACGTGAATGGCAGCCTCATTCAATGTGAGGGCTAAATCCCACCCACCCACCCCATCACCGCCGCTCCTACAACCCCCACCCTTCCTCCTTTTCTCCCCCTCCCCGGTTATATGCATCCTCATCGCCCAAACCAGCTCAGGAAGGGAGGGGGAGCTGGCAGGGGGTGTTCTCCCACTCAACTAGGGAGGAGGTCTCTGGTCAGAAGTTGCAGACTCCACCTCCTCCAGTATTTCAAGCCGGGAGTCTCCAATCCGATCCGACACATGTGGCCGTAGGTGGCTGGTGTGCCAACACCCACACCTCGCCATCGCATCAGCGACGCCGCTGTATGCCTCAAAACAATAACCCTTCCATTGTTGAGGAGTGTGGAATTTCTGGAGACCGAGCAGCTGGTGCTGAGATTGTTGGAGGGAGGGGGGACAGAAATTTGGCTCATTTAAAGAAAGAGAGAGAAAAATAAATAAACGATTGATTCGACTTGGTTTAAAGAGACGGTGGATACCATGGGCTCCGACGTGCGGGACCTGAACTCTTTGCTACCCGCGGTCTCCACGCTGACTCCGGGTAACGGCAGTTGCGCGATGCCGGGCAGCGGCGCGCCTCAGTGGACCCCAGTGCTGGACTTCCACCCGGGCGCTTCTTATAGCGCTCCGATCGGCCACCCTTCCTTCATCAAGCAGGAGCCGAGCTGGAGCTCCACGGAACCGCACGATGACCACTGCCTTAGCGCATTTACCGTGCACTTCTCCGGCCAGTTCACCGGCACGGCCGGGGCTTGTCGCTACGGAGCGTTCGGGGCCCCCGCTCCGAGTCAAGCGCCACCCAGCCAGGCGAGGATGTTCACCAACGGTGGCTACCTTAACCATTGCGTTGACTCGCAGACAGCAAGCAGGAATCAAGGTAAGGGGGTGTAGTTAACAGAAACAATTTTTAAAAAGTTTTGATTATTAGCCAAGCAACACACTCACAATAAAAGAACTCCAGTCAACAAGAAACGGTTCATATTCTGCGTTGTTAGGACGATTTTAATTGTAGAAATAGGTTTTGTCTTCACGTGAATGTCACAAAACTGACGTGAAACCAGTCCCAAAACCCTGTTCACTCCGGCGGCGGCTTGTGTCGCGACAGAGCAGCTTCGGTTTGCAGTAAGTCAGTTCACGATGAATCAAAAGGAGCAAGTTGTGTGGGCGTATGTTGAGGAGAGGAGGGGGTTCATAGCAAAACTAACTGAGAGCACAAATCCGACTTTCCCGACAGGGAACAACGATTTCCCAGGTCGGCACTGGGATGAGTTGTTCCCGCCTGAAGTCGGGCGAAGCTTGTCGGCAGAAGTCGGGCAAAGTTCGAAAACAAAATCTGAACACTTTTATTTAAAGAGTAACAACATTTCTCATCTGGTATCTAACGGTGTGCCTGCTTTGTCCCAGAATATTTGCGGACAGAAACTTCACAACCCGGTTAAAGAACCAATTAAACTAAAAAAAAATACTGGAGACACTCGGATGCCGCCTGATCTGCGGAGTGTTCCTAACATTTTCTATTCCTTCCACCCCCCCCCCGATTTCTAACCCATTTTAATTCACAATTTAAATGGTTGTCCGATTGTCAGAGCCAGCGCAAAGTTACTTAAACGCGCTCTGAAAATTTGACAGAACTGTTATTGTAAACTTCATGCCGTCGCTCACCTGGATACAGAGGCGTTTGTTCCAGAAGAGCGAAAAGCAGTGTGCAGATTTATAAATGTCCCCTTTAGAGACGTGGCAATATGCGGTACAAAATCAAATGCACAGTGAAGAAAATATAACAGGTATTGCTGATTATTTTCCTTGTCTCGTTCCCACTGTGCCAGTCTTGTACAAATGATCTCATGTTTGTTTTGATTTCATTCTCGTGATATTTTCGATTTCCAAATAACGGAGGGAGAAGCAGAACTGTGGGAGTGGAACTTGTTTCTTGTTTTCCTTAACTGACTATGCCGAGGTTGCGCAAAAATATTAACCTCATCTCAATATTTATAAGACATACAAACCTCTAACATTACCGCCAACGGGTCATAGTTCATTTTTTTTTTAAAAACGAGTCATATAACCTCGCTTGAAAAGAGCAATTTGCGGGGTCAGTGCGTGACATGAACCCGAGTGATTGGAATCTGCGGCCAAATAAAGGTGAAATAGCGCGCGATCTTAAAACGTCTATAACCCCAAGACAATGGTTTTACCACGCGGGGTCCACTCGGGTTTTGTACAGAGAGGGCATTGGTGAAAGTTGCGGCGCCATAACCAGCGTTTATTTAAGAGATGCAAGTTATATCGCTGTTGTGAAAGTTGTAATGCGGGAAGGAAACTGAGCGAGTTAAACTTAAACTTATAATTCACATCTCGAACTTTATAAACACACAAGGGATTCTGCAGATGCTGGAAATCCAGAGTCACACGCACATTATGCGGGAGGAACTCAGCAGGTCAGGCAGCATCTATGCAGGGAAATAAAGAGACGACGTTTCGGGCCGAGACCTTTCATTGAATCCGGATGGAGTATTTTGGCCCGAAACGTTAGCTTTTTATTCCTCTCCGTAGGACCTTATAAAATGCGTTGTATTAACATTTACTTTAGCGGACCTCGAGCGAATGGTTTGATTATTTGGGTTATTATGTTTCACTTTTCTTTGGAGATCCTCATTTAAAAATAAACCCAGGCGATCGTTTTATTCCAGTCACTGATTTAAAAATAACAATGTTGTTTTGAATTCCTCCTCACCATTCCGAGATAAATAGGATTTTCAGTAGCATCTGACTTTTAACGACGGATATGAGGTGAACGGGCGACCAGAATGTCTGATCAAGCAAACACTGTTACTGCAGAGTAAAGTGTTGGTAATTGAATCATTTATGTATGAACTTTAGATGCTCACTGTAACTACGGACACTGGTAATCTGAAATAGAAATAGAAAAATTTTGAAAACACTCGCAGGTGCCACCTCACCTGTGAAATATTCCCAGTATTTTCTGCTTTTATTTATTCTGAAACAGTTTGAATTGGCCAATTGGGAAATGCTTACGTCTTCTTTAGAAAGAAACATTTTGTTTGAGATGAGGGCTGTTGTGACTAGCGGTGAGCCCTATTCGGCTCCCGATGACGTCGCCGCTGAAGGCTGCTCCGCTAAGGGCGGGAGAAAGTTTCCACGCAGACCGAACCAGGTGGGCTGAGCGGCCTTCGTATCCTGCCACGGACGTAGATCTGGCGGAAGGCACCTCAAGGTTCAGTGTCTGGCTGGAATGCTGGTCGTGGGAAAGACGTTACCTTGGTGTGAAGATTCTACCTTCTGCCAAGTCTGGCCAGCGAATGGTGTTGAAACGGGACGCCTCCCTCGCTCAGGACTCGGCTGCGCTCCCTTCCTGAATAACAAGGGCCTCAAAAATCTGGGGAAGATCAGCGATTTTTCAGCACATTCCAATCAATTCCCTCCTTGACATCTCCGATAAGACCTTTTAATTAAATAGGGACCTGGTTATCAAGCAATTTGTTCGGGACTAAAGGTGGGGGCAGGGGAAGTATTGAGGGCAACCCCCCCAAAATTGAGAGACCAACGAATACCGGAAGAACAAAGAATCTAATCTTGCTGCTCGGAGCAACTTTGAAGGCCAACGCTTGAGTTGCTTTGCTTTTTAAAAACAGACGGACTTCGTTGTAATCTCTGTGGTATTTCCCAGTGTGCTGGCCTGCCAAAGGCTGCCGTTATTCCTCCCAAATACAGACAAGATAAAGAAATTCGTGAAATAAAATACAGCCACTAAACAGACGTGTGTTGTCTATGCAAAGTTCTGCTTACTGGCAGATTGGGAAGTAAGAATGTAAAAGCATCAAAGATTCACTCAATTGAATTCCATAAGGCTTTATCTTATGGAATCTTAAAACTACAACAGGAGCGGGAATAACGTTGCGGATTCACGTGTTAAACTGGACTGCAGAATGTATGATTTATCTTAAAGGGTTAATTAGGAACAGACTTCCAAGCTCCGGGTCTGTGTTACGTTTTGTTTACCTGTGTTAATTTTCGAATTTTCGTTTCCCATTGAAGTTGAAGCCCGCCTCGTTTAGGCCCATTAGTTGCTCGATGGGGATGTTTTAAACTACAATAACGTGATTTTATTTGTATAAACGGCCCCGTTTCGGATCGAAACAAAATAACCTATTGATTATTATCGCCAAAGTAATGTGATAAATGAAGAATATAATGTAGCCTGTAATTCCGAAGGATTCTCCCATGTTATAGGAATAAGATTTTACAATGCCAACTCAAACAACTCGCTGTGAAGGATTGTGTTTGACAACCGAATTCAACTCTGTCATCATTTGGTGCAATTCCGCTGATATTGTCGGTGGATTCGCCGTAGCTTTACCTCCTTAAATTTGAGGTATATTTATTTTCGTAATATACCGAACCTCAGAAACAGTAACACAGACTACCAGCTGCGGAGAATTGAAGATCCGCTATTCATTTCGAAATATTTCGCATTTTAGATATTTATTCTATATTTCGTCCAGGTGCAATTGAGGATTGTATCCGAAACAACTATATCCCAAAGTAACAAATCATTCATGACATTTAAAAGCGGGATGCTCTTAAATCAACTTCGGCATAAATTTAAATTTTTGACACTGTGCATATTTCGGATTAATTTCCCTACCACTTTAAAGTGTGTGTGTATATATATATATATATATATAACTGAGCTGGTTGCTCAGTTGATATCAGTGAATCACTGGATCGAGGAGAGGCAACACGGCCCGAGTCTGTACTCCGGAATATCAACGGATCCGCCCATCTGCTGTTGGCCTGTGGACTTAACCCCGAAACTAGAGGCGCGCAGCCAGTCCGACTGACCACTCTGTGTGTAGATGTGCTTGTTGGGTGTTACAGGGAAACTCGAATATTGCTTTTGATTCTGTTGTTGACCCGGGTAAAAAAAAATTATAACCTGAGTGATTACACGAATAGGACGTGTTTGTGGTAACTCCAAGAAAAAAAAGAAACGCCCGATTTTCAACCTTATTGAATCATGAGTCAAATGGCCGTGAATGAGCCCTTGCCCTCAGTTCAAGTTTACCCCCGGATGAGTTTATGATCGAAAATAACTCTTTAAAAACACATACACCACTCGCATACACACGCCGCGGCACAATTTTAATTAGATCGGGAGTCTGGCGCTATCTTAAAAAAAACAGACGAGATAATTGAAAGTATGTGTTAATTGGGGGCGAGGGGCCACACTCAAGTTTCTCCGCCACTTCCGCTTTGGAAAGTAAAGGGGTTTTTTTTCGCACCGTGAGCCAGTCTGCTTTCGGTGGCCGCAGGCAGTTCATTTCTTGTATACCAAACGGTGGACCGGCGGAGGCTCCTTTTTGCCACTCGGTAAAAGGTGTTGTCCGACGTAAACTCGGGCGTGACCCGGAGCACATCCCCAGTGAATCCCGCACCGCGCCTTGCACATGGTCGGCGCGGAGGTGAAGACTGCGAGAATAACAAACGCGAAGACAACCACTCTCGAGAGAAGCCTCCTTGTTATAAATTTATTTAGAATCATCGTTCCTTTTATATTTCAATTCTGACACCATAAAAGGGTCGGTCTACTTTATATTGAACGCAGTTCAACGGTTTTCCGAGAAGGAACGTGTACCAATACAACAGTGTTGTAATTCATTCCCATTGCATGTAATACTGCGCACATTTACAAATTAAACCTTGCAAACACCATCAACCCAAGTCATTGTAAAGTAGAGAATTATCCTAAATGCTAAACTCCATTTTTGCACTAATTTAATTATTTTATATATTTTTATTGTAACTTATAGTATATTTTATGTGTTGCACTGTACTGCTGCCGCAAGACCTGATTCTGATTTTCTTGATCTCTCAATATACCTGGACGTGAACTTTCCTCTTTATCTGTCTACCTGCCTTGCACTTTCTCGGTAACTGTAACACTTCATTCTGCATTTTGTTATTATTTTTCCTCCAGTATGAAATGGCCTGTCTGGATGACACGCGAACAAAAGCGACCCGCAGTATATAGGTACATGTGACAATTACTAAACCAATTACGAATAACCAGGCATTGCAACTTTAAGTCGCAGGTGTTATTTCCGCGCCCACAGTACTAGCTCAGAGCGAAGATTTCGCAGATAATAGACACCTGAAGAGACAAACGTCGAATAAATGTTCTCGGAACAGATGAAGCAACAACTTTCACTAATTAAAGACATTGGCTTTAAAGCTATTCCTGCAGTGGAACCGGTTTTTCTCTGAAATTTGGGGGCATTGCCCTTTTCTAGTTGCAATTATTTAAAGTCTTAGTTTTATTGATTCCGACTTATGATTGTTATAAACAAGATATCGGTACTCGTTCTCTTTTCGCAGTTTCACAAATAAACCCGCCCCAGAATATTCGGCTTTGGCATTTCGCGCGTTCTGGTTTTCCGCCTCGCTTTAAGGATGTTTCCAAATACACTATTTACCAGAAGAGGAATCTCGCTATTTTAACTGCCCTTTCGTTTTATTTTAAACCTAGTTTCTCTAACGAAGCACTCTACGTCTTTATTTTGGGATAAATCATCCTCACATAGCGCAGAATGAAAATTCGCATCCTGTTTTCACCTCAGCACGGACTCGAGTAGACGCGGGGTCTGAAATAACTTCACCGATATTTTATTACCTATTAGAAATAAACCGTAAAAACATAAAGAATGTTGGTAGTTAAGAAAGTAATCGAAATTGACGAACTATTCAAAACTGCGAGAAGAGAACAAGTACCAATCCAAAACCAAAAATCTTGTTTGTCACAATTAGAAGTCGGAAGAATTAAAGTTGAGGCTTTTTAAATGATTGCAAATTTACTGCAAATATTGTCCCAGCTGCGACACTCAATTCATCGACCTGCAGACAGTTGTGACACTGTTTTTGCATGCCTGAATTATCCCATCGATGTTAGTTATCCAATGGCTTTTGGACATTCGATAGGAACCAATGTATTAATCCAGTGGACAGATTGTATTGGATAGCGCCCGGAATTTAACCAACTGCGACGAAATAGCGCGATTTGTTTGTTTTTGCTAAAACCATTGCAACAGCGTGATTATTATCAATACCTAGTAAAAATTCTGCGTGTGTGTGTGTGTGTGTGTGCCCTTTATTTGAGGTTTCGCTTTGATTCCAAAACCGCTCTTTTTATTAAAGCCGAACGACGATTCCAAATTTCAGAGCCGTGCAGAAGGAAGGTGTAAAATTAGAGAGTTGTATTTCCACAGTGCTTCTTGCCCTTAAATTAAACAGTGCAAGGACGAATTCTGAAGAAAGATGCGACTATATAGACCGAGGGATCATAAACATTTAAAAGTTCGCGATTTACCCAAACACGTCTACCGGCTATGTTGAGAAAAACATGGACCCTAAAACTCTACAGGGAGGTAATTCTGTGACTAAAATAATATCGCGCAGAACAAAATCATTGGTGAATAAAGAGACGCGGAAGAAAAGATAGCTGGTGGTGTTTTCTCCTAGATTTAAAACCCCTATTGTAACTGCTACGTGATTATTTACTCAACGAATTTTGAAAGCCGTGTAATTGAAAATCAAAGGATATTAATGGGGCAGGATGAACTCCCTGGTTGTAAGGTCAAGGGACTCACTGAAGGATCAGGTTTATTGTTGCAATGAGATTTCTAACTTTGATAAGTTAGGTCCTTACGCATTGACGCTGCAAAAGTATCCGAGGTTGGTCAAAGACTACTTTAAAGAGCCCGTTGTTTCCACAACTTTCCAGAACATTTTGTGAATGGGTGGAGTAACAGCTACAATATTATCTTGTCTCCGCTTATCCCGAGTTCTCCAAAGAATTTCTTCCAATGTGGGGGTTATCTCCCGATTTGTCGCTTAACGCCAAACCATGATTTTATTCCCGCCGTTTTCTTGAGGGAAGGATATACGCGTGTGCGGAATCTAATTTTATTTTGGTCTTATGAAGCCTGGTGAGAACTTACCCGAAGTTGAGACATATCCTGAAGGCACTTTGCCCTGGCGCGCTTTGCGAGCTCCTCATTTTCTCTCCAAATTTGGTGAAATTGATTGGGTTCCTACACATTTGCTGGACGGTCTTACCAGCTTCAAGATTGTCACCATCACCCGCAGTTTGAAGTGTTTGTATTATATCTCATTTCAAATAAAATGAAAATTATTGATAACAATCTAAGCATCGACTTGCTTTCATAACACCGGGGTTCAGGACAAACAACCATTATAAGACCGTAAGACATAGGAGCCTTTCGATCCATCGAATCTACTCCGCCAATTCATCGTGGCTGATTTATCTCCTCAAACCCATTCTCCGGCCGTTTCCTGGTAACCTTTAACGCCTTATAATTACTTTTCTCGGCACCTCTTTGAGGCGTTTTTTTCCCCAAAACAGTAATCTAATGACACCGCATTGGAATAATAACCAGTGTTTCTAACCAAGCACTGCGTCATTCTGTTTCTATATTAATTGCCCTACTATAATGTCGTCTTCTTCTTAAGACTATCATCCCTGTTGGAGTACACACCGCCAACAGCAGCTCGCCAAAGTCCTTTGTCCCGAGTCAGAATTTAAAGCTATCCCCAGGTGCAGCCCATCCTCAAAGATCCTTCCTCTCCCAGGGATGAGGTCTTTGGAGCTTTTAATGGTGTTCATGTAGCTTTGGGTTTTTACGGAATGGGGTTTCTAGCCCCGTGCCCAAACCTTCTTTCGAGGCCGGGCTTGGCGGAGTTCTGCTGTAATGCGGGGAGAGTTTAAATGAGCGAGTCAACTACCATTCCTAAATTACTTTCCTTCATAAGGCTTTTGCAAAGATTTGCTTCGTGTAATGCGATGCCTGTCAGAATGGAGCAAAATGACATTCCGACTTAATCCCATGTATGATCTTATCAGTTTGCCCTCTTCTCGCCAAATACTTGGAGATGAAACTGGATTTTGTCGTGCAAAGGAAAGTGATGTATGTACTGCTTAATGAGCCAGAGAGGTCTGACTACGTAAAGAATAACAGACTGCCTTGGGAGAGGAACGGAGAGCTGTCTCATAACTGAATGCTTCTGACTACACCCGTGAAGGCGAGAGTTCACTGTAACCAACAATGGACTATAAAGTCATCAAAATCAAAGATTTGATTCCATTCTGTAGCTTGGTCCCATTGTTTGATGCACCTACTGATGGTAGAAATACTGATCTCCTGGAGAGTAGTCTTTCTAGAATTGGAACATAAGGTCACGGACGGGAGGTTCTTTAGGCACAAGGACAATCTGAGTAGAACTACTCAAGTAGACAATGCGCAAACTAAATGACGCTTTGATTTACAATACACATACTATAAATCAGTGTAGGATTAGTGTGTTTCAAATAATATTCCCATTATGTGATCCTGTCACCTCTAGATAGCAGTTCTCATCAATTAATTTTATGCAATATTAATAGGTAACTCATAATCTGGAATAAAGCCACTTTATTCACCCTATTCATGATATAAACATCTTCCTCAATTTGGAAATTAATTTAATTTAATTTATTTTATTTTAGGCCCTTCTGGCCCTTCAAGCCACGCCGCCCCAGCAGCCCCCGATAAATCCGTTTAACCCTAACCTAATCACGAGACAATTTACAATAACCGATTAACCTATCTGATACATATTTGGACTGCGGGAAGAAACCGGAGCACCTGAGGAAAAAACAACGCATTTCTCAGTGAGGACGTATAGGGGCTTCATACAGAACGGCGTGGAATTGAACTCTGAACTCCAGAACGCCCCCAGCTACATAATGTCGCGCTAACCGCTACCATACCGTCTTATCCGTCTTTACACAGTTCTGACTTTGAAAGTCAAAATAAGTTTATTATCGAAGTACACATATGTCACCACAAGAAATCAGCATCCATCGTCAAGGAGCCTCACCGTCCGAGCCATTCTTTCTCCTCACTGCTGCCGGAGGTCCCACAACACCAGGTTTGGGGACAGTATTACCCTTCAACCATCGGGCTCTTGAAGCAGCATGGGTAACCTCACTCACCTCAGCACTAAACTAGTCACTGAACGCAGTTATGGGCTGAATTTCAAGGCTGCTACTCATGTTCTCAGTATTACTTATTTATTATCATTAATTACTTTTTTTTTACTATTTTCACAGTTTGCCTTCTTTTGCACATTGGTCAGTCTTTGTGTGTAGTTTTTCACTGATTCTATTGTACATTTTTATTCTCCTGTGAATCAATTTCAAGGTAGTATATCAAAGTTCAAAGTAAATTTATTATTAAAGTACATATATGTCACCATATACAGCCCCGAGATTCATTTTCTTGCAAACATTTAAGGGAAAATAAAGACATGCAATAAAATTGATGAAAAACTATAAATAATAAAGATTGACTTTCAGCCAATGTGCAAAAGAAGACAAATTGTGCTAATAATTAAAGTAAGTAATGATACTGAGAACTAAATAATACTGTAGGGTCGTTGAAAGTGAGTCCATAGGTTGTGGGGTCAGTTCAGTGTTGAGGTGAGTGAAGTTATCCACGTCGGTTCAGGAGGCTGATAGTTGATGGGTAATAACTGTTACTGAACCTGATGGTCTGGCAGCCTTCCTTGTAAATGGGCTCATTGGCGGGGAGGGCTTTTCCGGTGGGGAACTGGGCTGTATCCAGCACTTTTTGTAGGCTTTTCCGTACGTGAGCATTGGTGCTTCCATGCCAGGCTGTGATGCAAGCAGTCAGGATCCGTTCCGCTGTAGAAGTTTGTCAAAGTTTTATACCTCACGCCAAGTCTGTGCAAGTCTCTAGTAAAGTTGGAGTGCTGCCGTGCCTTCTTTGTAGTGGCCCTTACTTACTCAGAGTTGAAGTGAGTGAAGTTATCCAGGCCGGTTCGATTAATATATTCTATTTCTCCCACTGAACACTCTCATATAGCTTTTCCTTAGTCTCAGACACTGCCACCAATTTGTATCATATGTGTTCTTGGCAAAGCTGCAACCAAGTTTGCTGATGGAGTTCTTACTTCTACTTTTATTGCCACTTGATGTATTCTTCTGTTCTGCTTCCAAGGCCAAGTTATTTTTAACAAGAACGGTGACTCGGATTATCAAAGGGAATGGAGAATGCAGTGTAAAAGCGAATAAGGTTTATTTGGGAGGGGAATGCCGAAGGATGCTACACTATCAGTAACTGAGTATCACTGTTCCCTCCAAGCTGCTTTCCCGCGCAGTATTAAAATGCCCCCACGCACGTAGCCTTTGTTGCCGGGCAGCTGGGATTGTCTTTTATATAATGTTTTATCAAAGTGCTGCGCAGTTTTCAGGCTGTGTAAAAAGTTCCTTCTCGGAGAAATGGTTGGTCAGTGCAGCTGTGAAAGCTGCCAAGTGGACATATTCAAAGAAGCCGAGAACCATATATGGGGTGGTGGTAGAGGCAGATACATTAGGGACTGTTAAGAGATGTTGAGATAGGTAAGGAACGTTAGGAACATAGAAGGATATGGACATTGTGTAGGTAGAAGAGATTAGTTTAGTTGGCTAGTTAATTACTAATTTACCATTGTGGGCCAAAGGGCTGGATCCTGTGATAGACTATTCTATGTTCTATGTACTATACAGCACAGTACAGAAGGAAGTCATTTGTTCTGTCATGGTCTTGCCTGTATTTTGAAATAATATCATGTTCCTTGTATTTATTCCAGCAGAAATTCATTTATTTACCACTTTTCAAACGCATATTTAGATCCCCTTTATCTAAACACTTTCTATTGCACATTCAGTTTATTCCAGACTATAGCAACTCTGTCTGTTAAAAGCAACCCCCCCCCCCCCCACAACACTTTCCTTCTGGCTTTTCCACCTTAAACATCTTGCAATAAATTGCTTGGATTTTTGCAATCTCATTAGCATTTGCATGGATATTTGTGTTCCAAATGTTCGTCACATACACTCACTGGCCGCTTTGTTAGCTACCTAATAAAATGGCTATTGAGTGCATGTTCATTGCCTTTTGCCCCTGTAGCCCATCCACTTCAAAGTTTGATGTGTTGTGCATTCAGAGATGCTCTTCTGCACATCACTGTAGTAATGTGTGGTTATTTGAGTTACTGTCACATTTCTGTCAGCTTAAACCAGTCTGGCCATTCTCCTCCGACCTCTCTCATCAACAAGGCATTATCGCCCTCAAGACTGCCGCTCACTGGATATTTGTTGTTTTTTTTGCACTATTCTAGTGACTCTAGTTGTGTGTGAAAACCCCAGGAAATCAGTAATTTCTGAGATTCTCAATCCATCCTGTCTGGCAGTAACAATCATTCCATGGTCAACATCACTTAGATCACATTTCTTCCCCTTTCTGAAGTTTGCTCTGAACAACAACAGAACCTCCTGACCTTGGCTGAATGCTTTTATACATTGAATTGCTACAACAAGATTGGCTATTTAGATATTCGCATTAGTGAGCCGGTGTACCTAATAAAGTGGCCATGGAGTCCACATGCAGAAGATGGCACTGCAAGTAAAAGATTATTTGGCACTCGTTAAAGTGCTATGATTTTCTATATCCTATGTAATGTTATCCTTTACAAATGCAAAACATAAAATGGCTGGGAATATATTTGTCTGAAGAATGACAATTTGCAAGTTATGAAGGCCATTTTGTTGATTAAGACCTAGGAGCAATATATAAATGTTGCTTGAAGAGCTCCTTTAATTAAGTTTGTGGTGTGAAATCCTGTAGTTCTATGTTCTGAAAATGTAAAGACAAACAGGAAATTTTAAGCACATATCCCACAAACATTATATATGCATATTCTCTTCTCATTTTCCACAAGCAGCCATCTTCTCTACGTCTCCCTGTTGAGTACCTTCAGTTAGCAGACTGCAATTAACTCCTAAACCTTGTGCAGAGTTCAAACATGAGGGAATTCTGCTCATGGACGTTAGACAGATGCATAAAGCCTCTTTCCCCAGGTGGTGCTTTCTTTTAATGATACAAGGGAATGAGGAGAAGCCTCTCATTTGTCATAACATTGGCAAAAGTCAAGGCTACACTTATAAGGTTCCCAAGAGGTCCAATAGATTGACTAGAACCGTTCAAAATGAAGCTTAACATGAAGTCTCCTGTGAGGGACCTCACCAGGTATGTTATGAGAGTAATAATAACGGGATACATAATATTCCCCATGTTGTCTTTCTTTAGTGCTGCTTTATGGACACAGAACAATATGTTTTTTTTTTCAAAGTTCAAAGTAAATTTATTATCAAAGTACATATATGTCACCATATACTAGCCTGAGATTCATTTTCTTAGCAGGCATTCACAGTAGAGCAAAGAAATACAACAGAATCAAAGAAAAACTACACACAAAGACTGATAAATAATGTGCAAAAGACAAACTGCAAATACAAAATAAACAAATCAATACTGAGAACATGAGCTATAGAGTCCATAGATTGTGGAATCAGTTCAGAGTTGAGGTGAGTGAAGTTATCTACGCCGGTTCAGGAGCCTGACGGTCGAAGGGTAATAACTGTTTCTGAACTTGGTGGTGTGGGACCTAATGCTTCTGTACCTCCTTCCTGACGGCAGTAGTGAGAAGAGAGCATTCACTGGGTGATGGGGGTCCTTGATTGATAGATGCTGCCTTCTTCTGTCAGTGCTCCTTGTAGATGCCCTCAATGGTGGGGAAGACTTTTCATCGGGTGGACTGGGCTGCAGCTACCACCTTTTTATGCTTTTCTATTCTTGGTCATTAGTGTTTCTGAGTCATGGAGATCTACACTGGCACATTAACCATCAATGTTGTGAGGATCAGACATTTATTCCAGCAGTCTGCTTACTTCTTGACTTTCTTCTTCTGAAAGTAATGACTCACCCTGAAATAATCTTGAATCCTCTCTGACTTTAATCAAGTGAAGTTTTTCATTTCTGCGCCCTGAGTCTCTGCCATGAAACAGCAAAGCATAGCTCATTCCGAGCTTAAATCAATATTGCAAACATATTCTAATAGCCAAAAGACAGAGATCAAGAGAATTGCTTTAATCAGTCTTTCCTTTCCTTTCTTTATTAAGATACTTGGTTGGATTTTCAAAAGGCAATGACTCAGAAAGGCTGTATCCCTCATTAAGTACCCCAATCATCCAGGACATGCCCTCTTCTCATTGCTACCATCAGGAACACACTCAATGATTCAGGAACTACTTCTTCCCCTCTACCATCAGATTTCTGAATGGACAATGAACCCATGTATACTACTTCACTAAAGTTTGCTTTTTTTTGGTCTCTTTTTTCAATACTTTTTTTTATGTATTCAGCGGGTTCCAGTTAATTGGGTCATCAGTTAATTGCAGTAGCTGCCTTTTTGGGACAACTCATAAAGAACAAAACTAATCAAGAAAATATCTGGACTTCCCTTCATTTATTTGGGACATTATGCTTCTTAATTGAGACAGGAGACTGTTGCTGACCAGTTTCTGACTAGTGACAGTCACGTAAAATTGTGTGTGGCTGTTAGGTACTGTACTGTGCTTAGAACAGTTTTTAAATTGCATGGTCGCCTGTGTTTGTGTTCAAAACACAGTGATTTTTGCCGCTGATAGTTGGTGAGAAATAAGCAGTAAGATAATTCAGAAATGTTTCCTCACTGTGGTTTCAAGTGTTCAGGCTTTGAGATGCCAGAAACGGCTGGGAGTGAAAATGAAATGATTTCACTACTTCAACAAGTTAGAAACTATGAAGAATTTGAAGGTATTGACAATCATCTTGAACATTACAATGAAAATGAAGATTTGGAGGATGCAATTATCGATAGCATTGTATGAAGGTAGTACATTATCTGCACTGATTTTGTTCATTTACAGTTCAATCAAAAGAATGCAATATGCTCTGTTGAAAACTATTAAGAACTAATATGCAGTTTTATAGTACTGTGGTTGTATTGATAATGTTCTAAATTGTTCTGTATTTCATTTAAATACATGCTTTGTTACTCAGTTACACAGTGGTTTGTCTTTTTTATACCTTTTTAACTATTTCCTTGAAATTTTGGCTAATAGGGGCAATGCTTAATTGGGCATAAATGTACTGGTCTCCATGTATCCAAATTAACTGGAATCCACTGAATATATATTTCTTACTGTAATTTATAATTTTAGCATTATGTTTTGCAATGTACTGCTGCCACAACAAAACATATTCCAGTGATATTAAGCTTGCTTCTGATAGTGTCCCAGATAAGATCAGCTAATATACAGGTCCAAAAGTTAAGCATACATGTCTCCTGACTGTTGAGGAATTGTAACTTACTCATAGACCACCAAAGAAGCTATATGATAAATTTTCATACATTGTTTCCTATAGTGGGGTAGGCTAGGACCAGAGTTCACAGCCTCAGAATAGAAGGTTGTCCCTGTAGAACAGAGATGAGCAGGAATTTCTTTAGCTAGAGAGTGGTGAATCTGTGGAATTCATTGCCACAGATGACTATGGAGACCAAGTCATTATGTACATTCAAAGCGGAGGTTGATAATTTCTTGATTGGTGAGGATGTCAATTGTTACGGGGAGATGGCAGGAGAATGGGGTAGAGAGGAAAAATAACTCAGACATGATGGAATGGCAGATAAGATTTGATGGGCAGAATGGCCTAATTCTGCTCCTATGTCTTATAATAAATGCAGTAAGTGCTGCAAATGTCCAACCAAAAAGAATTGAGGCTTCAGATATACTGGATTGATGCAATTAGTTCTGCTAGGGTTCACAGTCTGGGCTGCTTTCATCTGGGTCACTTTCCAATTCTCTGACACCTTTCCCGTTTGTAATGATATAGACAGGAACTTTACCAAAGTTCCATTCATTCCCCATCTTTCATTTTTGTACAATGCCCATGACAACTGTTCTAGGCTTAATACTATGGATATCTGGAAGCATTTTTAAAGCACATTTCTACTTCCAACAAACAATGCCCCTGAGATGCTGATGGAAGAAGTAGAATATTCCACATAATTACAGTTAAAAATGTTGTGTCTAAACAGTCAGACAATAGGAATCTACCAGGAGGTTGGCCTGCCCATCACAGAGCACAATTATTTTAAAGATTAGCTTTACTTGTCACATGTACATTGAAACATACAGTGAAATGCGTCATTTGTCACTAACTCATATTAAAGATGTACCCAGAGGAAATCCACACAGTCACTGGGAGAGCGTACAAGCTCTTTACAGATAGTGGTGGGAATTGAACCCCAATATTCCGATTACTGGTGCCGTAAAGCATTACACTAACCACTCCACCACAGTGCCTCGCTAAATGATATTACCATATTGGGAAGATCCAGTTGCTAGAGACAACAATTGCATTGATGTACTACTGAACTTCCCCAATGAGCATGTAATTAATAAATGTATCTACCTTTAATAAATTAAAGTGTGGGACTGTACAAATAGGATGATTAATATGATCATTCTGGTTGGTACTAGAATGGAGTTTTGTTTATTATTGCAGTGAAAAGCTTTTGTTTTGCATGTCATCATGGCAGATCATGCCATAGGTTATCATAACAAGCTACTAGAAAATGCTGAATAAAGTGATACAGTTACAGAGGAAAATGCAGTGAGGATGGGCAATAAGGTGCAAGAACCTCGACAAGGTAGATAGGGAGATTGAGGGGTGGTTCTTACTTTGCTGTAAGGCTTGTTAGAACATAGAACACATCACAGTACCTGTCTGTCAGCCCTTGATGTCGTGCCATCCTTTTAACCCACTCTACAATCAATATAACCCTTCCCTCCCACATAGTCCTTCATTTTCCCTTCATCCATGTGCCTATCTAAGAGCCTCTTAAATGTCCCTAATGCATCCGCCTCTACCACCACCCCCAGGAGCATGTTCCATGCACCCACCGTGCTCTGTGTAAGTTACTTCAGTCTGGCATCTCTCCTGTACTTTCCTCCAAGATTATATCCCCTCGTTTTAGCCATTTCTGCACTGGGGAAAAGTTTCTGACTCTCCGCTTGATCTCTGCCTTTTATCATCTTGTACACCATCTCTGTCATCCTCCTTTGCTCCAGGAAGAAAAGTCTTAGCTCGTTCAACCTTTCCTAATAAGACACGCTCTCTAATCCAGGCAGCATCCTGGTAAATCTCCACTGCACCCTCTCTAAAGCTTCCACAACCTTCCTATAATGAGGCAACCAAAACTGAACACAATGTTCCAAGTGTGGTCTGACCAGAGTTTCATAGAGCTACGACATTACCTCACGGCTCTTGAACTCAATCCCCCCAACTAATGAAGGCCATACACCTTCTAAACAACCCTATTAACTTGTGTGTCAGCTTTGAGGATCTATGGGCTTGGACTCCAAGATAACCTCTGATCCTCCTCACTGCTAGGAGTCCTGCCATTAACCCCATATTCTTCTACAGTTACTTAATATGGACTGTAACTATTTCTGTTAGCTTCGTCATATCTTTGGGTTTTTTTTTCTCTAGTTATACCTTTGTATTGTAACAGAGAGGATGACAATGTACTTTTTTAGATGTGAAGTACTTTGATATGTTCTGAAGTCATGAAATACTCCATATAAATGCACATTTGTTAATTCATCTGATCCAATTCCATTCTTTCTCCCTCCCTTGAAGTCGACAAAATATTTAATCACTCTCAATTCATCATTGTGAACCATTTCTTTGGGCGATGTCAGTTCTGCTCTAAAGCTAAATGGGAAACCTCGCCAATTATTTGTATGTTTTGTCTTCCTATTGTAGCTGTGACTTCCACTCCTCCGTCTTTCATTAACAAGCCTGTACAGGGCTGTGTATGACAGTTGGTCCCAGCAATTGTTTCTTATCTTATGAGATAGTCAGCCATTCAGCCTGATCGGCTGTTTTCCTCATTTGGGACAGCAGTTTCTTTACAGCTCGGGAACTTTGGTGATGTCAGCCGCAAAGGACTGACCTGAACTAAGTTCCATGAGGAAAGGGAAATGTTGCGTCATTTTAATTATAATAGAAATGAGAAAGATAATTATCTGTACTGTGCACTAATCTTTAACTACTGCTTTGACCACTTGCACACAGAGCTTGGCTTTATTTTCTGGTCTAATTACAGCTATTCTCTCCTAAGCAAAGCTAAATCCATTTTTTTTGTTTTATTTCTAAAGTTATGAATTCTGATGTCTTTGACTGTTATGTGTTATTTTATTTTATGTGGGGATACTGCACGGAACAGACCTTTCCGGCCCAACGAGCCACGTCATCCAGCAACCCACTATTTAACCCTAGACTAATCACACAACAATTTACAATGACCAATTAACCCACCAACTGGTCTTTGCACTCTGGGAGGAAACTGGAGCACCTGGAGGAAACCCATGTGGTTTACAGGGAGAACGTACAAACTCCTTACAGACAGTGCTGAAATTGAACTCTGAACCTGGGCTGTAATAGCATTGTGCTAGTAATTTTGCAACTGTGGCGCCCAATATTAGTACCATGACCATTGTATAACTAACAATGCACTATCAATTATAGAGTAAACTACCCATGTTCCTATGTTATCATCTAAGACATCATCCCAGCCAAATGCATGATTTAACAGATACACAAACTATTTTTCCTGTATATTACCACTTTCACGATTACTTTTTTTCTCATAAATTTCACAAAATCTTCTCTTTTTTCTTAATATATTGTACTGTGCAAAAGTCTTAGGCACATATATATAGCTAGGATGCCTAAGACTTTTGCACAGTACTGTAGTGATTTTATGTATTGCACTGTACTGCTGCTGCAAAAAAATCCCCAGATTTCATGACATATGTGAGTGCTGATATGGGTCTCTATTGTGGACTGAAAATGGGAAGGGGGTAGGGAGAGGGGAATCATGGTTGGGAAAAGGGGAAGGGAGAGGGGAGGGAGCGAGAAGCACCAGAGAGACATTCTGTAATGATTAATAAACCAATTGTTTGGGATCAAATGACCTTGCCTGGTATCTCAGGACTGGAAGTATCTGGATTTGCACCACCCGTCCACTCCTTCTCTGGCACCTGTCCCACACCCATCCTGCGGCACTCCATCCTCACCATTCCCAACATCCTTTGCTCCTGCCAGATTTACCAACTTGCTCTCCACTCCATATTGACAAATACAGCACTGTGCGGAAGTCTTAGGCTCCTAGCTATATCTGTTTATGTGCCCAAGACTTTTGCATGGTACTGTATATACCTGGTTAACTTTGCATAACAAGTGTCACCAGTGTAAACAATTGCTCTTATCATATTGTTAATCAGAAGTAATTTTGTCCAGTAACTTCAAAGTTCAAAGTAAATATGTCAGCATATGCTACCTTAAGATTCATTTTCTTGTGGGCATGTAGAAGAAAATAAAGAAATACAATAGAATTTATGAAAAACTGTCAACAACAAAGACCGACAAACAACATATGTACAAAAGAATTAAAATCATGCAAATATTAAAGAAAAATAAATAAATAATATTGAGTTGTAGAGTCCTCAAAAGTGAGCCCATGGGTTATGGAATCAGTTCAGTATTGAGGTGAGTGAGGGTATCCACACTGGTTTAGGAGCCTGATGATTTCTGAACTTCGTGGTGTAGGACCAAAGACGCGGTATCTCCTTCCTGATAATAATAGCAAGTAGAGGGCATGGCCTGGATGATGGGGTCCTTGAAGAGGGGACTAAGAAGATGTTTAATTTTTAAACATTGTGGTGGTTCTCCTGCAAGCCACACATTCTCCTGACCAGGGATTATATCCCTCTTCTTTCATCGTCATTGGGTTAAAACCCTATAACTCTATTCCCCTGAAAGAGTGTGGTAGGGACACCAGCAAAAACTCTGCAATGATCCAGGTAGGTCACTCACCAGCACTACCTTGGAGACAGCTGGCATTTAACGTCCTGCCAGTAATGGCCTCAACTCACAAATTAATGTTAAACTAAATCTTTAAATTCTACATTAACATGTGTCCCATTCTCCATTCTTGTTTGGATATATCAAACTTGGAAGCAATGCAATGTTAGCATTAATTTTGAGAGGACTGGAACATAAAGTTCAAAGTATAATTCAAAGTTCATTCGTTATCAAAGTGCCTATATGTCACCATATACTACTCTGAGATTCATTTTCTTCTGGGCATTTACAGTAATTATAAAGAAACACAATAAAATCAATGAAAAACTGTGTACAAGAACTAACAAACAACCAATATGCAAAAGACAACAAATTATGCAAATACAAAAAGGAGAAAATAAATAAATAATATGTAATTTATTTATTCCCTGGGAGACATGACCTGACTTGGTCCAACCAAGCAGAGTCCACTGCCAAGAAGGCCCACCAGCACCTTTACTTCCTGAGGAAGCTAAGGAAATTTGGCCTGTCCCCTAAAACCCTCACTAATTTTTATAGATGCACGGTAGAAAGCATTCTTCTAGGGTGCATCACAACCTGGTATGGAAGTTGTCCTGTCCAAGACCGGAAGAAGCTGCAGAAGATCGTGAGCACAGCCCAGCACATCACACAAACCAATCTTCCATCCTTGGACTCACTTTACACCGCACACTGTCGGAGCAGTGCTGCCAGGATAATCAAGGACACGACCCACCCAGCCAATACACTTTTTGTCCCTCTTCCCTCCAGGAGCAGGCTCAGGAGCTTGAAGACTCGTACGGCCAGATTTGGGAACAGCTTCTTTCCAACTGTGATAAGACTGCTGAACGGATCCTGACCCGGATCTGGGCCGTACCCTCCAAATATCCGGACCTGCCTCTTGGTTTTTTTTCGCACTACCTTACTTTCCCTTTACTATTTATGATTTATAATTAAAATTTTAATATTTACTAACGATTTGTACTCCAGGGAGCACGAAGAGCAGAATCAAATATCGCTGTGATGATTGTATGTTCTAGTATCAATTGTTTGGCGCTAATAAAGTATAAAGTATAAAGTATATATGTATGTATGTATATATGTGTATGTATATATATTACGAACATGATTTGTAAAGCTCTTGAAATTGAGTCCATAGGTTGTGGAATCAGTGTAGTGGTGGGGTAGTGAAGTTATCCACTCTGAGTCAATAGCCTGAAGGTCTGAGACCTGATGCTCCTGTACCTCCTTCTGGCTACAGCAAGAAAGCATGGCCTGGATGCTGGTGGCCCTTGATGAAAGATGCTGTTCTCCTGCGAAAGCGCTCTCAATACAGGAGCCCCTCAGGGCTGCGTACTGAGTCCCCTCCTTTACTCCCTGTATACTCATGCCACCCACAGCTCTAAACTGCTAATTAAATTTGCCGATGACACTATATTGATTAGCCTTATCTCAAACAATAACGAGGTGGCCTACAGGGAAGAAGTCATCTCTCTGACACAGTGGTGTCAAGAAAACAACCTCTCCCTCAATGTTGCAAAAACAAAGGAGCTGGTTGTGGAATACAGGAGGAATGGACCCCTATTGACATTAATGGATCTGGGGTTGAGAGGGTAAACAGCTTCAAGTTCCTTGGCATCCACATCACCGAGGACCTCACGTGGTCTGTGCATGCCAGTTGTGTGGTGATAAAAGCACAACAACACCTCTTTCGCCTCAGACGGTTGAGGAAGATTGGTATGAACTTTCTACAGGGACACAAGTGAGAGCATCCTGACTGGCTGCATCACTGCCTGGTATGGGAACTGTACCTCCCTTAATCGCAGGACTCTGCAGAGAGTGGTGCGGACAGCCCAGCGCATCTGTAGATGTGAGCTTCCCGTGATTCAGAACATTTACAAGAACAGGTGTGTAAAAAGGGCCCATAGGCTCATTGGGGACCCAAACCATCTCAACCACAATCTATTCCAGCTGCTACCATCTGGGAAGTGGTTCTGCAGCACACCTGGAGTATTGTGTGCAGTTTTGGTCCCCTAATCTGAGGAAGGACATTCTTACCATAGAGGGAGTACAAAGAAGGTTCACCAGATTGATTCTTGGGATGGTAGGACTTTCATATGATGAAAAACTGGATTGACTAGGCTTATACTCTCTGGAATTTAGAAGATTGGGGGGGGATCTTATTGAAACATATAAAATCCTAAAGGGATTGGACAGGCTAGATGCAGGAAGATTGTTCCTGATGTTGGGGAAGTCCAGAACGAGGGGTCACAGTTTGAGGATAAAGGGGAAGCCTTTTAGGACTGAGATGAGGAAAAACTTCTTCACACAGAGAGTGGTGAATCTGTGGAATTCTCTGCCACAGGAAACAGTTGAGGCCAGTTCATTGGCTATATTTAAGAGGGAGTTAGATATGGCCCTTGTGGCTAAAGGGATCAGGGGGTATGGAGAGAAGGCAGGTACAGGGTTCTGAGTTGGATGATCAGCCATGATCATACTGAATGGCAGTGCAGGCTCTAAGGGCCGAATGGCCTACTCCTGCACCTATTTTCTATGTTTCTATGTTTCTATAACAGCCAGAACCAACAGGCTTTGGGACAGCTTCTTCCACCAGGCCATCACGCTGATGAACTCACGCTGATTTGGGTGTACTCTATATTACATTGAGTGTTCTATTATAAATTACTATGATTGCACATTGCACATTTAGATGGAGATGTAACATAAAGATTATTACACCTCATGTATGTGAAGGATGTAAGAAATAAAGTGAATTCAATAGATGTGCTCAATATGGAGAGGGCTTTACCTGTGATGATGGGCTACATCCAGCACTTTTTGTAGGCTTTTCTGTTCAAGGGCATTGGTTTATCCATACCAGGCTGTAATGCAACCAGTAAGTATACTACACTGCACAGTTCTGGCCTCCTTATCTAAGAAACCTTTGAAGAGGGTTCGGAGAGGTTCATGAGAATGATTCTGGGAATGCAAGTGTTAATGTATGATGTACATGTCTTGGCCTTGGGGCTGTACTCGCTGGAGTTTATAAGAACGCGGAGGGAATCGTAATGAAACCTATCGAATATTGAAAGGCCTGGATAGGGTGGATGTGGAGAAGATGTTTACAATAGTGGGGGAGTCCGCAACAAAAGGGCACAGCCTCAGAATTCAAGGCCATCCCTTTAGAATGGAGATGAGTGGGAATTTCTTTAGCCAGAGGCTGGTGATGCTGTGGAATTCATTGCTGCACGTCTGTGAAGGTCAAGTCATTGGGTGTATCTAAAGCAGAGATTGACAGGGCCTTGATTAGCAAGGACGTCAAAAGTTGTGGAGAAAAGGCAAGAGAATGGGGTTGATAGGGTTAATAAATTATCCTTGATGGAATGGTGGAGCAGTCTTAATGGGCCGAATGGCCTAATTCTGCTTCAAATCTTTTGGTCTTGTGGTCTGTAACTTTATTTAACTTGACTCACAATGCATGTATCTCTCTATGGGCACTTTCTACATTTTTAAGCTTATTTTGGAGCACAAATGGTGTAACCGGACAGAATTTCTATTCCTTAGGATCTTTATCCACTATTTTCTTTCCTTGTACCTCATTGCTATTCTGTTTTGTTTCAGTTTCCTTCCACCTTTTATCTTTGCTTTTACTGCTTGAGGTTTCCTCTCAATGACTCACATGTTCCATATTTAGCAGCGTCCCATCATTGGTCCTAGGCCCAGAGTCAGACCATGTTGACCATTGCTCCCTGCACCTTCCTCAACTTCCTCTTTCAAAACCTCCATTGTTTTCCTTTGGATGGAGGAATGGGTCAGTGATTTTTGTTACAATGCAGTGTGGAGTGTTGACCAGCAACACGCCAGCAAGCCAAATGGAACAACCCTCTTTCCTCACTGCAGTGGGAAATCTCTTGACGTAGGTGATGGTGAAATGCGAAATTGCCACAGTACGCCTTATGTAATAAAGTCGTATGATTTTGGAATACAAAACCAGAAATAGTTTTGTTCAGCCTCAAACAAACATAGAGTGGTCACACAAGTAGGACTTGTGATATATGACGGGTGATTGATAAGTTCATGGCCTAAGGTAGACAGAGTCAATTTTAAAAAACCTAGCACATTTATTTTTCAACATAGTCCCCTCCTACATGTACACACTCAGTCCAGTGGTCGTGGAGCATACAGATCCCTTCTTTGTAGAAGTGGTCCACAGCAGGGGTGATTGATAAGTTCGTGGCCTAAGGTAGAAGGAGATGAGTTATTAACTTCAAACTTTCTGCATTATCATTCAAAGAGTTCAACTGCACGTGCATGTAACGAGAGCGTCTTGGGCCTCCAGGTGGTCCACAGCTGGGGTGATTGATAAGTTCGTGGCCTTAGGTAGAAGGAGATGAGTTATACAGCTCTTGTTATATGCACGTGCAGTTCAATTCTTTGAGTGAAAATGCAGAAAGTTTGAAGTTAATAACTCATCTCCTTCTACCTTAGGCCACATCAATCACCCCTGATGTGGACCACTTCTGGAGGTCGAAGACGCCGACTTCTACAAAGAAGGGATCCACATGCTCCACGACCGGTGGACTAAGTGTGTAAATGTGGGAAAAATAAATGTACTAGGTTTTCTAAAATTGACTCCTTCTACCTTAGGCCACGAACTTATCAATCACCCTTCATACACCGGCTGCTCATATGACCATCCACCAGCTGCTCCCATGGCTTCACGTGACCCTGAACGGGAGCCAGAAACTTTTTCCCAGGGAAGAAATTGCTTAACAAGGGAGTATAATCTTGAGGTGATGGGATGGAAGTATAGCCGAGGGATATGTCAGAGATAGAACATAGGACATAGAAAAGCACAATACAGGCCCTTCAGCCCACAAAGCTGTGCCGAATATGTCCTTACTTAGAACTACCTAGGCTCACCCAGCCCTCTATTCTTCAAAGCTGCATGTACCTATCCAGGAGTCTCTTAAAAGACACTAGACACTAGTCACTAGAATACTACAGGCCCTTCGGCCCTCCGTGTTGTGCTGACCCATATATGCCTTTAAAAAAAGTACTAAACCCACACTACCCCGTAACCCTCTATTTTTCTTTCATCCATGTGCCTGTCCAAGAGGCTCTTAAATATCCCTAATTTTTTAGCCTCCACCACCATCCCTGGCAAGGCATTCCAGGCATCCACAACCCTCTGTGTATAAAACTTACCCCTGATGTCTCCCCTAAACTTCCCTCCCTTAACTTTGTGCATATGCTCTCTGGTGTTTGCTATTTGTGCCCTGGGAAACAGGTACTGGCTATCCACCCTATCTCTGCCTCTCATAATCTTGTAGACCTCTATCAAGTCCCCTCTCATCCTTCTACACTCCAAAGAGAGAAGCCCCAGCTCTGCTAACCTTGCCTCATAAGACTTGTTTTCCAATCCAGGCAACATCCTGGTAAATCTCCTCTGCACCCTCTCCATAGCTTCTACATCCTTCCTATAATGAGGTGACCAGAACTGAACACAATACCCTGAGTGTAGTCTCACCAGAGATTTGTAGAATTACAACATGACCTCTCTACTCTTGAACTCAATCAATCTATTAATGAAGCCTAGCACCCCATAGGCCTTCTTAACTATTCTATCAACCTGTGCAGCGACCTTGAGGGATGTATGGATTTGAACCCCAAGGTCCCTCTGTTCATCCACACACTTAAGTAACCGACCATTAACCCTGTACTCAGCCTTCTGGTTTGTCCTTCCAAAATGCATCACCTCACGCTTATCTGGATTAAACTCCATCTGCCACATTTCTGCCCTACTCTGCATCTTGTCTATATCTTCTCATAACCTTTGACAACCTACAGCTCCATCCACAACTCCTCCAATCTTTGTGTCATCTGCAAACTTACTCACCCATCCTTCTGCCTCTTCATCCAGGTCATTTATAAAAATCACAAAGAGCAGGGGTCCCAGGACAGATCCTTGCGACACTCCACTAGTCACCGACCTCTAGGAAGAATACTTTCCTTCCACTACTACCCTCTGCTTTCTTCCTGTAAGCCAATTGTTTATCCAAACAGCCAAGGTTCCACAGATCCTATGCCTCATGACTTTCTGGATGAGTATCTTATGGGGGACCTTGTCAAATGCCTTGCTAAAATCCATGTAGACCACATCTACTGCCCTACCCTCATCAACTTCATTTGTTACCTCTTCAAAAAACTCAATTAGGCTCCTGAGGCTCGACCTTCCCTTCACAAAGCCATGTTGACTATCCTTGAGTAGACTGTACTTCTCCAAATGCTCATAGATCCTATCCTTAAGAATCCTTTCCGATAGTTTGCAGACCACTGACCTAAGACTCACTGGTCTATAGTTCCCAGGATTCTCCCTGTTACCTTTTTTAAACAAGGGAACCACATTTGCCATTCTACAACCCTCCGGCACCTCCCCTGCAGCCAAAGAGGATTCAAAGATCATAGCTACTGCTCTAGTGATCTCTTCTCTCACTTCCCACAGCAACCCTGGGGTATATCACGTCCGGCCCTGGGAACTTATCAATCTTGATGTTTTTAAGAAGATCCAACTTCTTAAAGTGGCCCCACCTTCATTCTTGTCATCCTTCTGTTCTTCACATACGCATAGAACGCCTTGGAGTTCTCCTTAATCCCACATGCCAAGGCCCCCTTCGAGTTCTCCTAAGTCCTTTCTTAAGCTCCTTCCTGGCTACCCTATATTTCTCAAGAGCCCCTCCTGCTTCCTGCTTCTTATGTCTAACATATGCTTCCTTCTTCCTCTTGACGAGTTGCCTCATGTGTTTCGTCAGCCACGGTTCCCTTTTCCTACCATTTTTTCCCTGTCTCAGTGGGACAAACATATCCTGAACCCAGCACAAGTGGCCCCTAAACTTCCTCCACATTACTTCTGTGCCTTCACCCTTGAACATCTGTTTCCAATTTACTCTCGCTAGTTCCTGCCTCATCCCTTCATAGTTAGCCCTTCCCCAGTTAAGCAGTTTCCCACTTTGTCTGTTTTTATCCTTTTCCACAGCTATGCTGAAGCTAAGGGAGTTGTGGTCACTCTCACCAAAATGCTCCCCCACCAAGAGGTCTGCCACCTGACCATGTTCATTACCCAGAACTAGATCCAGTATGGCTTCTCCTCTCGTCGGCTGGTCCACATACTGTGTCAGGAATCTTTATGAACACACCTGACAAATTCAGCCCCATCTATCCCCCTTGCAGTCAGGAGGTACCAGTCAATAATATTAATATTAGATTATGAGAACACTCAGTCCTCGTCTATTGTCATATAGAAATGCATACATGCATTAAGAATTGATACAATGTTCCTCCAGTGTGATATCACAGAAAAACAGGACAAACCAAAGACTAACACTGACAGAACCACATAATTATAACATATAGTTACAGCAGTGCAAAGCAATACCATAATTTGATGAAGAACAAACCATGGGCACGGTAAAAAAAAGTCTCAAAGTCCCTGAGTCGATTGACTCCCGAGTCCCCAATAGCAGGCGGCAAAAGGGAGAAACTCCCTGCCATAAACCTCCAGGCACCGTCAACTTGCCGATGCATTGGAAGCAGCCGACCACAGCCGACACCGAGTCCGTCCATTCAAAAACTTCGAGCCTCTGACCACCCCCTCCAATACAGCCTCCTGAGCGCCATCCTCTGCGGAGCGCCTTTGACCTCGTCCTGGCCGCCGAAACAAGCAAAGCCAAGGATTTGGGGCCTTCTGCTCCGGAGATTCCGGACCACATAGTAGCAGCGGCAGCGAAGCGGGCATTTCATAAGTTTTCCAGATGTTCCTCCGTACTCTCACGTCTGTCTCCATCAAATCAGAATTGTGCTCGGTACCCTACTTGACAGGTATGAGGGAAATTGAAATCACCCATAACTACAACCCTGTATTTCCTGCACCATTCTAAAATCTGCCTGCTTATCTGCTCCTCGGTATCCCGAGGGTTATTTGGGGGTCTATAGACTACTCCCAGCACAGTGACCGATCCCTTCCTATTTCTGACTTCCACCCACACCGACTCAGTGGACACTCCCTCTGTGGCGCCCTCCCTTTCTATAGCCGTGATACTATCCCTGACCAGTAATGCTTCTCCCCTCCTTTTTCTACCTCCCATTCTGTTCCTTTTAACACATCTAAACCCTTGTACCTGCATCAGCCATCCTGCCCTTCCTCCAGCCAGGTTTTAGATAGTTTCTATACGCAGGGATGTAGAGGCAGGTACATTATGGGCATTTAAAAACACTTGAATAGGCACAGGGATAAAAGGAAAATGGAGAGCTGTGTAGGAGGGAAGTGTTAGATTGATCTTGGTGTAGGTTAAAAGGCTGTCACAATATTGTGGGCCGAAGGGCCTGTCCTGTGCTCTTACAACAATAAAGAGTGACTGCTTGAAGTCATCAAGAGTTCAGGCAAAGTAAGCAATAGGAAAATGTTTCCATTGAATCAGGAACCCAGGAATTCAGATTTCTGCCGAAGGAAGGAGAGCCAATCGTGATAAAAGGGAAGTGTTTGGCACTCAGCGAGCAACTGTGATCAGAAACCCAGTGAGAGGGCAGTGGAAATGGATTCAGTCACGGCTTTTAAAGGGGAATTGGTGAAATACACTCAGTGGCCACTTTCATCGGTACCTCCTGTACATAATAAAATGGTCACGGAGTGTATGTTTGTGGTCTTCTGCTGCTGTAGCCCATCCACTTCAAGGTTCAATGTGTTGTGCATTCAGAGATGCTATTCTGCACACTATTAATAATAATAATAATAATAATTAGTACTTTATTGATCCGGAGTGGGAAATTATTTCATTACATTTAAAAACACACTTAACAGTGTGCAGACTTAACTAATAATGATGTACAGAATAGTAATGTACACAATAATAATGTACTGCCTTGTAATGTGTGGTTATTTGAGTTACTATTGCCTTCCTGTCAGCTTGAACCAGTCTGGCCGTTCTCTGTTGATGTCTCTCATTTTCACCCTCAGAACTGCCGCTCATTGGATGTTTTTCACTCTCACACCATTCTCTGTAAACTCCTGAGACTGTTGTGTGAGAAAATCCCAGGAGATCAGCAGTTTCTGAGATACTTAAACTACTCCTTCTGGCACCAACTATCATTCCATGGGCAAAGTCACTTAGATCACATTTCTTCCCCATTCTGATGTTTGTCCTGAACAGCAACTCAACCTCTTGACCATGTTGACATGCTTTTATGCATTGACTTGCTGCCACATGATTGGCTGATTACATATTTGCATTAACAAGAAGTTGTACAAGTGTACCTAATAAAATGGCCACTTGAGTGCATGTAGAGATTCAAGATTCAAAATTCAAAGTGCATTTATTATCAACGTATGTATAACATATACAACTTTGAGATTTGTTTGCTTAACAGGTAGTTGCAAAGCAAGGAACCTGAAAGAAGCCAATTAAAAAAAAGATCAATCCCAGTGCCCACAGAGAAAGAGGAAAAAACCGCAAATCATGCAAACAACAGCATTTCGAACCAAATTAAGTCCTTAGTTCTAAACCTCCGGAGAAGGCCCAAAGCCTCAGTATTCTGTTAATCATATTAGCGGGGCTGGTCGCCGCAAAAGTTCGCAGAGACGAAGCCCAGCAGCAGGGGTCAGTCTCATAGCCTTAGCATCGTGGAGCAAGGAGCCCCCAGACTTTCAGGGCTGGCGTTCACAGTGTTCGAACAGTGGATCATACTTTGCACGAGGAACTGGGCCCCGCCACCGCCAATCACTCCCGGCCTAGATTCTGCTCTCCAAATTGGCTCAGCGCTTACAAGACGAAGAAATTGCAGGGTGGTAGGGGAACGGCAGTGAGAGGACTGGTAACAATGAGAACTCTTGCTGACTCTATGGGCCAGTGGCCTTCTATGCACTACTGACTCTACGTGACTCCTTTCTGCCTCTCTCAGAAACAATCCACGGTCTTTTGGGAGCAAGCTGCTGTGAAATGCAATGGCAATTATTTTATAGGCAAGAATTTAATCTTTAAATTAATTTTGTGTGGAGTGTAAATGTAAAGAGGCATGCACTGCCTATTTCTGCTTGCACTCCACACCTCATACCTACACTGGCAGAGTTGCTGTCCTATTGTGTTTCCAGAAGACCTGCTGCTACCTTGAAGAGTTCCTCTTTTCAAGAGTCACTTTGTCACTTGATCATTCCCTGTCCGAGTGTCACCTTATGCTCAGATACTCCTACCTCTCGTTACTTTATATACATGCAGTCAGTCTTTGCATTTCAGCTAACCTGATGTAAATACAGTCATAGCCAAAGTTACCCAAACATTGTGTTTATAAGTAAAAGAGCAATCCTAAAAGCACAATGTTTAAGTAACTATATTTATTGCATTCTTTATACTTAATGTGTTTTAATTGTGCATCAGATCCAGAGTAGCAATAATTTTGTTCTCCTTTACTGAAGAATGACAATAAACTATCTTGAACCTTGAATCTTAAGTTTAGCACACAGGTGGAATAGTTGTTTCATCTAAATGCTGTGTCGATTTCTGTGCAGTAACGAGGACCACTGCGTAGACGGACAAGTCCTGTTTTTGGGATAGACCTGACACAGTGTGTAGCAACTAATAAGGAGTCTCAATGAATTTTAGTTCTCCCAACTCTAATAGGAACAATGTAAGTCAGGCTTCTGGTTCATTGTCCCCCACTTTACACCGCTGCACTTTCACGCTCCAGCCCACGGGATCTCCACCGCAATAAGGTGATGATGCCTCTCCGAGGACCGTCACCTTGTCATGGTGGAGGGGCTTATGAGCTCCTGGGATCCCAAGAGCAATGCTGTCTGGAGTTTAGTTCCTGGTAGGGTCACCCATGGTGGTAAGGTTAAGTGGGAGGTTCCTGGCAAAGAGTGAACCAACCAAGATTTCAGCAGTGGATCTGGTGGAAGGTGTTGACGCATCACAATGGCAGTGAAGATGGAGGAAGGCTGCAGCAGTGAAGAGCTCCCAGTCATCTTGCTCCCCACGCCACTGGACCCTGACCCTGATCTGTCATTGACCATGTGGTGGCTGCCCGTGTAACAGCTCCCCATGTTGAACAAAGTCACGCAAGATGGCACCATTAACCAACGCGACTAATGGTGACGTCCTGCAGACAGCTCACAGAACTACTTCTTTTAAATGCTCTTGTGATTGGAGCCTGTAATTTACATTTTGATATCGTGTTTCTGGCCAGCTGAGAGATCTGGTGCTTTTGCTGTCTTCGAGGCAAGTCAGCACGGTTGAGAATGGAGTGTGACTAATGGCAAGAACGCAAGCCCATGATTGGCTCCAGTTCTCGAGCAGAAGGCAAGCAGGTGTTTTGTGCGATATTGATCCGGGCAGACTAGTTCTGCGGCCTGCTGTCAACGCATCACACAGCGTTAGATTGAACTGACCTGAACTAAACTGAACATACCTAGACTGTTCTGAGGACTCTGTGATTTGATGTTTAATATTCCATGTGATATTCGCCCGCTTTCTGCTGTTTGCACGATTTGTTCTTTTTTTTAACATGTTGGGTGTTTGATGTTTCCTTTGAATGTGTTCGATGGTGTCTCCTTGTTTCATGGCTGTCTGGGGAAAGATGAATCTCAGGGTTATATACTGCATGCATACTTTGATAATAAATGTACTTTGAATCTTTGAACTTTGAGTTCTCTATTAAGGGAATAACCCCTTAGGAGAACATAGTACTCAATGTGAGTGATTGTAATACTTTTACAGTGTGTAGCCACCATCTATTACCAACTACTTGGTACTTATGGGGTTGATTTTTTAAATCTTTCTCTTATTGGCAGATTAATTGGACACATTCCTGGTTCTGATAAAGGAAAGATTCGGATTCCAATTCGTTTGTTTATTAATCGCATGTCCATCGAATTATTTTTAAGATTTACAGATTAGCTTTATTTGTCACATTCACACCAAAACATAATTGAGGTGCATTGTTTTGCGTCAATGACCAACACGGTCTGACGGTTGTGCTGGGCGTAGCTCGCAAGTGTCGCCTTGCTCTTTGCGCCAACGTAGCATGCTCACAGCTTACCAACCCGAATTGTACAGCTTTGGAATGTGGGAGGAAACCAGAGCACCCAGGGAAACCCACGCAGTCCTCAGGAGAATGGTGATGTTTAGATATACATGTGATTAATAAACGAATCTGTAATGTAGAGCCAATATCTACCCCTCACCCAAAATCCTTAAAATCAGATGCATTTCATGAGCCAGAGAGTGGTGAATTTGTGGAATTCATTTCCATAACCAGCTGTGGAGGCCAAGTCACTGGGTAAGTTTAAACCAGAGGTTGATAGATTCTTGATTAGTGATGGCGTCAAAGGTTACAGGGAGAAGGCAGGTGAATGGCATTGAGAATGAGGTTGGGGTTAATAAATCAGCTGTGATGGAATGGTGGAGCAAACTTGATGGGCCAAAATGGCCTAATTCTACTCCTCCAAAATCTTATGATCTTATTTCATTAATTAGTTGTGGGATCTTGCAGTGTGAAAATCAGTTATTGCTTTTACCAAATACATCGACCACGTATTTTAAATGTACTTGGATGCTAAATGTTTGGAAAATCGCAGAATTCTATTTAAGAGCATCATCAATTCCTCACTGTATGTCTTTGTGTCTGTTTCAGGTTATAGTGCCGTGACTTTCGACACGACCCCGGGTTACGGTCACACTCCCAACCACCACACTCCTCAGTTCTCGAATCACGCCTTCAAGCACGAGGACCCCATCACCCAGCAGAACAGTATAGGTAAAACTTCAGTACTCCACACATCGAGGTTAAATAATCTTTGTTAAATGCCAAACCTCTCCTTTCTATCAATACTAATAGCTGAATGAATATTAGCTTTGTGCAAAACTATCTAGGAACCCTTTTACAATGTCCTGGTCTACTCTGGACTGTGAGATAGCTCTTCACGATTTAAATGCCCCTAAACACTATTTTTATAGAGTCTAGAATATGTTTGTATCTGAGTAGTTTGTGACAGTTAATAGATTGATTAAATCAGAATCAGAGTCAGAATCAGGTTTATTATCAACGTATGTTGTGAAATTTGTTGTCTTTTGGCAGCAGCATAGTGCAATACATAAAAAATTACTATAGAATAAGAAATGTAGATTAAAAAGAGAGCAAAAATAGTGAGGTAATGTTCACGATCTGTTCAGAAATCTGATGGCAGAGGGGAAGAAGCTGTTCCTAAAATGTTGAGTTTGTGCCTTCAGTCTCCTGTATTTCCTTCCTGATGGTAGTCATGAGAAGAGGGCATGTCCCGGGTGGTGAAGAGGCCATGTCCCAGGTGGTGAAGAGGCCATGGCCCGGGTGGTGATGAGAGCATGTCCTGCGTGGTGAAGAGAGCATGTCCCGGGTGATGATGAGAGCATGTCCTGCGTGGTGAAGAGAGCATGTCCTGGGTGGTGAAGAGGGCATGTCCTGCGCGGTGAAGAGAGCATGTCCTGGGTGGTGAAGAGAGCATGTCCCGGGTGGTGAAGAGAGCATGTCCCGGGTGGTGAAGAGGACATGTCCGGCGTGGTGAAGAGAGCATGTCCCGGGTGGTGAAGCCTTCATGATGGATGCTGTCTTCTTGAGGCACCGCCCTTTCAAAACATCCTTCAAGGTGAGGAGGCTGGTGGATAATGCAGCTGGCTGAGGTTACTACCCTCTGCAGCTTTTTCTGATCCTGTGCAGTTGCCCCTCCATAGCGGTTGGCGATGCAACACGCGGGCTTCTCTCCACAGAATATCTGCAGGAACTTACTACAGCCTCTGGTGATCCACATTCAGTCCTTAAGAGCTGAAAGTGACTATACGATTTATTTACAGTGTTGTAAGGAAACACGTAAGCCCTGTGTTTTTATTTAGTTCAATAAGTTGACATTCATCATTAAGGGCTATCATCACCCAGGGCGCGTCATTTCTCAATGCTACCATCAGCGAGGAGGTACTGGAGCCTGAAGACCCACTCACGCTCAAACTCATATACTGTATATATACAGAATGGATTCCAGTTAATCGGGGCAGCCAATTATTTGGAACAACTCTTAAAGAACAAATACTAATCGAGAAAATAGCTGGGATCGTGTTAGTTTATTTGGGACATCTTGCCACTTTATTGGGGCAGGAGACTGTTGCCAAATATTACCTAACTAGCATTTGTGAGACCACTAGACACTACACCATGCCTAGAGTGAACGGCTTTTAAATAACATCAGTAGCGTGTGCTTGTGTGTTCAAAAAGCAGTGATTTTTGTCACTGATGGTGGAAAAAATACCCCGTGAGCCAATTCAGAATTGTTTTTGCTCCCTGGGGTTCCACGCTGACAGGAAGGTGACAGTAACTCAAATAACCACATGTTACAACAGTGATGTGCAGAAGAGCATCTCTGAATACACAACACGTCAAACCTTGAAGTGGATGGGCTACAGCAGCAGAAGACCATGAACATTCACTCAGTGGCAACTTAATTAGGTTATAGGAGGTACCTAATAGTAAACTTTAGAAACCTGATTCTGATGCTGATCCTGAAGTTTGTGATTCTCATGGACTCCAGGAGAAACTTGTAGACTGTAGCTCAATGAATTTGTCTGAATTTCCATTTTAGTGGAAGTGTAAGTTAAATAGGTTTAAAGCCTGGTTGGTGGAGCAAAGGGAAGGGTTTCAAGTGTATTTGCTACCCAACATAGTCTGATATAGGATGATAGAATTTTGTATTATGTATTTCGATACTAATTACATTACTGGACATGTTATACAGCTTTTAATTCAATTTTGGAATTACCACTCCTGGCTACAGGATTTCCTCCTTATCTTCGTTCTGAAGTGATGTCCCTGTATTCTGAGGCTGTGTCCTCTAGTCCTAGAGTCTCGCAATAAATGTGATGTAATGCTAAGGGTTTATAAGGCATTGGTGAGGCCTCACCTTGAGTATGGTGGACATTTTTGGGCTCCTCACCTAAGAAAAGATGTGCTGGCGTTGGAGAGGGTCCAGAGGCGGTTCACAAGGATGATTCTGGGATTGAAAGGGTTATCATATGAGGAACGCCTAGTGGCTCTGGGTCTGTACCCACTGGAATTTAGAAGATTGGGGGAGCGGATCTCATTGAAACCTTTCGAATGTTGGAAGGCCTAGACAGAGTAGATGGGGAAAGGATATTTCCCATGGTGGGGGAGTATAGGACAAGAGGGCATAGCATCAGGGGTGTCCATTAAAAGCAGAGGTGTGGAGAAACTTTTTTAGCCAGAGAGTGGTGAATTTGTAGAATTTGTTACCACAGGCAGCTGTGGAGGCCAGGGCATTGGGTGTATTTAAGGCAGAGCGTGATAGGTTCTTGATCGGACACAGCATCAAAGGTTACAGAGCGAAGGCCAGGGAATAGGGTTGAGGAAGGGAAGAAAGGATCAGCCATGATTGAATGGCAGAGCAGACTTGATGGGCCAAATGGCCTAATTCTGCTCCTATTGCTTATGGTCTTATGGTCTAATAGGAAACATCCTCTCCACATCTACTCTATGCCTCTCAATATTTGAGATTTCCCCTTTGCCCCATTCTTCTAAAATCCTTCCAGTACAGGCTTAGAGCTATCAAATGCTCCTCATATGTTAACCCTTTAATTCCCAGGATCATTCTCGTGAATCTCCTCTGGATCTTCTCCAATGCTAGCGCATCCTTTCTTAGATAAGGGGCCTAAAGCAGTTCACAATACTCTAAGTGTGGTCTTAGCCTGGTTTATAAAGCAAGTGTGATGCTGTGTGCTTGCCAGCACATTAAACAACCTTCACCTGAAGATGTACAATAGTAGGAGAAGTAATTTTAACTATAAACAGTGTTACTCTGGTTAGAATTTACAGTACTGGTAAGGCGTAAATCAGGTGGTCACATTAAACTCCCCTCTCTATTACTCCAGCCACCACATCCTGCACAGTTTAACATTAAGTGAAGTCGATAGAAAGAAGAATACGATAGGGAGATACAGCACTGTAACAGGTCCTTCTGGTCCAATGAGCCCACCCTGCGCAATTATACCCATGTGACCCTTTAACCTTCTAACCCATAAGTCTTTGGAATGCGGGAGGAAACCAGAGTACCTGGAGGAAACTCACATGGTCATGGGGAGAATGTACAAAATCATTATGATCAGCAGCGGGAATCCAACACTGACTCTCCTCCCTCCCTGTCTGTTCCCCCCCCCGCGATACAGTATGGTAACAGGCTCTATCGGCCAAATGAGCCCATGCTGCCCAATTAGTCAGAGTCATAGTCATACTTTATTAATCCCGGGGGAAATTGGTTTTCGTTACAGTTGCACCATAAATAATAAATAGTAATAAAACCATAAATAGTTAAATAGTAATATGTAAATTATGCTAGTAAATTATGAAATAAGTCTAGGACCAGCCTATTGGCTCAGGGTGTCTGACCCTCCAAGGGAGGAGTTGTAAAGTTTGATGGCCACAGACAGGAATGACTTCCTATGACGCTCTGTGCTGCATCTCGGTGGAATGAGTCTCTGGCTGAATGTACTCCTGTGCCCATCCAGTACATTATGTAGTGGATGGGAGACATTGTCCAAGATGGCATGCAACTTGGACAGCACCCTCTTTTCAGACACCACCGTCAGAGAGTCCAGTTCCATCCCCACAACATCACTGGCCTTACGAATGAGTTTGTTGATTCTGTTGGTGTCTGCTACCCCAGCACACAACAGCAAACATGATAGCACTGGCCACCACAGACTTATAGAACATCCTCAGCATCATCCGGCAGATGTTAAAGGACCTCAGTCTCCTCAGGAAATAGAGACGGCTTTGACCCTTCTTGTAGACAGCCTCAGTGTCTACTAACCCGAAATAACCTACTAACCCAAAACCGGAGCACCCAGAAGAAACCCACGCAGTCACAGGGAAAACATCCAGACTCCCTACCGACGGTGGTGGGAGTCGAGTCCAGATTGCTGGGGCTGCAGTAGCGTTATGCTAGTTGTGCCGACCAACGGAGAGGTTCACTGCCAGTTTTACACCCAGCAGCGGTAAGAGCAAAGCCAGAGTTCTGAGTTCAGTTCCGGCACTGTCTGTAGGGAGTTTGTCTGTTCTCCCCGTGACTGCATGATGCTCCAGTTTCCTCCCACAGTCCAAAGCATTACCGGTTGGTAGACTAATTGGTCATTGTAAATTGTCCTGTGATTAGGTTCGTGGTGGCTGGACGGTGTGGCTCTGTGGGTGTGCTGTATCTATAAATTAAAATTACGATTCCACTCCGGTACCATTTGTGCGAAACCAGGCTCCAATATCACTGCAGCTGCCGGCTGTTTATTCATATACATGAAAAGGTTTACACTTGCCCTCCACCAGAAAAGACTGAAACAACATTGCCTTTTATAAATACTCTGTTCTGAATCTGTGCCGAGTGCACATTCAGCTGACAATTGTTACAGCTCTCCAGCACATTGTGTGCATAACTTCAGATTACTCCACGACATGATAGATATAATCACAGAGACATTGAACACTGCAGCACAGAAACAGACCCTTTGGCCTATCTAGTCTATGCCAACCTATTGATCTAGTTCGTCCCATCGATCTGCACCTGGACCATACTCCCTCCCATTCATGTACCCGACCAAATTTCTCATAAATGTTGAAATCGAAATCGCATCCAACACTTCTGACAGCTCGCGTCTAACAGCCCGTAACCCACTCTCACCACCCTCTGATTGAAGAAGTTCCCCCGATGTTCTCCTTAAACATTTCACCTTTCATCCTTAATCCATGACTTCTTGTGGTCTCACCCAACCTGAGAGGAAAAAGCTGGCTTACATTTACCCTATCTATACCCCTCATAATTTTGTATACATCTATCAAGATCCCCCTCATTCTCCTATGCTGTAGGGAATTAAGTCCGAACCTACACAAACTTTTCCTTTAACTCAGTTCCTCAAGTGCTGGCAACATCCTTGTAAGTTTGCTCTGCAGACTTTCAATCTTATTAATATAACTAGGCAAATACCTCTGCATAAATTTGAATAGATTGCGGTGATATAACATGATGTAACTGTAGATTATGTGCCGTAAATTTTGAAACATTCATTGGTCAAGATCTTCTACTTGCTTTTTAAAGAGACATTTCTTTTTATTGCTTTTATTCCTGCCACTGATTGACCTGGGACAGTGATTTCCTCAGTTATTCTGATGAAAACTTCACACTGAGGCCACTGTTAATAAAAGATTATCAAAGTTCAAAGTAAATTTTATTATCAACGTGCGTGTATGAAAGCATATACAATCCTGAGATTCATTTTCTTGAGGGCATACTTAATAAATCTATAGAATAATAACCATAACAGAATCAATGAAAGGCCATCCAATTAGGGTATTCAACCAAAGAGCAGAGAACACCAAACTGTGCAAATATAAAAAGGGGAAATAATATTAAGTAAATAAGTGAATGATAAATATCGAGAACATGAGATGAAGAGTCCTTGTAAGTGAGTCCATTGGTTGTGGGAGCATTTCAGTGATGGGGCAAGTGAAGTTGAGTGAAGTTATTCCCTCTGGTTTAAGAGCCTGATGGATGAGGGGTAATAACTATTCCTGAACCTGGTGGTGTGAGTCCTGAGGCTCCTGTATCTTCTACCTGATGGCAGCAGTGAGAAAGGAGCCTGAGCTGGGTGGTGGGAGTCCCTGATGATGGATGCTGCTTCCTTGCAACAGAATTTCATGCAGATGTGCTCAGCGGTGGGGAATGCTTTACCTGTGATGGACTGAGGCACAGATCAAGTGGGCAGCCATTACTTTTTCCCAGCGTGGAAATGGCTCATATTAGGGGACATCAATTTAGGGTGATTGGAGGAAAGCATTTTTAAGGTGATTGGAGTTGGGATATCAGAAATGAGTTCTTTACATGTAAAGTGTTGAGTTCATGGTACTTTCTGCCAGGGGCTGTGGTAGAGGCAGATATATTAGAAACTCTTAGATAAGACCATAAGATCATAAGACATAGGAGCAGATTTGGCCCATTTGGCTCTGCCATTCCATCATGGCTAATTCTTTTGCCTTCTTCCTGTAACCTTGATGCTCTACTAATCAAGAACCTATCAAGCACTGCTTGAAATATACTTAGTAACTTGGCCTTCACAGCCGTTTACAGCAATGAATTTCACAGATTCACCACCCTCTGGCTAAAAACGTTCCTCCTCATCTCTGTTTTAAAGGAACATCCTCGTATTCTGAGGCTGAGCTCTCTGGTCCTAAACTCCCCACTGTAGAAAACATCCTCTCCACATCCATTCTGTCTGGGCCTTTTAGTATCTGGTAGCAGGCACATGGATGATTGAAAAGTCGAAGGCTATGTAGGAGGGAAGGGCTAAATTGATCCCTGAGTACCTTGGCACAACATTGCTGGCCAAAGGTCTGTACTATGCTGTGGTGTTCGATGCAAGAAACTAAAATATCCCACAGTCTGTCCGAGGAGTAATTGAGAAAGACTTTTCATTGTTAAAGTCACGTCAAACATGCAACAATGTACCAAAAGTTACAATTCACTTCATTGTAAAAGAACAGAAAGTTTTCCAGATCGTCAATAAATAAAGTTACAACAGCTGATCGAATATTTTAAAATGTTTGTACTAGGTTTTTGGTGACTTTAACAATCAATTAGCAGCCATTCTGCCCAATCGGTCTGCCTGGTGTTGAGAGGAGTCAGATATAAAAGCAAGAATGTAATGCTGAGGTTTTTTAAGGCATTGACCTGACACACTTGAGAGTATTGTAAGCAGTTTTGGGACCTTTATCTGAGAAAGGATATGTTGCATTGAAGAGGCTCCAGAGGAGTTTCACACAGTAATTCTGAGAATGAAAGGGTTGACATTTGAAAAACGTTTGATGGCTCTGGGCCTGTACTCGTTGGAGTTTAGAAGAATGAAATGGGATCTCATTGAAACCTATTGAATATTAAAAGGCCTAGATAGAGTGGACATGGAGAGGATGTTATTATACTGGAGAGTCTAGGACCAGATAACACAGCTCAGAATACAAAGTCTTCCCTTTAGAAAAGAGATGAGGAATTTCTTTAGCCAGAGGAGGGTCATTCTATGGAATTCATTGCCACATGCGGCTGTGGAGGCCAAGTCATCGGGTACATTTAAAATGGGGGTTGATAGGTTCTTGATTAGTCAGGGCATCAAAGGTTACGTGGAGAAGGCCGAAGAATGGGGTTGAGAGGGATAGTAAATCAGCCATGACAGAATGTTGGAGCAGACCTGATGAGCCAAATGGCCTAATTCTGCTCCAATGTCTTTTACTGTACAGAAACGTGCCCCTCTCCATTGGGTATAAGTTAGTATAGCAGGTGGGGTGTCAAACTCTAGTCATAGTCATACTTTGTTGATCCCGGGGGAAATTGGTTTTCGTTACAGTTGCACCATAAATAATAAATAGTAATAGAACCATAAATAGTTAAATGGTAATATGTAAATTATGTCAGTAAATTATGAAATAAGTCCAGGACCAGCCTAATGGCTCAGGGTGTCTGACCCTCCAAGGGAGGAGTTGTAAAGTTTGATGGCCACAGACAGGAATGACTTCCTATGACGCTCTGTGCTGCTTCTCGGTGGAATGAGTCTCTGGCTGAATGTACTCCTGTGCCCAACCAGTCCATTATGTAGTGGATGGGAGACATTGTCCAAGATGGCATGCAACTTAGACAGCATCCTCTTTTCAGATTGTAAAGATTGTAGGTGGGCCTTGTAGATGTGAAGTTAGGAGTGCAATGTGTCAGACCCCACCCATCAGTGCCACTAGTTAAAATGGTCGCTTCACACTAGCATTTAACCGGCCTGATGTAGCACTGATCTCACGTGGTCTTGAGTCCAGCAAAAAGGTCCTTGCGGTGACCGATTCTCTGCTGCCACAGTATGGACGTTCACTCTCCTAGAGCAGTGGGGTAAAGAGCAAGGGGGGAGGGTGCTGCTATCAACCCAGTCATTGACTCTGACAAGGAACTATCTGCAGGAAGAACTTATTGGGTCGAGCAGCATCCGTGTTCTCAAAGTATGTACATGTCACTGTATGCTACCCTGAGATTCAATTTCTCACAGGCATTCACAATAGAACAAATACAATAGAATCAATGAAAAACTACACACAAAGACTAACAAACAACCAATGTGCAGAAGAAGGGAAACTGTGTAAATACTAAATAAATAAATAAATAAATAGACAGCCAGATAGGTAAATAAATAAATAAATAGAGATAATTAATTAATTAATTAATACTGCAAATGTGAGTTCTAGAGTCCTTGAAAGTGAGTCCATAGTGTTGAGGTGGGTGAAGTTATCCACCTCACCGTCTCCATTGACTTCACCTTGACTTTGACTTTGAGTAGCTTTTACATTCAGCAACAACTAAAACCCATTAAAATTGAAGTAAAGAATAATAAAAGCTATATAAACTAAAAAGTTAATTAAAAGCAATAAAACACATCGAAGCAATTAAAAGTTTGATTTGTGCCCAACAAATAAAATTGAAATCATTCGGGTCTCAAATCATGCATCAGATCTGACCTGTAGCTGATCTGGGCCTCGATCTCTCATGTAATGAGGAGGAGTATGGTGATATTAGGGAACAGATTTTGTTCAGGCTTCAGTCGGTAATTGCCGACTCCTCTGTTCACAGTGCACACACCTATAACTGGTGTTTCTTTCAATGCCACATGTCCACAAGATAGGAGTAGAATGAGGCCATTCAGCCTATCGGGTCAGCTTTGTCATTCCATCATGGCTGATTTATTATCCCTCTCAGCCCCTTTCTTATGCCTTCTCTCCGTATACTTTGATGCCCGGACTAATCAAGAGCCTACCAACATACACATTAAGTATACCCAATGACTTGGCTTCCATAGCCGTCTGTGGCAATGAATTTCACAGATTTACCAACCTTTGTCTAAAGCAATTCCCTCTCATCTCTGTTCTAAATGTACGTCCCTGTACTCTGAGGCTGTGCCCTCTGGTCCTTGACTGCCCTACTACAGGATACATCCTCCCTACTTTCACTCTGTATGGGCCTTTCAATATTCGATAGCTTTCAATGAATCCTCCGACATTCTTCTAAACTCCTGCGAGTACAGGCCCAGGGCCATCAAACACTCCTCATACATTAACCCTTTCATTCTCGGAATCAACCTCTTGAATCTGTCAGTGAATTTGTCTAAGTTCAGCTTTAGACCATAAGACCATAAGACAAAGGAGCAGAAGTCGGCCATTCGGCCCATCGAGTCTGCTGCACCATTTTATCATGAGCTGATCCATTCTCCCATTTAGTCCCACTCCCCCGCCTTCTCACCATAACCTTTGATGCCCTGGCTACTCAGATACCTATCAATCTCTGCCTTAAATGCACCCAATGACTTGGCCCCCACTGCCGCCCGTGGCAACAAATTCCATAGATTCACCACCCTCTGGCTAAAAAAAATGAAAGCAGAATGTAAATTGTGTAGATTGAAAGCCTGGCTGATGGAGCTGAGAGACTAATTTGAGGTGAATTCAATGAATGTCAACAGGAACCCACAGACATTGGTAGCAGGACTTGGGTCTTCAAATGCAAATGGTGGTAGACGCTTATAACTCAACATTGATACCATTTGATGTTGAGTCAATTGTTAATTTAAATTTGACGTTGATAGGCTTTGTCAGCCACATAGGGATATGGGGAGAAGGAGTTAGGTCACTCTAAGTCAAAGTAATTTATTACCAAAGTACGTATATGCCACCATATACCAACCCGAGATTCATTTTCTTGCAGGCATTTACAGGAAAATAAAGGACTGCAGTAGAATTTGTGAAAAAATATAGATAATGACTGACAAACAACCAATTTGCAAAACAGGACGATTTATGCAAATAATATGTTAATACTGAGAACATGATTTGTAGCGTCCTTGAACGCGAGTCTGTCACTTACCAGTCATTCACTGTGGAACAAGCTTTGGGGTCCAGATCCCTTCCTGTTCCCTTCTCCTATCTTCCATCATCCAACCTGACCAGAGTGTGCTTCTAGGTATAAAGTTAACTTCAAATTACACTTCATTATGGACAAGTAATTTGCTTGCATTCAAAGCGCTGCTATAGAATCAACACAGATACATATCTCAAATATTCTTCACTTTTTCTTCAGAGTTGCATGAGCATTATATTCCAAAAATGGCTATTGTAATTGTTTAGGCTGATTTTCTAAGTAATGGATCGGAAACAGAGTCAGGCTTAATATCACTGATATATGTCGTGAAATTTGTTGTTTTGCGGCAGCAGTATATTGCAATACGTAAAATATATATTACAATAAGATATGCTAAGCCTATAAAAAGTATTCGCCCTCGGACGTTTTCATGTTTTATTGCTTTACAACATTGAATCACAGTGGATTTAATTTAGTTTTTTTGACTGAACAACAGAAAAAGATTCTTTCGTGTCAAAGTGAAAGCAGATCTCTACAAAGTGATCTAAATTAATTACAAATATAAAACACAAAATAATTGATTGCATAAGTATTCACCCTCTTCAAGTCGGTATTTAGTAGATGCAATTTTGCGTAGCACTTATAGCCTTGAGTCTGTGTGGGTAGGTCTCAATCAGCTTTGCACATCTGGACACTGCAACTTTTCCACATTCTTCTTTACAAAACTGCTCAAGCTCAGTCAGATTGCATGGGGATTGTGAAGGAACAGGCCTTTTCAAGTCCAGCCACAAATTCTCAATTGGATTGAGGTCTGGACTCTGACTTGGCTAGTCCAGGGCATTAACTTTGCTGTTTTTAAGCCATTCCTGTGTAGCTTTGGCTTTATGCTTGGGGTCACTATCTTGCTGGAAAACAAATCTTTTCCCAAGTTACAGTTCTCTTGTAGACTGTATTAGGTTTTCCTCCAGGGTTTCCCTGTATTTTGCTGCATTCATTTTACCCTCTACCTTCACAAGCCTTCCATGCTTCAGTAAAGCATCCCCACGGCATGTTCCATGCTTCATGGTAGAGATGGTGTGATTTTGTTGATGTGTGGTGTTTGGCTCATGCCAAACATAGTGTTTAGTCTGATGGCCATAAAGCTCAATTTTGGCTTCATCAGACCATAGAAACTTCTTCCAGCTGACTTCAGAATCTCCCACATGCCTTCTGGCAAACTCTAGCTGAGATTTCATGTGAGTTTTTTTCAACAGTGGCACTCTCTTTGCCACTCTCCCATAAAGTTGCGACTGGTGAAGCACCCGGGCAATAGTTGTTGTATGCACAGTCTCTCCCATCTCAGCCACTGAAGCTTGTAACTCCTCCCAACTTGTCACAGGTCTCTTGGTGGCCTCCCTCACTAGACCCCTTCTCGCACGGTCACTCAGTCTTTTAGGACAGCCTGCCCTAGACAGATTTACAGCTGTGCCATATTCTTTCCAGTTCTTGATGATTGACTTTAACTGTACTCCAAGGGATATTTAGTGACTTGGAAATTTTTTTATATCCACCTCCTGCTTTTCAATAACCTTTTCATGGAGTTTCTTGCAGTGTTCTTTTGTCTTCATGGTGTAGCTTTTGCCAGGATACTGACTCACCAGCAGTTGGATCTTCCAGATGCAGATGTATCTTTACTACAATCAAATGTGCACACAGGTTTCCAAAAGCAGATCTCCATTTAACTAATTGTGTGCATCAGTGATGATCTGGCGTGTCATTTTAAAGGGGGTGAATACTTCAATTATGTTGTGCTTTCTATTTGTAATTAATTTAGATCACTTTGCCACGAAAGTCATTTTTTGTTGATCAGTGTCAAAAAAAGCAAATTAAATCTCTGTTAATCAATATTGTAAAACAATAAAACATGAAAATTTCCGAGGGGTGTGAATACCTTTTATAGGCACTGTATATGTGTGTATATATTAAATAAGTAGAGAAAATAGAGTACAAAAATAGTGAGATAGTGTTCATGTCCATTCAGAAATCTGATGGTGGAGAGGAGAAAGCTGTTTCCAGAATGTTGTGTGCCTTCGGACTCCTGTACTTTCCCTCTGATGGTGCTAAAGAGAAAAGGACATGTCCTGGATGGTGAGAATCCTTCCTGAAAGATATTGCCTTTTTGAGGCATCTCCTGTTGAAAGTGTCCAGGATGCTGCAGAGGTTCCTGCCCACGATAGAGCTGGCTAAGTTTACAATCCTCTGCAGCTTTTACCGACCCTCTGCAGTGGCCCATCCATACCAGACAGTGATGCAACCAGTTAGAATGATCTCCACTGTTCATCTGTAGAGATTTGCGAGAGTCTTGTTCTAGAGAAACTTGGTATAATGTTATGTTAAGGACAGAAGTCTTAGTGGGGGAGATGGACTTGGTCACATCTTAACACTCAATTTGAGAAGGTCAACATGACCCATCAAGACGATGTTTAATGTGTCGATATCTAATTTTTAGCTTGGCATTGTTCGATACTGTAGTGAATCGAACAATGTAGAGTAGTGGTGGAGAGGGTTTAGCAACTTTAAGTTCCTGGGTGTTACTATTTCAGAGGTCCTGTACTGGACCCGGCACGTAAGTGCAATTGTGAAGAAAGCGCGGCAGCACCTTCACTTCTTTAGGAGTCTGCGGAGGTTCAGCATAACATCTAAATCTTTGACAAGCTTCTATAGATGTGTGGTGGACAGTGCATTGACTGGCTGTGTTACAGCCTGGTAGGGAAACACCAATGCCTTTAAACAGAAAATCCTACAAAAGTGAGTGTATTCGGCCCAGTACATCATGGGTAAAGCCCTCCCAACCATCGAGCACACCTAGATGAAACGCTGTCGGAGGAAAGCAGCACCCATCAGAGATCCCCACCAACCAGGCCATGCTCTTTTCTTGCTGCTGCCTTCAGGTAGAAGGAACAGCAGCCTCAGGACTGGCACCACCAGGTTCAGGAACAGTCTCTACCCCTCACCCATCAGGCTCTTGAATAAAAGGGGACAGTCACTTGCCCTATCATTGAGATGTTCCCACAACCAATGATCTCACTTTGAGGACACTTTATCTCATTATCTCATGTTCTTGCTAATTTATTGCTATTTATTTATATTTGCATTTGCACAGTTTGTTGTCTTCTGCACTCTGGTTGATCTTTCATTGATCCTGTTACAGTTACTATTCTATAGATTTGCTGAGTATGTCCAAAGGAAAATATATGGTGACATATATTATTACTTTGATAATAAAATTTACTTTGAACTTTGAATTTCCAGTTGACCCTCATTCAATTAACAGTTGGTTGTTTGGGATCAATATAAATATTTTTGTTAATTGATTTGATTTAAATAAAGGCAGAATTTGGACAAATTAAGGACAGTTACTTTTTCCCATGTGGATGGTTGGGCATGCAGAAGGATAAAGTTTAAACAATGTTTCACAAAATAAAATTGACATTGGGCTGGGACATTTTCTGATTCCAACTACCAATCAGAATTCAGAATCAGTTTCATATACAACCCTGAAATTCACTTTCTTGCAGGCATACAAAGCAACACAATACAATCATTGTGCCATGTGAAGACAAATTGTCCAAATACAGAAAAAACAAATAATAGCAATAAATAATAATACAGAGAATTGTAATATGTTGTAGAGTCTTTGAAAGTGAGACCAAAGGTTGTGGAATCATCTCAGTGTTACAGTGAGTGATGTTATCCACGCTGGCTCAGGAGCTGATGGTTGAAGTGTAATAACTATTCCTGAACCTGGTGGTGTGGGACCTGAGGCTGACTGAGGTATTTTGTAAACTGTGTTGTTTTGTGGCAGCAGTATAGTACAGTACATGAAAATACAGAAATATATGCTGAAAGAAGGAAGCTACAATAGGAAGTTTGAAAAAAATAAGTAAGTAGTTCAAAAAGGAGCAACAAGTGAGATAGTGTTCATGGGTTTGTGATCTATCTGTTCAGCTGTCCGTACAGTTGTATATTGAGAGATGTTCCGAATACTGTGAATATTTTGGGAGCAATTGGAGAGAATCTGAGTTTCTGGGCTATTTGAGCCCCTTGTCGACAAATATTTATTTGTTTATTGAGATACAGTGTGGAATAGGCTCCTCCGGCCCTTTGTGCCAGGCTGCCCAGCAATCCCCCTATTTAACCCTAGCCTAATCACAGGACAACTTACAATGACCAATTAACCTAGCAATCAGTACGCCTTTGGGTTCTGCAGGGAAACCAGAGCACCCGGAGGAAATCCACAGGGAGAACTCATTCTAGGGAGTGGCGGGAATTGAACCCCGTGCGCTGGTACTCTAAAGTGTTGTACTAACCCACCACGTTACTGTGCCGTCCCTTATAGAAGGAAAAAAGAAAAGTAATACTGAAAAAAATTTGGAAAAGCAACCCATTAATCTAATCCATCCAAACACAAGAAAAAAAACACTTTGGTTTCTCAGTGCAGTGGTGCTCCTCATCTCAAAATGTAGCAGCATGAATCTTTTTTGGGCTTGTCATTAATCTTGTTTTAATTCATCCTGATAGTTGGAGACTGCTTTAGTTCATATTCTCTGTCAGAGTATGTGCAGGTACTTCATACCCCGTTGACTGAAACTTTAGATGGGATACATTGCTCAGACAGGCCGAACTGAGCTTGTCATACAATCCTAGGTACTGGCAATTAGGACAAAAATGTTATGCATTTGCTAAATCCCACTTGTGCCCACTGGAGTCAAGCACAGTGTCATGTACGATCTGGATCACATCTACGCTACTTTAACGCTGTCTTTAAGTCGTTCCACAGCAGCTCATACGTTACAATTGCCTGACAAGGCTACGAGTAAACTTGCCTCTGTCACTTATTTCACAGGAGAGCAACAGTACCCAGTGGCTCCGCCAGTGTACGGCTGCCACAACTCAACAGACAGTTGTGCTGGAAGCCAGGCCCTGCTGTTAAGGTCTCCGTACAACAGGTAACGTCTTTACGTCTCTTCTAAGCTGGATGAGAAAGGTTTGGGGATGTATGTTGTGTCACTGCTTTGATCTTTGTAAGAGACGAATTTGGATACTCCATGTAACAAGGGTTCCCAACCTTTTTTATGCCATGGACCCCTACCATTAACTGAGGGGTCTGTGGACCCCCGGTTAGGAAGCCCTGCTCTATAAGGACGACATTTGCAGACATGTGCTGTCCGTGGACTGGAACTAAACAAATACATCACTGAAAGGGCAAATCTCAGCCTTCACCTTCCTGTACGTCAACAAAGAAAAACAAATCTCCTTTGGAGTCACCTTTCATCCTTAACCCATGACCTCTACTCTAGTCTCACCCAAACGCAGTGGAAAATGCCTGCTTGCATTTACCTTGTGTTCTGTGTTGTTCTGAGTATTCTGGGCATGCTATGTTGGCACTGGATTGTGCGGTGGCATTTGCAGGCTGCCCCCAGCATGTCATTAAGTCATGAAGTCACAGAATATCACAGCACAGAAATAGGCACTTCGGCCCATCTAGTCCATGCTGAACCATTAATCTGTCTAATGTCATTGACCTGCACCCACACCATTGGTCCTCCATATCCCTCCCATCCATGTACCTATCCAATTTTCTCTTAAATGTCGAGACCAACCCAACATCCACAACTTCAGCTAGCATCTTGTTCCACACTTTCACCACCCTTTAGGTGAAGAAGATCTCCCTCATGTTCCCCTTAAACATTTCACCTTTAACCTTTAACTTGTGACCTCTAGCTCTAGTCTCATCCAACCTCAGCGGAAAAAGCCAGCTTGCATTTACCCTATCTATCTCTCTCTCTCTGGCTACCCATCCCATAGGATGATAATGGTTCCTTTCAGTCAGTTAGTGGGGCTTGATACGGTCCCCCACTTCTCAGAAAGGAACAGCGTGTGTGTGAGTGGATTTTAGGTGAGTAGGGGGTTGCACAGGTCCCGACCCACCCTCTCGATATCTCCTCCCAGATCCAGCGGCATGGGCCCTATCTATACCCCTCAAAATTCTGGATGTACCCATCAAATCTCCTGTCATTCTCCTAACCTATTCAACCTTTCCCTATAACTCAGGGTCTCAAGTCCTAGCAACATCCTAGTACATTTTCTTTGCACTCTTTCAGTTTTATTGATAACTTTTCTGTAGGTAGGTGACCAAAATTGCACACAGTACTCCAGATGAGGCCTCACCAGGATCAGAATTCCGCAATAATTTCTAGTGACGACAAGTTCTGGGGAATGAATAAATATTATTCTACAGAAATCACAATTCCAGTAAAATTCCTTTTTGCTCATTTACTTATTTCATCTTAGGTTTCATCTTCTTTCTAATTATAGGTAAGGATGCTCTGCAGGACCCTGAAGGGAGTGCTAGTTTCAAACATAGAACAGTAGGAACAAGGCCTTTGAACCACAATGTAGTGGAAAACTAATTAACCTAAGAAGAACCTAATCCATTTTGCCTGCACATGGTCCATACCCCTCCGTTCTCTGCATAGTCACGTGCCTGTAGGGTAATGTAATAGGTGACAGATGACATATATTGTTCTTAATAGAAACTGATCTACGTAATTCACAAGCACCACCATTGAGTTGTTATGCTCACTTTAAGAGATGATGTCTCATGTAACGGGGTCAGTGTAAGGCAACTGCTTTTGGTTGGTTCGTAATGGAAGTAAAGGGCTGCAGCTTTTGCATATAAAGTGACCCGTGTGATTATTTCACAAAATCCTACATGCCTATCCAAGAGTCTCTGCATAGCCTCTATCACGGACGTTGATAGGTTCTTAATTAGTAAAGGCATCAAGGGTTATGGGGAGAAGGCAGGAGAAGATATATAATATATTGTTATTATATAACAATAAATAATTGTTATTTATTACTGTGCGTTATCAGGTGTCACAGCATTTCTTCATCAGGCCTGCACCTCAAAGATCCTCTGAGTTTGAGTTGGTTCCCTCAGAAAGTGGCTCAGTGTTTCCAGTTGTTAGCTGAGTGCCAAAGCAAGGTGGCAGACCCTGCCCTTGGAATTGGCTGCACTGGGTCTCTTTATCCAACATGCTCGAGATCTCTGGTTGACATTGGCTCACAGTCCAGCAATGCTTGATATTAAAATCCTAACATCTGTTTTTTCAAAAAAATCTCTGTGATCTGTTCCAGCACTATAACTTCTCTGAGCCCCTGCACATCCTGCCCTCTTGATCGGGCAAATTCACCATCAGATGAATGGCCTCATTTCACACCGTGAGGTTCACTGATTCCATGCAACAAGATCATTCTACCACTGGCAAGGATGCATCAGCTGTCACCATCTGGAATTCCCTGCCCAAACCTATCCAGCTTATCATCTACTTCCTCTTTTAGGACGCACCTTAAAACTAACCTCGTTGAGAGTAATGTCCTAGCTTATAGAACATGGACAGTACAGGGACATGTACAGTACAGGGACAGGCCCTTCGGCCCACATATTTCCTCCTCACAAGTCTCAGAGTCTCTTCATTTGCTTGATCACACTCTCGTCAAGGGTTTTGGGTTGTCTTATTCTGCAATCTGAGACCAGTACCGGTCGAGACAATATGTCAGGAGGTTGGTGCGATCAGTACAGAGGGTCAAATCGACGATTTTAGTGAACAAAAAGCAATCTCTGGCAAAAGTTTACCTTCACACACTGTCAAAGTTCAAAGTAAGTTTATTATTAAAGTACATATACAATGGGTCATTGATACATTCGTGGCCTAAGGTAGAAGGAGTCAATTTTAGAAAACCTAGCACATTTATTTTTCAACATAGTCCCCTCCTACATTTACACACTTAGTCCAGCGGTCATGGAGCATACGGATCTTGGACCTCCTGAAAGTGTCCATAGCAGGGGTGATTGATAAGTTCATGGCATAAGGTAGAAGGAGATGAGTTATATGGCTCTCCTTACATGCACATGCGGTTTAACTCTTTAAGTGATTATGCAGAAAATTGAAGTTAATAACTCATCAGGGTGATTGATAAGTTCGTAGCCTAAGGTAGAAGGAAATGAGGTATTAACTTCAAACTTTCTGCATAATCACTCAAAGAGTTGACCTGCAAGTGCATGTAACAAGAGCTGTATAACTCATCCCCTTCTTCTTTAGGCCACGAATGTATCAATCACCCCTTGTATGTCTCAGATTCATTTTCTTGCGGCCATCTCCCCTTGGGTCAACAGCCTGATGGTTGAGGGGTAATAACTGTTCCTGAACCTGGTGATGTGAGTCCTGAGGCTGCTGTACCTTCTTCCTGATGACAGCAGCCTGAAGAGGGCACGATCTGGGCGGTGGGAATCCCTGATGATGGATGCTGCTTTCCCGCAACAATGCTCCGTGTAGGTGTGTTCAATGGTGGGGAGGGCTTTATCCATGATGGACTGGGCTGTATCCATTGCTTTTGGTTGGATTTTCCATTCAAGGGCATTGGTGTATCCATACCAGGCTATGATGCAGTGGTTCAGTATACTCTTCACTACACACACACACCTATAGAAATTTGTCCAAGTTTTAGATGTCATGCTAAATCTTCGCAAACTCCCAAGGAGGCGTTGATGTGCTTTCTTCATAATTGCACTTACGTGCAGGGCCCAGGACAAGTCCTCGAGGAATTTGAAGTTGCCAGTCCTCTCCACCTCTGACCCTCCAATGAATTGACCTCTGGTTTCTTCCTCCTGAGGTTAATAGTCAGCTCCTTGGTCTTGCTGATACAGTAATGAGTAAGAGATGTTGTTGTGTTGTTACTGTCAAAGCCTCCTGAGCAATGATCATTGTTATTTCAACCCCAATCTCCATGAAGGGTGTAATATGGTTCTCTCTTTTACACCCAATCCCATTAGGTCAAAACCATTGATAACTTATTCTTTCTCTGCATCTCCTGCAACAATATCCTACCTTCTTTCCATGTTCTTCACTCAAGACTGTTTGTCCAGCCCCTGAATCTATTCCAATGTCAGCAGATTGAGTTTTGGTATCAATGGGGTCAGTGGAAGCAATACAAGGGTTTTCCTCGATTAAGGAAAATATTCCTTTATCAGCTAGTGCAAATTTTTATTTTAGTGCTCACTAGCATTTGTATTTAACTTCTGACCCTCTGAACCCTCTGAAATAATAGCATTCTGCTATCATTTATTGGGATAGTGTGGAATTGGCCCTTCCAGCCCTTCGAGCCGTGCTGCTCAGCAATCCCCGAATTTAATTTGAGCCTAATCATAGGACAATTAAAAGGAATAATGAACCTACCAACTGGTAAGTCTCTGGACTGTGGTAGGAAACAGGAGCGCCTGGAGAAATCCCATGCGGTCAACGGGGAGAACGTACAAACTCCTTACAGGCAGTGGTAGGAATTGAACCTGGACCACCTGTATTGTGCTCAGCGCTGCTGCCCCATTAGACCCTTGTTGTAACAGCCATTAATAAAATCAGAACCCAGTAAGTTGCAGAAATATACTGGAATGCAGCATGAATTGACAGGAACGTGTGATAATGGCCCAAGTACAGAGGGAGAGACACTGAAGTGGATGAATAGTTACACTGATATTTAATAAGAACTGTGCAGAGTTAAAGGTAGGAAAACCAATAAACGCTAGGCCAACAAAGCCATTAACTAAAACTCTCAAACTGAAAGCGACACCAAGAATGCAGCTCATAAGCAGTAACAGTCCTAACTAAATATCACTCTTTTACAGCGTCAATCTAAGTGGTAGTCTTCCATCCCAGAACAAGGACAAAAGTAGATAGGGAGCGTCGACTTTTGGTCAACACTCAACAAGTCTGAAAAGAGAGAAGGGGAGTTAAATACCACCACAATGGCTGGAATGTGCATCCCCACGAGTGCGATTGTCGACCCCATTCTGCAACCCACCTGCAAAGGCGCCCAGGGATAGAGTCTGTGGTTGTGACAGGAATACAGTTAGCAGCAAATCAGACACAATTTTATCTCTAGTCTTGGTGATCAATGCAGTCAAAGATGACTCATTAACAAAGGTGTCCGTGGGCTCCTCAACTGCCAGGATGAGGCCACTCTCAGGTTGGAGGAGCAACACCTGATATTCCGCCTGGGTAGACTCCAACCTGACGGCATGAGCATCAACTTATCTAACTTCTGGTAATTTTTCCCTTCTTCACCTCTCTTTTTCCATTCCTTATTCTGATTCTCCTCTTATTCCTTGCCTGCCTGTCACTTCTCTCTGGTGTCCCTCCTCCTTTCCTTCCTCCCATGGTCCGCTCTACTCTCCTCTCAGATTCCTTCTTCTTCAGCCCTTCCCTCTTCACCTATCACCTTCCAGTTACTTACTTCATTCCCCCCGCTCACCTAATTTCACCTATCACCTGCCAGCTTCCACTCCTCCCCCTCCCCCACCTCTTTTTCTGGCTGCTTCCCCCTTCCTTTCCAGCCCTGATGAAGGGTTTCAGTCCAATGCATCAACTGTTTATTCCTCTCCTCCAGCATTTTCGCCTTGCTGAATGGGGAGTGCCTGTGCGTGACTTTGTTTAACGTTGGGAGGCTGATGCAGGAGTGGCCACTGCATAGCCCTTGATAGAGCGGGGCCAGAGTCCAGTGGCATGGAGAACAAGGCAACTGGGGACCCCACACGGCTGCAGCCTTCTTCTGCCTTCACCACTGTTCTGATGTGGCATCATCTTCTGCCGGCTCCACCATTGAGGTGTTAGATCGCTCTTTGTCTGGAACCTCTCCCTTTCTGCCGTGGGTGACCCTACCATGAGTTAAGTGCTGGATGGCTAATCTCCAGGCGGCATTGCTCTTGAGATCTCAGGAACTCACAAGTCCCTCCATCATGGCAGGTGATGAACCTCAGAGAAGCCAAGTCCCAATACTTGAGAGCTAAGCATTACTTTAGAAAGACAGTCACTCCTGCATTAAAGAAACGTGAAGGACACTTTGAACACAGCGAGTTCTCACAAGCAGCCAAGTGATAATGGTCAAATTCCCTGTATTGGTGACGTTGCTGTAAGGTAACTAGTAACCAAGTTAGTAGGCGAATGCCCAATCTTTTCTTCATCATACTCCCATGAAAGGAATAGACAGGGACTTGTATAACACATCTCCAATGATACAGAACCCTCATGTTACTGTAATAGTCCCCACTGAACAGCAGCAGGCATTCAAGTTTCTACGCTCCACTTCCCCAGAGTAAGGTTAGCTGCCGTTGTCCCCTTAAGACTCAGTCTGCCAATTATTGCCTGCTGCGTTCCTTCATGGGAAGCCTGTCCCTAAAGGCCTTGTGCTGAGCACTCAGTGCTCAATCATAAGAGTTCCATGTCTAGTATTGCTGTTTGTAATTTAGCCTTTGGATTTTGTTTATATTGTCTTGTTTATTTTGTGTCTGAGCTTATTCCAGACCTCAGAGTTAGTTCCAGCCCTTATTCTACACTTGGGTTCACCATCATCCATTGCTCTCTCTTTACGACTTCTGCAAGGACAAGATTTTTATGCTTAGGTCTCTAGAATGGAACTTGAGCCATTGATCTGCTAACTCAAGAGATGGGCATGCTACCAACGGAATTATGGCCATCGAGGCTCAAGGAGTTATTTTGCTGTTCAGCTGTGATAAATATAATAATATTGTTAATTCAAAGAACAATTCAAGCTTTCTTGCAGTCCTGTAGGCAGCTTGTCTAGGTCAGGATCATTATTGCAACCACTGTGGTTTGTAGTAGCTTATATTTGGGGAACTGTGGCAATAACTGGCATTGTGGCGCTATTTCTGTTACTCTGAAGTTGTGCCCTCTGGTGTAGACTCTGCCACTATAGGAAACGTCCTCTCCACAACCACTCTATCTAGACTGAGAGCCATTGAACACTCCATATATATTAACCCCTTCACTCCCAGAATCAGTCTCATAAACTGCTAGTATCCAGTACTTCCATTTGTACTGGAAAAAATATCCAGGCAATTAATTCAGACACATGAGTTCAATTCCCATCCTGCCTGAACATAGAACACTGAACATTACAACACAGTACAGGCCCTTCAGCCCACGATGCTGTGCCTACCTTTCAACCTCCTCCAAGATCAATATAACCCTTTCCTCCCACACAAGCCTCCATTTTTCTATCACCCATGTGCCTATCTAAGAGTCTTGTGTGTTCCTAATGTATCTGCCTCCAGCACTACCTCTGTCTCCACATTCTACCAAACACCATGTAAAAAGCCAACTTCTGACTTTCCCCTATACTTTCCTCCAAACATCTTAACATTATGCCCTCTAGTATTAGTCATTTCCACTCTGGGAAAGGTTTCTGGTTGTCCACTTTATCTACGTCTCTTATCATCTAGTACCCTTCTATCAAGTCTCCTCATCCTTCAAAATGGAAAACCCAAGCTCACTCAACCTTTCCTCATAAGACATGTTCTCCAATCCAGGCAGTGTCCTGGTAAATCTTCTCAGCACCCTCTCAAAAGTTTTCATGTCCTTCCTATAATGACCTGACTAGAAATGAATACTCTAACTGTGGTCTAACTAGAGTTTTGTAGAGCTCTTGAATTCTGACTAATGAAGGCCAATACATCATACACCTTCTTTGGCCACTTTGTGGGATCTATAGATGTGGACTCCAAGAATCCTCTGTTTCTCCACACTGCTATGAGTCCTGCCATTAACATTATATTTTGTCTTCAAGTTCAACCCTCCAGAGTATATCACTTCACACTTTACTGGGTTGAACTCTGTCTGCCACTTCTCAGCCCAGTTCTGTATCCTTTCATGTCCCATTGTTACCTATGACAATCTTCTACACTATCCACAACACTACCAACATTCAGCTGCAATGTTAACTTAAAGAAATTAAACAAATCAATGAATTAAATAATATCTAAACTAATTACATCTATCCTGATGCAGGGTGTTGACCCAGAACCTCGGCGATTACGCTGTCCCCACATATTCTTCTCAATGCACTGGGTTTTTCCGGCAAATTGATTGTGACTCCAGATTCCAGCATCTGCAGTGTCTTGCATCTCAATTAAGCACGTCTAGAATTTTAATGAAAGAATCTTTGTAGTAGTAATCATAAAAATAGTACCTTCTCACAAAAGCCTATGTGTCTTACTGATGTCCTCCAGGGACACCATCATTGACCAGTCCTCCTACATGCAACTCCTGATCCACTATTGTGGTTGGTTTAGTGCCTCCTCAATTCAGAGGTAATTGAGAATAAACAATAAATACCAGCATTACTATGGTACATTTATTATCAAAGTAGGTATATGCCACCATATATGACCCTGTGATTCATTTTCTCACAGACATTCATGGTAGAACAAAGAAATACAATAGAATCAATTCAAAAAAAAGCTACACACAAATAAAGACTGGCAAACAATCAATGTGCAAAAGAAGACAAATTATGAAAATACAGGGAAAAAAACCTGATAATAATAAATAAATCAATAAAACTGAGAACATGAGTGGTAGAGGCCTTCAAAGTGGGTCCACAGGTTGTGAAATCAGTTCAGGGTTGAGGTGAGTGAAGTTATTCACTCTGATTCAGGAGCCTAATGTTTGCAGGGTAATAAACGTGTGGGTTCTAAGGCAGCAGTCCCCAACCATGTGCTACCGGGCCGTGAGGAAACGATACGAGTCAGCTGCACCTTTCCTCATTCCCTGTCACGCACTGTTGAACTGGAACATAGGGCTGCCAACTGTCCCGTATTTGCCGGGACATCCCATATGTTGGGCTAAATTGGTTTGTCCCATTCGGGACCGCCCTCGTCCCATATTTCCCCCGCTAAGGTAGAGCGTTCCTATGAAGCCTTTTGTGCCGAAATGGCGTAAAGCGAAGAAGCAATTACCATGAATTTATATGGGAAAAATTTTTCAGCGTTCCCAGACCCAAAAAATAACCTACCAAATCATACCAAATAACACATAAAACCTAAAATAACACTAACACATAGTTAAAGCAGGAATGATATGAAAGATACACAGTCTATATAAAGTAGAAATAATGTATGTACAGTGTAGTCGGGAAGATTAAGCCAAAACTGATTTGTGGGAACAAATATTACATATGCGCACGTCATGCATGCACACACAGGTGCCCGTGCAAGGCTTCATGGTCATGGTAGTCTTTCCTGGGGTAAATACAAGTGTCCTGGGATTTGACTGCTACTTTTGTCCCTTAGTTGGGAGTGAGAAAGTTGGCAACCCTAACTGTAAAAGACATGTTGAGGTGAGTTTAACCCTACTTGAACACCGCCCCCCCCCCCCCCCCCCCGCTTTTGGCCGGTCCGCAAGAATATTGTCAATATTAAACTGGTCCGCAGTGCAAAAAAGGGTTGGGGACCCCTGTTCTGAGGCTTCTGTGTCTCCTTCCCAATAGCAGCAGTGAGAAAAGGGCATGGCTTGGATGATTGAGGTCCTTGATGATGCATGCTGTATCTCTTGTGGCAGTGCTCCTTGTAAATGTACTCAAGTGGTGGGGAGGGCTTTTCCTGTGATGGGCTGGGCTCTTTCCGCCATTTTGTGTAGAATTTTCCATTCCTGGGCATTGGTGTTTCCATACCAGGCCATGATGCAACCACTCAGGATACCCTATCATCTTGTGCCTGAGAATTTGTAAAACGGGAATCATCATGCTAAGAAATAGAAGGAGGAACAACCTTGTCTGTGAAGACTGAACAAATAGTCTAATTGTTGGGAGATGTCACATCGCATTCATTGGATATATCTAATCATTCATTGCATATATAACAGGAACAACCCCATTTGATCTTTGACCTTTCTCCACCAGCCATTAAGATCACGGCTGGTATTTTTCCAATGCTATCCTTATTACATCCTATCTCTTTAATATCCTGACCTGTGTTTCCAATCAGCATAACTCTCAGGGTACAGTACTCCAAAGTTTCAGCCCCCTGCTGAACAAACATATCTTCATCTCAGTCCTATAGGACCTTGCCCTCATAACTCCCTGCCAGCACACTGTTCTGAAACTGTGCTTCCTGGTCCCAGTGTCCTTCCACTAGGGAATCACCTCCCATGCTCATCAGTCAAATCCTTTAGGAAATTTTGAATGTTTCAGTGCAACACAGCCCAGTGAAATGAACATGTCCAAAAATACTTTGAGTATATGTGCCGTCGACGTCAAGGGAAGGAGATAATGATGTAATAAAGGAAGGAAAGAAGCTTATCAAGATGGATGGTGTGTAGTAGGTTGATGACAGGGAGGCTTTTGAAGCTGGTCCTGGTGAAAAGTGGACTTAGTCTCCCACAGAATCTATAAATATTGCTTTCAGTGTAACCTCAAATGTAACATCTCATCCAAGCAGTGACTCGGGTGACCTTCTCTACAGGATACAGTACCTGAGTAGAAAGGGGAAACATTTTGTTTTAAATGCTAGCCATGGATCCTAGCCAAGGGTGAAACAGTTCTGGAAATCACAATGGAAATTAAATTAAGAAGATTGCCTCACCGCTTTTGTTTTCTCTGCAGAAAGAAAACGCTAAAACATGTTGTGGGGATAGTGGAAAATCTGGCACCTAGGAAAAACATTGAGTGTGTTTGCTTTAGTAGTGAATTTTAGAATATAATAACTCCCTGCATTAATCAACTTTCAACTGGATAACAGAAACTATTGTTCTTAGTTGGAAAGAGGTTTTCCCCAATCCCCCTTCTGCCTCGAAAATTGAGCTGTGTGTTTTTGTTTTAATAAGCTGTTGCAGGATTAGGATCAGGGTTCGGGATATATTGTTGAAAGGTAGTACTGTTATTAGAGCTTGGGTTACATTTGAGGATTAGGAATTCATTTTACAATTGGACCTAATTTTAAGGATGGGATATTTTATTGCCTCTCTGTTTAATGTACTTCTCACAATTGCTGTTATTATTGGAATAGCAGTGTAAGTGGGCTTCTGCGGAGCACGCAGGCTTAACATGGAGGCAGGGTGGGTCACAATTAAGTATAGAAGTGAAAATGAATTAACGGAGCTTGTGAAGTGTTTGAACTCATGGCGTCCTTCAAAAATTAAATACACCCCAAATTATTTTTACTATTTTGTTTTAAATGATTTGCATTAACCCTAGCACGAAGGGCATAGACAGGGTGAATGCACTCTCTCTTTCTTTTCCTAGGGCTGGTTAGGTGCGCATTCTCTCACAGTATACGAAAACTCCAGCGAACTGGCAGGTCAGCTTGACAGTTCACTGGCTGCAGTCTACCATCACTGCAGGACTGATGTATGTCCTGGGCAAGAAACAATTATTGCGGACACAACCCACCCTGCAACCTGCCTTTTCCAAAAACTCCCTTCTGGAAAGTGCTTTAGGGCTATCACTTCACACCATCTTAAAATTTCATCCTCCCGGTTAAACATGATAATTAGTCCGCACCCCCACCTCCTCTACCTATTACCCCTATCACCACACTGCACTGTAAGCACTTCAAACTACTTTTTGTAATGCTGCTTACGTTGTAAATACACGCTGGTATTTGTGTTTAAGCACATTTTATTCCTTTTCTGTCCTTTAACCTCTAACTTTATTAGCTTTTGTATTTATATATCTTTCTCTATTCTTCATAATTGTTGAATGTGTTGTGTTTTGTTGCATCTCAGGCCCTGACCGACACACCATAGCAAATTCCTAATACACGCAGAGGTTTGTGGCAAGGTTGTTCTTTGAAGGACCAGAGGGCATAGGTTTAAGGTGAGAGGAGGAAGATTTAATAGGAACTTGTGTGACTATTTACACAGTTCGCATATGGAATGAGCTGCCAGAGGAAGAGGCTGAGGCAGCTATAACAACTTTTAAAAGACAGTCGGACAGGTACATGGATAACAGAACGGTTGGGTTTCGCTGTTCCAAAATCTGTAAACCGAGTGTTTGCTCCCACATTCCAAATACAAAGGGGTTATCAGGTTAATTGGTCACGGGTGTGTAATTGGTTGACACGGGGTCATTGGACTGGGAGAGTCTGCTACTATACTGTATCTCTAAATAAGTAAAAGTGAAGGGTTTAGAAGGTTATTAGGGCTACCTTAGATGGATCAGCATGGACCAGTTGAGCCAAAGGGCCCATTTCCATGCTGTACGAATCCATGAGTCTATGCTTTTTAGGATCTGGGCAGGGCTGATTGAATACAGCGGATTAAGTGCTAATTGGAGACTACGTGAAAAGATTTCTGGAGCTGTTAAAAGAGGATAGGAACAAGATTGATTGGACTGGGTCCCTCAAGGTGCCAGCATTGGGCTGAAAGCTCTATAATTTGTGATTCTAATTAACTTCCCCAATGGACATTATGGCAACTTTGGGCCCCTTATCCAAGAAAGGAAGTACTGACACTGGAGAGGATCCAGAAGAAGTTCACGAGAATGATCCCAGGATTGAAAGGGTTAATGTATGAGGAGTATTTGATGGCCCTAGGCCTATATTGCGGGAGTTTTCTATAGCTTCCTATAGCGGAGGACGTGGAGAGGATGTTTCCTATAGTGGAGGAGTTTAGGACCATTGGCTACAACCACAGAAAAGAAGGATGCCCCTTCAGAACAGAGATGAGGAGGAATTTCTTTAGCCTGAGGGTGGAGAATCTATGGAATTCATTGCCATAGACGGCTGTGGAGGCCAAGGCATTAGGTATATTCAAAGCAGAGGTTGATAGGTTCTTGATTAGTAAGAGCATCAAAAATTATGAGAATGGGTAATGGTAGCAGAATGAGGCTGAGAGGGATAATAAATCAGTCATGATAGAATGGTGGAGCAGGTTCAGCGGGCTGAACAAATTAATTCTACACATGCCTTATGGTCTTATGTACATCTCAGGGGGGTACTTATGGACACTTAGACAGGCTTTTGCATGTTTAATATCCAGGCCAGAATGAAAAATAAAGTGATTCCCTCAAGCAGAATATAGAGAGAAAATCCTGGAAACACTCAACAGATCAGGGAGCATTTATGGAAAGAGAGACAAAATTGATGAGACGAGAGGTTGGACAAACTTGGGTTGTTTTCTCTGGAGCAATGGAAGCTGATATAGGATTATGAGAGGCATAGAAAGAGTAGACAGAGAGTGTATTTCTCCTAGGGTTGAAATTCCTAATACCAGAGGCTATCCATTTAATGCGAGGGGGCCAATTTCAAAGAGGGTGTGTTGATGGGCAAATTTTTTACACAGCAAGTGGTGGCTGCCTGGGGTGGTGGTAGAGGCAGATACATTATGGACTTTTAAGAAATGTTTGGATGTTTGCACCTGAGTGCAATCCCGCAAGAAAAAATAGTCCAGACCCAACCCACGAAAGCCGCAGTCGACTACAACGCAGCTTGCCTTCTGCTGAGTGAACACTAGGGGACAGTAACAGCTCCAGCCTGGACGCTGTGTTGCACTGCCTCTAGTGGAATGCACCGGCTCCAACACCTTTCTCCTGGCAGCTGAAAGCAGGCGACACCACGGCTTGAGGCCTAGTCTTCATACATACAAAATAGCAAACACATAAAAGATAACAGAAAAATCCAACCACGCAAAAAAAAACATTTGAGTGAACTGGCAGTAAATGTTACATTATGTAGTGTGTTAAGTTTCTTTCTTTTTCAATCTTTTTATTAATTTTCAAATTCATAAACATAACAACAATATTAGTACAAAGAGATTGGGATTACATTAAAGGTAATTAGCAAATGCGAATATAAACTATAGATAACACAAGTATACCAAGCCTCCCAAACTCTTAATGTAATTAAACATGATAAAAAGAAAAATAAAAAAATGTCAGGAAAAAAAACCCAAATTAGAAAAAAAAGAACTAAACTGAACTAAACAAAACTAAACTAAACAAAGCTGGGCTGTTATATTACATCGGATACAATCATTAATGTCATTAACTCCGCTCCTCTGTCCATATATTTAAGGTTAATAAAAAGGATTCGGAAAAGGTCAAGTTACATCATATTGAATTGTTGAATAAATGGCCTCCATTTATGGAGTTAAGTGTGTTAAGTTTCTGTAAGCTCCTAATGACAACAGATGTCCAAAATGTCTCACACCATGGAAGAAAATCATTTAGAATCAGATTTATCAAAGCTGATTTAAATGACATGAAATTTGTTGTTTGTGGCAGCAGCATAGTGCAAAGACATAAAATTAGTGCAAAGTAAATGGAATAACGAGGTAGTGTTAATGGGTTCATGGACCATTCAGAAATCTGATAGCGGGGGGAGGAATCCATTCCTGAATCATTCAGAATCAGGTTTATTATCTCTGACGTACTGTATGTTGTGAAATTTGTTGTTTTGCAGCAGTAATAGGCCTCTGTTTGTCAGGGTTGACCATGGATGTTGTGTCCTAGCTGTCTAGACACACCAGCCTGGGCAGTACAATAGGGAGAGCAAGCTGTTGCCCATGTAGCAGGCTCCCCCTCTCCACGCAGCTGATGAACCGAAAGGAATGGCAGAGACCGACACAGTTTGGCACCAGCAGTGTCGCAGGAGTTGCCCATCAGCATTGAACTCAACATAGGGCTGCTTTAGGGACTCCAGTTTCAGATTTTCCCTTGGGGTTTACGCTCAAAGACTTCCCCATGAGTGAGTATAGCCACAAGACAGCGGAGGTTTGAGATCAAAGTTTCCCTTCTCTTTGAGCAGCTGCCAAGCACGGCTGACAAGCCTCATTTACCCTAAGCGACTGGTTTTAAGTTGCCAGTAACCCGCCTGTGCCCCTTCTCTTGTCAGTAGAAACAGTTCCACCGGGCTTGGTAGCTAAGCCACACGTGAAGGCCAGGAGCTGGGCTTGGTTGTGAGAGACTTTTGAGTAGCATGTCATTGGGATCTTATCCCCATTACCACCTCCGGCTATAACAACCTCAAGGAACTGTTTGTTAGCAGCAGTACATAAAATATGTATACGATAAAAATAAAATAGTGTAAAAACAGAGTAAAAATAGTGAGGTAGTGTTCATGGGATCATTGTCCTTTGAGAAATCTGTTGTTAAAGGGGAAGACGCTGTTCCTGAAATGATTAGTATGTCTTGAGGCTCTTGTACCTCCTTCTTGATGGTTGCAATGAGAAGAGAGCACACAGTCACACAGTCATGAGTGTGGAGGGAGTAGAGCAGCATTCTCAGCGTGCGTCTTTGAGGTGCGCCAGTGTTGATTGTCAGCGAGGAGGAGAGAAGGGGGAGAAGCTATTCCTCAAACATTGAGTGTTGTTCTCCAGGCTCCTGGATCTCCTCCCTGACAGTCGTGATGAGAAGAGGGACGTGTAACAAGGTTTTTGCCATGTTCTTCAAGTTTTTCAGTGATCGGTGTGGAGTCCACTAAACCACTGAGGTTTGAGTAACTGTAAAAAACAAGGGGGTAAAGATCTGGTGAGTAAGTGTATTGGGTAAAAGAAAACAAAAAAAAAACTAACCCCCATCAGGATTGCGGCTGAGACAGTTATAAATGGAATGTCAGAACGACAGACGGCGATGGAAAATCTCCTGCAGCAACTGTGTCGGCCTGGCACCTCCCAATAAAGCACCAAATCGGGTTCCTGAAGGAATTAATTACAGGAGCATTAGGAGAAGAATTTGTGGAATTGCAGAGTTTGTGGCACGGACCAGCACGGGGAGGCAGCTGCTGATGGGGAGAAACTCCAGGAGAGTTTAATAATTTGCGAGCCTGATATGGAGGCATCGCTGTGGCAGAATAAAAGAAAGGCAGACGCGATAATGGATAACACTGTCGAAAGATGCTGATGTATGCGAGGCGGAGTTTGGCTGAGCACTGCATTATTAAAGGTAAACGGCGGTGGAGGGGTCCCCTGCATTCCAGCTGATCTCCTGTGCCCTGCTGGCTCACACTGAAACTTTCTCTTTAACTGATGATAGAAGGGGTAGAGTCCTTGGCTATGAAAATAGCAGGTACCGCTTCCATTCATCACATCTCTGTCGCGTTTCTCTTGCTTTTGTCAGACCAGGCGGGGCTTGGCCATCCATCAGCGGCCACCTTGGAGTTTGCGGTTCAGGAGTTTACAACTATCAGCACTTTTTTTTCTTCCCTGTGCAGGCATCACTCACGCTTCTCAGGGTTAGTTCACTCGTCAGACCTCTTCTGCATTCCACCATTTTTATGTTTTAAACCCCCTCTTTCTCTGCCTCTTCCTCTGCTGCACACACACACACACACACACACACAAACTCTTACATACACTGATGCAAAGACACTCATATATGTTCGAACACGCATCCACACACATGCACACAGGAACATAAGCACACACTCGCATACACACATACACACACGTACGTACTCAAAGGAGCACACATACTGTACAAACACACACACACACACACACACACACACACACACACACACACACAAAGACACATGCAAACAAGAGAAAACTGCAGATGCTGGAAATCTGAGCAACACACAAAAGATGCTGGAGGAACTCAGCAGGCCAGGCAGCATCCATGGAAAAGAGTACGGTCGATGTTTCGGGCCGAGACCCTTTACCAGGACTTCATCAAGACACACACACATGCACACTCACACACTTCCTAACAGTGATTCCCCAAACAGGTCCTGCTTGCCTTTGTTAACACCTTAATCTTCAGTTCTCTACAGAAGTATTGACTTAACATTGAAATTGGCCTGCCTTCGAAGCGTTGAACTGTAGTATTGTAGAAAGTGTTGCCTGGTTTTAAGCTAAGTTGAGCTGGACTATGAATCCCAGTTATCCTTACAGAATATCAGAACTGTTATCATGCAGATGGAGGCTATTTGGCCTATCAAACCTATGCCAGTCCCTAGAGGTGCAATCAATCCGTGCGAAGTTGAACTCTGTGAGAAAGGGACGAAAGTTTGTTAAAGGTGATCGGGACATAGTCAGCAGATTTGGGGATAAACTCTTATGTTAGCGTCCACCCTGACTTATTCAACGTTTTCTACTGTGGCAATGTCCATACATAAGGCTTGAATGAATGAGATTATGTAACAAAGGGAAATTATTGCAAAGATGCACACGTGGAGGGGTGTTGGTAAATAACTGAAGATGAAAAATGACACCTCAACTTCATTATATCCAACAATTTATGCAAAATAGCTTGCAGAATGATGGTGGTTGTCAGTCATATCTGACAATGACAGGAATCCTGTGTGGGAGAGTTTTTAAAGTGAAAAGGCCATTGCACTGGGACAGTTCCACTCTCCTGACCTCAGAAGTCTGGGTCCAGTTGTCACAACTGGGGTCTACCTGGGTAGCAGTGGATAACCATGACGTCTTCTGAGCCTCATGTCCTTTGCTCTCCACTGAGCGTACTGCCTTTCTGGCCATTGGATCTCACTGTAGACCTCATCTGCCCAGTCCACCAGGGATGACTTCTCCATATTAGGATAGTATGTCCCTATCTCACCAGGTTATGAGGCCTGCCAACTACCTCCACCTGATTTATCCAGCCTGTCGAAGGATCGTACTTGAGTGAGTGAATATACAGCTGGGCTTTTGTGCTTTTCCAAAGCAAAACTAAACAATCTGTAGCTTCCTAATTTAAGTACAGAACATTCTCATCAAGATGTCCTTGTCCACGAGATGGATATTGACCAGATCCCAAAGCAGCAGCTCCTAAACACAGTGTCCACCTTTCCAAAATCTCTGTCCCACCATTCCCTGTGACTCTCTTTGGAAAAGTTGACAGTTCAGAAAAGTGAGCTTTATGCCACAGGATCCAGCTCTGACAAACTGGGGAGAGGCAACCTGTCATGGTCCCTTCTGGCAATCCCCACCTTGCTAGTTACCTCAGGAATTGGGCCTCAATCCCCTCGTTGAATTTCCAATCATTCCCAGGTTCCACTAACTACACACACCTGCTTTCCATCAGAAAATGCAGGATAAAGACCCTGTGATTACAACAAGGAGCCACCAGTTTGTTGGTTGACTCTAGTGTGAGTAGACCTTGCTTCTTGATAACTGTCAGTTCTAAGTTCTGCATCGTTTCCTGGATACTCTATGTGACCCTCGTCTCTGTGTAAAGACTCTCCTGGATACCGGTTCCTCATTCGCGGCGGTGATAGCGCCTCACGACTCTGCCTCAGCGCCTGTGTCCTGCACTTGGGTTCGTCCCCAGCCACATCCTCGCAACACAACCAAAGCCTGATCTCGGCTCTGAGCAAGTGGCAGATGGAGCCTGATCCAAAGGAGTATGAGGTGATACGCTTTGGGACGACTCAGACACACAATGAATAGAAATACTCTTGTAGATTTTGAGCAATAGAGGAAGCTTGGTGTATGAGTCCAAGTATTCCCGAGGTTACAGAGGAAGAAAATAATTTGGTGAACACGGCATTTTTATCTTCATCAAGGGTCAACTTTATTCACCATATACAGTACATTTACACGTTATGAATTCACTGCGGTGTGTTGGTCAGGGTACAACATGCAACAAAGAAACAACATTCAACAATTACAAAGAAGTACATAAAGTTAGAGAGTGAAGTAAGGATAATGAATAAAATCTGCATAAATACATAAGTACTGTATTTACAATGTAAACAGCTTTATAAAAAGTGAGTTGAAGTGTTAACAGTGCAGTGATGGGGTTACTAGATAGAGTGGGGCAGGGCTAACTAGAACGGTTGATCAGATTAACTGCCTAGGGGATGAAACTTCTAAGCTGGCATAAAGTTTTCAGAAGGGAGCTTCTGGAAAAAGCTCTTTCAGTTAGACCTGACGAAGGGTCTCGGCCCGAAACGTCAACTGTACTTCTTCCTAGAGATGCTGCCTGGCCTGCTGTGTTCACCAGCAACTTTTATGTGTGTTGCTTGAAATTCCAGCATCTGCAGATTTCCTCGTGTTTGCATTTTTAAATTCACTACTGCGAAGCCTCTTCCGGTGATGTCTACACTGAAGAAGTTTAAATCTTCTCTTCGATGGGAGTTCAGTGAAACCATCTCTCACCGCTCCCCATCTGTCTTCTCCTATCATTTTGGATCTCCCCCTCCCTCTCCCACTTTCAAATCTCCTAGCTCTTCCTTCAGTTAGTCCTGACGAAAGATCTCGGCCCGAAACGTCGACTGTACTTCAAAATAGAGATGCTGCCTGGCCTGCTGCATTCACCAGCAACTCTTATGCGTGTTTCTGGAAAAGGAAGTTCTTTTGCAGGGTGGGTTGTGTCCGCACTAATTTTCCTGCCCACTTTTTTATCCTGAATACTTCCGTAGCCAGAGCTCGTAATATCAGAGCAGTGAAGTTACGGTACAACTTTATAAAGCCTTGGTTAGGACACAGTTAGGGTACGGTGTGCAGTTCTCATTGCTACGCTATAGGAAGGGTGTGACTGAGAAGATTCACTAGGACGTTCAGTGGGAGTAGAGCCTTCCTTTTCTGAGGAGAGACTGGAGTGATGGAGTCCATTTTCAGAAGAGACTCAGGGGGAGCTGTTAGTGGCATAAACAATTACGAGGAGCATAAATGGTAAACAGTTCTCCCTCATAGTAGAGGCATTGGTATGGATTTAGGGCAAAGTTTAGAGGGGTTCCAGAGAGTGATTTTGGAATGCTCCATCTGAGGAGGTGGTGAAGTACTCTCACAGCATTTAAGTATCTGGATGAGCTCTTGAAACAAAAGCTAAGAACAATGAGCTGTAAACGGGGTTAATATCAATGGAGGTGAGAATACACTTGGTGGGCAGAAGGGCCTGTTTTTCTTCATAGTTCAATGCTTCTAGGGTAGTGCAGAGGGTGGCATGGAAGCATGGCAGTTGGCATAGCATTTTACAGTGCCAGTGATCCCACCGCTGTCTGTAAGGAGATTCTCTCTGTGGGCCCCATGGGTTTCCCCCGGGTGCTCCAGTGTCTTCCCACGTTCCAAAGGCACAAGGGTTAGAGTTAGTAAGTTGTGGGCACGCTACGTTGGCACCGGAAACATGACAACACTTGCAGGCTGCCCCCAGAACATTCTCGGACTGTGTTGATCCTTGACACAAAACAACACGTTTCATCATGTGTTTTGATGTTTCAATTTTCATGTGATTAATAAATCTAATCTTTAATCTTAAATTTATTATCAAAGTACATTGACACTACCATGGACTACTGAGATTCATTTTCTTGAAAGCTTTCACAGGAAATAAAAAGAAATACATTATAATTTATGTGTATGACATGATGGCAGTGTAGAACAGAAGTTATTCTGTTGGTCTGGGTGATTTCAGAAGGCTGGGCTTGGAAATGAAGCTACAACTCTCAGTTTCCTTCTATAGCATGTTTTCACTGAGTGTATTGCTATAGGCAATATAAACTTGATTAACTAGCTTCTCTCCATAATCTTCTCTCTAGGAAACAGATGATGCTACAACCTTCTATGCATTCCCGCTACCTGTTCTGTTCACACCTATGGGCTTTTCTTTTGTCAGGACCATTTTGCTTTAAAACATAGAACAGAGAACACAGAACACAGAGCAGAACAGCACAGCACAGGTCTTTTGGCCCATGATGATATGCTGATCTTTTAACCTACTCAGTAATGAGAGATCAATAGATGTGGATTCCAAGATCCCTCTGATCCTCCATACTGCTGAGAATCCCACTATTAACACTGTATTCTGTCTTTCAAGGTTTTACATTCTAAAGTAAGTCATTTCAGACTTTTTCAAGATTGAACTCCACCTGCCGCTTCTCAGCCCAGCTCTCACCCTATCAATGTATAAACTAGGACCTGTCCTGCCTTGCTCATCTCCATAGTTGTCCCTGATGTTTTACACCCAGCTGGGAGATTAGATATTAAATCTATCTGTCTGTCAGCGAGGTGTAAAAACATCAAGGCATTTCACATCCAGATAGCTCTCCATTTATCTTCCATCCATATGCATAGCCAAGAGTGTCTTGAATATCCCTAATGTATCTGCCTCCAACACCATCCCTGGCAGTGTCTTCCATGCATCCACCATTCTCTGTGCAAAAAAACTACTTCTGAATATTATTATTCAGTATTCAGTAGTATCAGTGTCTGTTGGTAGCACTCTTACTCTGAATCAGAAGTTTTGGGGGTTCAAGATCTTCTCCAGGTATACTCCAAGAGTTGTACTGTGAGTGGTGTTGTTGCAAAGTTGCTATGCATATTAATGGAGTGGTTAAAAAGGCATGTGGTGGATTAGTTGATGGACTGAGTTCAGGAGAAATGTTACAGCTCTATAAAACTACACTGGGAGGATTGTGTTCATTTCTGGTCACCCCATTATAGGAAGGATGTGGAAGCTTTAGAGAGGAGATTTACCAGGATGCCACCTGGACTGGAGACCAAGTTTTATGAGGATAGGTTAAGCAAACTAGGGCTTTTCTCTCTGGAGTGAAGTAGGATGAGAGGTGACTTGATTGAGGTGTACAAGATGATAAGAGGCGTAGATCAAGTGGACAGCCAGAGACTTTTTCCCAGAGCTAATACAAGGAGGCGTAATTTTAAGGTGATTGAAGGAAAGTGTAAGGGGGATGTCTGAGGTAGGGTTTTTTTACATAGAGAGTGGTGGGTGCATGTAATGGTGATAGAGGCAGATACATTAGGGACATGTAAGAGACTCTTAGATAGACACATGGATGATAGAAAACTGAGAGCTATGTGGGAAGGAAGGGTTAGATTGATCTTAAAATTGGTTAAAAGGTTAGCAGAACACCGTGGGCCAAAGGACCTGTACTGTTCTATGCTCTATGTTCTATGTTCTGAATTCATCTCCAAACTAAAAATAATCAATAACAAATTATTTGGTTATTATTACATTGCAGTTTGTGAGAGTTTTCTGTGCGCAGGCTGGCTGCTGTGTTTTTATATTATAATATTTAATTTATTTCATAAGGAGTAAAGTACTTTATTATGACAAGGTTATGGAGGGTGCTTTGGAAATGCAATGCTAAATGCCTTGGCGGTTGTGAATTAATACTGTAAGGTTGCCTGATCTATTTTTCTTAACATTTTATCCATAAATTTAAGATTTAGGGATTACATTTTACAGCAAAAACTGAGAGGGCCCAGAGGAGGCTTATGAGAACGAGCCCAGGAATGAAAGGGTTAACGTATGAGGAGTGTTTGATGGCTCTGGGCCTGTACTCACTGGGGTTCAGAAGAATGTTGGGGGGGGGGGGTGAAATCTCATTGGAACCTATTGGACATTAAAACGCCTAGATAGAGCGAACTTAGAGAGGATGTTTCTTATAGTGGAACGTCTAGGACCAGAGGGCGTAGGCTCAGAATACACAGACATCCCTTTAGAACAGAGATGTGGAAACATTTCTTCAGCCAGGGGTGGTGAATCTGTGGAATTCATTGCCACATGTAGCTGTGGAGGTCAAGTCATTGTGTATATTTAAACTGAAGGTTGATAGGTTTTTGATTAGTAAAGACGTCAAAGGTTACATCAGGGGTTCAAAAAACTTTTTATGCCATGGACCTCTACCATTAACCGAGGGATCCATGGACCTCAGGCTAGGAACTCCTGGGTTATAGAGAGAAGGCAGGAGAATGGGTTGAGAGAGATAATAAATTAGCCATGATGGAATGGTGGAGCTGACTTGATGGGCCAAATAGACTAATTCTGTTCCTATATCTTATGGTATTAAGATGCACGTCCAACAGGGTGATCAGTGTCTAGCTTGGGAGAGTTTCTATCTTCCACACTGAAATTCTTCGCCCAGATATACTGTTCCTCCTTCACCAGCAGGAAAAGGAGCAGACAGATGTCACACGTGCACAGGCACACACATTGACAGTGTGACTGCATTAATTCCAGCTGCCTTTCAGGCACATGTCAGCTAAATTAAAAAAAATTATTTTTCAAAGCTACTGGGTCCTTACCCAAGAGTTGTTCATGTAATGGTAGACGCTGTTATGTCTGTTCTGTGAGAAAGAAGCACATCAACCTTGACAGAGTTCCAAGTTATAAAATAAAGGAAGAGGTCAGCCCTGGGGAATTCTGAGAAAATCGGACATGATATTATATTAATGTATTGCAGCACCAAGTTAAATGCCTCCAAGAATCTTCAAACATACACAATTAGCTATTTTCTGTCCACTCCCTTTAAAGAATTTAATCTTTTGCAAGTTATACTTTGACAGAAAAGTTTGAAAATTAATCCAAGCAATGGCTTCTTCAGAACAGTAATGAGGATTTGATTCTAGACAGTGCCTCATCACTAACAAGTGAAGCCAAGGTATTTAGCTGGCTTATCGAAATGATGGTTAAAATGTCCAGTACATCATCATCACCATGGTTACCAGAGACATTTTATCTGGAGGAGTGAGGCCTATTAACATTTTTCCCAGTTGTGCGTTAATCAAGAAAGCATCGGCAAAGACAAACTTGTCACTTAGTAGCCAACGTTAGAAAAAAGTACTTCAAACACACTTTGATTGCAATTACAATTCACGAGCATTGCATCGTACTATTTTTGGCTGGCCCTGGGATAAAACAGTTCCTGTCTTGTGGAGAGCAGGAGCATGGCCCAAAGATGTCAACAAGTTTTTGCAGTGTGATTCATCTGGTGAGAATCACCCTCTGCTGACAGGAGACGTTGGACATCTTGATGGTGGTTCTGCATCCTCACCGTGGGAGGGAGCCGCGCCTGAAGACTATCGCATGATCTTAGAGTTCAACAGCATGAGAACATGGGAGAAGGACATGCCATTCAGCCTTTTGAGCATCTGTGAACAGCCAATGTCTAATCAGCCAATCACATGGCAGCAACTCAGGGCGAAAAGCATGCGGACCTGGTCAAGAGATCCAGTTGTTGTTCAGACCAAATACCAGAAATGGGAAGAAATGTTTTCTAAGTGACTTCGGCTGTGGACTGATTGAAGGTGTTAGATGGGGTCGTTTGAGTATCTCAGAAACTGCTGACCTCCTGGGATTTTCACACACAACAGTCTCTAGAGTTTACAGAGAATGGTGCGAGAAACAAAAAACATCCAGAGAGCAGCGGTTTTGTGGGCGACAGCGCTTTGTTAATGAGAGAGGTCAGAGGAGAATGACTAGACTGGTTCAAGCTGACAGGAAGGTGCCAGTAACTGGGTGTGCAGGAGAGCATCTCAGAGTGTACAGCATATCAAACCCACAGCAGCAGAAGACCATGAACGTGCACTTGGTGTCCACCTTATTAGGTACAGGAGGTACCTACTAAAGTGACTACTGAGTACATTTCCGGTTTATTTTGGTTTACATGTGCTCGCCTGATTCTCTTCACCCTCAGGTCTTCTGTTTCCAAAAAAAAAAGATGTTCTTCAGCCTTGAATAAAGCCGAAAGGTAAGTCTCCACAGTTTGCTGGGTAGAGAATTACAAAGATTTATGACCCTCAGAGAAAAAAAATCCCAATGCAGATTGGGGGACCGCTTCATCGAGCACCTCCGCTCCATCCGCTACAATAGACAGGATCTCCCGGTTGCTATCCACTCCAACTCTGCTTCACATTCCCATTCGGATATAGAAACATAGAAAATAGGTGCAGGAGTAGGCCATTCAGCCCTTTGAGCCTGCACCGTCATTCAGTATGATCATGGCTGATCATCCAACTCCATACATGGCCTCCTCTACTGCCATGATGAGGCTAAATTCAGGCTGGAGGAGCAACACCTGATATACCGTCTAGGTAGTCTCCAGCCCCTTGGTATGAACATAGAATTCTCCAACTTCTGCTAATTCCCTCTCCCTCCCTTCCTCTATCCCTATCTCACTCTGCCCCCTCCCCCAGCTGCCTATCACCTCTCTTATGTTTCCGCCTCTTTCTACTACCCATTGTGTTTTCCCCTATTCCTTCTTCACCTTCCCTACCTATCTCCTCCCTGCTTCCCCTCCCCCACCACTTTGTCTTTCCCCTTACTGGTTTTTCACCTGGCACCTACCAGCCTTCTCCTTCCCATCCTCCCCCCACCTTCTTTATAGGGCCTCTGCCCCTTCCCCTTACAGTCCTGACGAAGGGTTCCAGCCCAAAACATCGACTCATCGTTTCCACGGATGCCGCCCAACCTGCTGAGTTCCTCCAGCGTGTTGTGAGTGTTGCTTTGATCCCAGCATCTGCAGATTATTTTCTGTTTAAAAAAAAATCCTCATCTCATTCTTAATTAGTCAACCACTTATCTCGATACTATACCTCTTAATTCTATCTGTCTTCATCAGTGGGAGCATGCTCTCAGTAACAACCCTGTCAACACAGAACACAGAACAGTACAGCACAGTTAGGCCCCTCAGTTGTCTCAACCTTTAAATCTATTCCAAAATCAATCTAACCGTTCCCTTCCACACAATCCTCCACTTTTCATTCATCCACGTGCCTCTTTCTTAAATGTTCCTCATGTATCTGCCTCTACAGTACGAGGTTTTGCACTTTGGTAGGGCCAACCAGGGTAGATCTTACACAGTGAACAGTAGGGCGCTGGGGAGTGTGTTAGAATAAAGGGATCTGGGATTACAGGTACATAATTCATTGACGGTGGCGTCACAGTTAGATAGGGTCGAAAAGAAAGCTTTTGGCACATTGACCTTCATAAATCAATGTACTGAGCTCAGAAGACGAGATGTTATGCTGAGGTTGCCGAAGACATTGGTGAGATCTAATTTGGAGTATTGTATGCAGTTTTCATCACCTACCTACGGGAAAGATGTAAATAAGGTTGAACGAGTGCAGAGAAAATTTGCAAGGATGTTGCCGGATCTGGAGGACCTGAGTAATAAGGAAAGATTGAATAGGTTAGGACTGTATTCTTTAGAGGAGGTTTTACAGGATATACAAAATTATGAGGAGTATAGGTAGGGAAATGGTTTTGGCATGTACCAGATGAGCCAAAGGACTGTTTCTCTATGACTCTACTGCCACCCATGGTAGCGCATTCCAAGCACACACCACTCTGTGAAAAACCTACCTGTCACTTTCTTCCAATCACCTTAAAATGATGTCCTCTTGTGTTATCCGTTGCTGCCTTGGGAAAAGGACTCTGGCTATTTAGTCTATTAATGCCACTTATCATCCAATACGTCTCTGTCAAGTCATCCCTCATCCTCCTTTGGTCCTTGCTCATAAACACATAAACTCCTTCATGTCTCATTCTTCTCAACTCTAGCAACTACAGACAAACCTGCTTAATATTCCATTATGAGACACCCCGAGATCTTTCAATTTAGATCCGTTGATCTGCAGTGCCGTTACAGTGGCAAATATCACTTCAATTCGATTCTGACTAGTCTGTAGTTATATACACCAGTGTGCAATGGAATTCTTTGCTCGCGTGAAGCTCACAGACTAAATGGTAAATTGGTAAGTTGGTTTGTTATTGTATTATTCAGATACAGTGGAAAACTTTGTTTTGCATGCCATCCATACAGACCAGTCGATCCCACCCGTCCAACAAGATAGTAGAAGGGAAAGGCAATAACAGAATGCAGAATAGAGTGTTACAGTTACCGAGAAGATACAGATAGACAATGAGGTGCAAGTCATGATGAATGTAAGGTCGTGTCCATTTTGATGTACAAGAGCTCTATCCAGTCATCATATAACTGTGGTATAGAAGTCATTCTTGAGCATAATGGTATGTACTTTCATGTTTTTGCACCTTCTGATGGTGGAGGGAGAAGAGAAGGTGCTTGGAGTGGGAGGCGTCTCTGATCATGCTGGCTGCTTCGCCAAGGCAGTGAGCAATATAGACAGAGTCCATGGGGAAGAGGCTGGTTTTCATGATATGCTGAGCTTAAATGATTATACATGGCAATGATAAATATGACAAGAGATACACTGATGGACAGGCACATCACAGTCTGTCCTGGTACAGCCACCCAGGGGAGAAGGCGCCAGAAGTGGTGTGGCCGAGGGGATGTCCGTGCTGGGTTGAGGGCTGGCGCCTCCCGTTGGTGCTGCCCTCCAGTGTTCGCTTGGGGTAAGACAAGATTAATAGCATTTGTCTGTGGCTGCACTGGTGGGTGATGAGGACAGCTGCACATCAGTTCTAGCAGAAGCCAGGCTCCGGGACAATATCCCACGCACCATCAATCCACAGGCCATTACACTCAGGGACTTGGCCTGTGTTTTTTGTGAATGTATGTTTTACGATTATTGTAATTTTATGTGCTAATGTGCTGTGTGTGACTGTTGGTACTGTGTTTTGGAGGAATGTGCTTTCGTTTGGCTGTATTCATATGTATGACTGTACGACAATTAAACTTGAACTTGGATGAAAAATAGTGGAATGGTGCCGAGAATAGTGGTCAAAAGGAAATGCTATAAGTGACAATGGAGGAATTGATAGAATTAAGGGATCGGGAATGTGGCAGCACCACCAGGAAGGGGATGTGAAAGCACAGCCCCTCTCCAGAGGCTTAAGTGGATGGTACTGTGGCATGGCAGTCAGCACAATTGCTTCATAACACCAGCGATCACTGATCAAGGGTTCAAATCCTGCCGCGGTCTGTAGGTTCTTTCCATAACTGCATGAGTTGGTATTTTAGTAATACTTGAGTAATCTTGTATACATATTGTTTCATTAAACATTCTGGTTCACTTAAATAATTCATTCTGGGTTATAGGTAAAAATACATTAATTGCATACAGCATCACGCTACCACGTGATGCGTGCGTGCCTCGCTTAAAGCAAAGAGCGAACTAGGCCCGTATTCCTGGACTCGCGTGCTTTATTAATTTAATGTTTCAAAGTTACAAAACAGAGAAAACAGAACGGTTTCCTTCGGGTGCTCTGGTTTCCCGCCACATTCCAAAGGCATACAGTTAGGTTTTCGAGAGTTGTGGGCATGCTCTGTGGGCTGCCTCCAGTAAATCCTTGGACTTTGTTGGTCTTTGGTGCAAAATAACGCATTTCACTGTAGCTTAGTTGTGCATGTGACAAATAAAGCTGATCTGTAAGTACTGAAGGGAAGTACTGAGAATGTGTTGCAACTTTGAGGATGCTATTCTTAGGAAATGTAAAACCAAGAACTAGACTCCCCTCACTGACCATAAAAATCCCACAGCATTGCTTCAAGGAACAGGCAGATGTTCTCCCTGCTGATCTGGAGATGTTTATCCCTCAGCTGACTTTAAGAAATAATCTGGTCATTATCACATGGTCTTAGTGGGAGACTGTGATGGACAAATGTGCACGTATTTTGGCTCCTCCATAGTGAGGGTTACGTGCACCAAGTTCCTGGGAGTTCACATCATGGATGACCTCACCTGGTCCCTCAATATCACTTCCCTGAAGACACAGCAGCGCCTTCACTTCCTAAGAAGATTTAGGCAAGCAAGGCTCCCACCACCCCATCTTAACTGTGTTTTACAGGAGCACCATTGAGAACATCCTGACAAGTTGCATCTCCATCTGGTAGGAGAGCAGCTGAGTGTCAGACCTGAAGCCCCTACAAAAGACTGTGAAAACAGCTGAGAGGATCATAGGGGTCTCCCTACCATCCATCGGGGACATCTATCAGGAGTGCTGCGTATGTATGGCCCTTAGTATTAATAGGGATCCCACCCATCATCCAGCATTCTCTTTGACTTTCTACCATCAAGCAGGAGACTACAAAGCACTGGCTAAAAGACTGGGGTTCAATTCCCACCGCTGTCTGTAAAATGTTTGTATGTTCTCTCTGTAGTTTTCCTTTGGGTGCTCCTGTTATCTCCCATACAAAGAATTATTCAGTATGGAGCCCACAAGACATAGGAGCAGAATTAGGCCATTTGGTCCATTGAGTCTGCTCTGCCATTCCATCACAGCTGATTTACTATCCCTCTCAACCCCATTCTCCTGCCTTCTCCTCATAACCTTTGACACCTTGACTAATTAAGAACCTATCAACCTCTGCTTTAAGTATACCCAATGACATGGCCTCCACAGCCAACTGTGGCAACGAATTCCACAGACTCACAACCCTCTGGTTAAAGAAATTCCTCCTCATCTCCATTTTAAATGGATGTCCCTCTGATCCTAGACTACCTGACTGTAGGAAACATCCTCTCCACATCCACTCTATAGAGGCCCTTCAACATTCGATAGGTTTCAAAGAGATCCTCTCTCATTCTTCTGAATTCCAGTGAGTACAGGCCCAGAGCCATCAAATGCTCCTTGTATGTTAACCCTTTAATTCCTGGAATCATTTTTGTGAACTTTCTTTGAACCTTCTCCAATACCAGCACATCCTTTCTTAAATAAAAACCCCAAAGCTGCTCACAACACTCCATATGTGGTCTGACCAATGTCTTATAAAGCCTCAGCATACATCCTTGCTCTTATATTCTAGTCCTCTAAAAATGAATGCTTACATTGTATTTTCCTTCCTAACCACTGGCTCAACCAACAGGTTAAGCTTTAAGACCATTAGACTATAAATTATAGGAGCAGAATTAAGCAAGTTTGCCCATCGAGTCTGCTCCGCCATTTCATCATGGCTGATCCAATTTTCCTTTCAGCCCCAATCTCCTGCCTTCTCCCTTCATGCCCTGACCAATCTGGAATCTATCAACCTTTGCCATAAATACACATAAAGACTTGCCCTCCATAGCTGCCCTTGGCAAAGAATTCCACAGATCTGCCACCCGATGGCTTAAGGAATTCCTGCTGTAGGGTCTCGGCCCGAAATGTTGACTGTACTCTTTTTCCATAGGTGCTGCCTGGCCTGCTGAGTTCCTCCAGCATTTTGTGTGTCCTCCACATCTCTGTTCTAAAATGACACCCCTCTATTCTGAGGGTGTGTTCTCTGGTCTTAGACTCTCCCACCATAGGAAACAACCTCTCCACATCTACTCTATCAAGGCCTTTCACCATTTGATAGGTTTCAATGAGGTTACCCCTTATTCTTCTGAATTCCAGTGAATTCGGGCACAGAGCCATCAGACACTCTTCATGTGACAAGCCATTCAATCCTGGAATCATTTTCCCGAATCTCCTTTGAACCCTCTCCAGTTTCAGCACATCCTTACAAAGATAAGGGGCCCAAACCTGCTCACAACACTCCAAGTGAAGCCTCATCAGTGCTTTATAAAGCCTCAACATTACATCCTTGCTTTTATATTCTAGTCCTCTTGAAAAGAATGCTAACATTGCATTTGCCTTCCTCACCACAGACTCAAACTGCAAACTAACCTTTAGAAACATGGAAACATAGAAACCTACAGCTTATTACAGGCCTTTCGGCCCACAATGTTGTGCCAACCATGAAACCTACTCTATGTAACCTACCTACCTTTAGGAATCCTGTCCAATGACTCACAAGTCCCTTTGTTTCTCAGTTTTTTGTATTTTCTCTCCATTTAGAAAATAGTCAACCCTTTCATTTCTTCTACCAAAGTGCGTGACCATACATTTCCTGACACTGTATTCCATCTGTCATTTCTTTGCTCATTCTGTCTTAGTCCTTTTGTAGCTTCTCTACTTCCTCAAAACTACCTGCCCCTCCACCTATCTTGTTACAGACATTGCAACAAAGCCATCAATTCCATCATCCAAATCATTGACATATAGCATAAAAAGAATCAGTCCCAACACAAACCCCTGTGGAACTCCACTAGTCACTGGTAGCCAGTTAGAAAAAGCTCCCTTTATTCCCACTCTTTACCTGCTGCCAATTTGCCACTGCTTTTATCTATGTTAGAATCTTTCTTGTAATACCATGGGCTCGTAGCTTGTTAAGCAGCCTCATGTGTGGCACCTTGTCAAAGGCCTTCTGAACATCAACTGATTCTCCTTTGTCTGTCCTGCTTGTTACTACTTCAACGAATTCCAACAGATTTGTCAGGAAGGATTTTCCCTTGAGGAAAATATGCTGACTATGACCTATTTTATCATGTGCCTCCAAGTACCCTGAGTCCTCATCCTTAATAATTGTCTACAACATCTTCCCAACCACTGGGGTCAGACTAATTGGCCTATAGTTTCCTTTTTCTGCCTCTCTCTCTTCTTGAAGAGTGGAGTGACATTTACAATTTTCCAGTCTTCCAGAACCATTCCAGAATCCAGTGATTTTTGAAGGATCATTATTAATGCATCCGTGATCTCTTCAGCCACCTCTTTCAGAACCCTGGGTTATACACCACCTGGTCCAGGTGACTTACCTACCTTCAGACCTTTCAGTTTCCCAAGAACCTTCCCTCTAGTTATGGTAACTTCACACACTTCATGACCCCCTGACACCTGAAACTTCCACCATACTGCTAGAGACTTCCACGGTGAAGACTGATTCAAAATACTTATTCAATTTGTCCGCCATTTCCTTGTTCCCCATTACTACCTCTCCAGCATCGTTTTCCAGTGGTCCAATATCCATTCTCACCTCTCTTTTACACTTTATGTATCTGAAGAAACTTTTGGTAACCTCTTTAATATTACTGACTAGTTTACTTTTGTATTCCATCTTTACTTTCTTAATGACTTTTTTAGATGCTTTCTGTTGGTATTTAAAAGCTTCCCAATCTTCTAACTTCCCACAAGTCTTTGCTTTATTATATGCCCTCTCTTTGGCTTTAATGTTGGCTTTGACTTCTCTTGTTAGCCATGGTTGTGTCATCTTTCCTTTAGAATACTTCTTCCTCTTTATGATGTATATATCCTGTGCCTTCTGAATTGCTTCCAGAAATTCCAGCCATTGCTAATCTGCTGTCATCCCTGCCAGTGTTCTTTTTCGATCAATACTGGCTAACTCCTCTCATGCCTTTGTAATTCCCTTTACTCCACTGTAATACAGACACATCAGACTTTAGCTTCTCCTGCTCAAATTTCAGGGTGAGTTCGATCATGTTATGATCACTTTCCCTGAAAGGTTCTTTTACCTTAAGCTCTCTAATCAATTCTAGTTCATTGCACAACACCCAATCCAGAATAGCCGATCCTCTAGTGGGCTCAACCATGAGCTGCTCCAAAAGCCATCTCGTAGGCAGTCTAGAAATTCCTCCTCCTGGAATCCAGCACCAACCTGATTTTCCCAATCTACCTGCATACTGAAATCCCCCATGACTATTGTAACATTGCCCTTTTGGCATGTGTTTTCTATCTCCCATTGTAATTTGTAGATTAAATCCTTACTACTGTTTGGGGGTCTGTATACAATTCCCATCAGGGTCTTTTTATCCTTAGCTCGATCCACAATGATTCAACACCTTCCAATCCCATGTCACCTCTTTCTAATGATTTGATTTCATTTCTTATCAACAGAGCAACGCCAGCCCCTCTGCCTTCCTGCCTGTCCTTTCGATACAATGTGTATCCTTGGACATTAAGCTCCCAGCTGTAATCTTTCAGTCATGATTCTGTGATGCCTACAACATCATACATGCCAATCTGCAACTGTACAGCAAGTTCATCTACCTTATTCCTTGTACTGCACCCAGTCCTGTATTCACCCTTTTCGATTTTGTCACACCATGCTCAATCTTTTGATTCCTAACTTTGTCTGAGGTCTTACCAACATCTGCTTCCACAACCTCTCCATTAACTGTTCTGGCTCTCTGGTTCCCATTCTCCCGCACTCTAGTTTAAAGCCCACCATTCAGCATTAACAAATCTTCTGACGAGGATATTTGTCCCCTCCTGTTCAGGCACAAACCTCCCCTTCTGTACAGGACCAACATTCCCCAGAAGAGATCCCAATGATCCAAAAATTGTATATCCTCCCTCCAACACCAATTCCTTAGCCACATATTAAATTTTATAATCTTTCTATTTCCAGCATCACTAACATGTGGTACAGGTAGCAATCCTGAGAACACAACCCTGGAGGTACTGCCTTTTAACTCAGCACCTAACTCCCTGAACCCCTTATGCAGAACCTTGTCACTTGTCCTAAAATGGCATTGGCACCTGCATGGACCATGACTTCTAGCTGTTTACCCTCCCACTTAAGAATGCTGAGGACTCGATCTGAGATATCCCAGACTCTGGCACGTGGGAAGCAACATACCACCCAAGAATCTTGTTTTCACCCACAGAAACTCCTGTCCATTTCCCTAACAAATCCCCTGTCACCACTGGGTGCCTCTTCCCCCCCTTCCCATCTGAGTCACAGAGGCAGACTTAGTTCCAGAGACCTGACCACTGTTAGCTCATCTCCCCCACTCCACCCCCGCCTCCGACAGTATCCAAAATGATATACTATGGTCAAAATAATCACTATGGAAAAGGACCTTGGTGATGGTAGTGATGACTTGCAGCAGACTGAAAAGCTTGAGCATGTAGATATTAAGAAAGAGGATATGCTGGAGCTTTTGGAAAGCATCGAGTTGGATAAGTTGCCGGGACCGGATGAGGTGTACCCCAGGCTACTGTGGGAAGCGAGGGAGGAGATTGCTGAGCCTCTGGCGATGATCTTTGCATCATCAATGGGGACGGGAGAGGTTCCGGAGGATTGGAGGGTTGCGGATGTTGTTCCCATGTTCAAGAAAGGGAGTAGAGATAGCCCAGGAAATTATAGACCAGTGAGTCTTACTTCAGTGGTTGATAAGTTGTTGGAGAAGATCCTGAGAGGCAGGATTTATGAACATTTGGAGAGGTATAATATGATTAGGAATAGTCAGCACGGCTTTGTCAAGGGCAGGTCGTGCCTTATGACCCTGATTGAATTTTTTGGGGATGTGACTAAACACATTGATGAAGGTAGAGCAGTAGATGTAGTGTATATGGATTTCAGCAAAGCATCTGAAAAGGTACCCCATGCAAGGCTTATTGAGAAAGTAAGGAGGCATGGGATCCAAGGGGACATTGCTTTGTGGATCCAGAACTGGCTTGCCCACAGAAGGCAAAGAGTGGTTGTAGACGTGTCATATTCTGCATGAAGGTCAGTGACCAGTGGTGTGCCTCTGGGATCTGTTCTGGGACCCCTACTCTTCGTGATTTTTATAAATGACCTGGATGAGGAAATGGAGGGGTGGGTCAGTAAATTTGCTGATAACACAAAGGTTGGGGGTGTTGTGGATAGTGTGGAGGGCTGTCAGAGGTTACAGTGGGACATTGATAGGATACAAAACTTGGCTGAGAAGTGGCAGATGGAGTTCAACCCAGATAAGTGTGAAGTGGTTCATTTTGGTAGGTCAAATATGATGGCAGAATATAGTATTAATGGTAAGACTCTTGGCAGTGTGGAGGATCAGAGGGATCTTGGGGTCCGAGTCCATAGGACGCTTAAAGCAGCTGCGCAGGTTGACTCTGTGGTTAAGAAGGCATACAGTGTATTGGCTTTCATTAATTGTGGAATTGAATTTAGGAGCCGAGAGGTAATGTTGCAGCTATATAGGACTCTGGTCAGACCCCACTTGGAGTACTGTGCTCAGTTCTGGTCGCCTCACTACAGGAAGGATGTGGAAGCCATAGAAAGGGTGCAGAGGAGATTTACAAGGATGTTGCCTGGATTGGGGAGCATGCCTTATGAGAATAGGTTGAGTGAACTCGGCCTTTTCTCCTTGGAGCAAGGGGGGGATGAGAGGTGACCTGATAGAGGTGTATAAGATGATGAGAGGTCGTGTGCCTTTTTCCCAGGGCTGAAATGGTTGCCACAAGATGACACAGGTTTAAGGTGCTGGGGAGTAGGTACAGAGGAGATGTCAGGGGTAGGTTTTTTACTCAGAGAGTGGTGAGTGTGTGGAATGAGCTGCTGGAAACGGTGGTGGAAGCAGATACGATAGGGTCTTTTAGGAGATTTTTGGATAGGTACATGGAGCTTAGAAAAATAGAGGGCTATAGGTAAGCCTAGTAATTTCTAAGGTAGGGTATGTTTGGCACAACTTTGTGGGCCGAAGAGCCTGTATTGTGCTGTAGGTTTTCTATGTTTCTATGTTTCTATACCTGTTGTTGAGGGGGATGGTCATGGCGTACTCTTCACTGGCTCCTTAACCCCTTTCCCCTTCTTGACTGTTACTTTAGGGAATCCTTCACTAGGACTCCCAAGTGCTCTTGCACCTCTGATTTTTGAATTTTCCCCCCATTTATTCTACACTTTTTGCCACAGTGCATGACCATACTCTTCCCGACACTCCATCCCGTCTGCCACTTCTTAGCCCATTCTTCCAATCTGCCTAAGTCCTTCTGCAGACTCCCTCCTTCATTAACACGACCTGCCCCTTCACCTGTCTTCGTATCACCCACAAAGCCATCAATTCTGTCATCTAGGTTAGTCACATACAACGAGAAAAGAAGTGGTCCCAATACCGACTGCTGCGTAACACCTCTGGTCACTGGCAGCCAACCAGAAAAGCCCCCCTTTATTCCCAATCTTTGCCTCCTGCCAGTCAGCCAATTTTCAATCTTTCTGATAATACCATGGGCTCTTATCTTTTTAAGCAGGCTCATCTGTAGCACCTTGTTGGGATTGATTGTTTTTTACATTATCTATCAATGATTGGGATGATGGAATTGATGGCTTTGTTGTGAAATTTGCAGATGATATGAAGAAAGGTGGAAGGGCAGGCAGTTTTGAGGAAGTAGAGAGGCTACAGAAGGGCTTATAGACAGATTAGGAGAGTGGGCAAAGAAATGGCACATCAAATGCAGTGTTGGGAAGTGTATGCAATGCACTTCGGTCGAAGAAATCAAAAGCTTGACTATTTTCTAACTGGAGAGAAAATACAAAGAACTGAGGCACAAAGGGACTTGGGAGTCCTTGTGCAGGATTCCCTAAAGGTTAATTTGCAGTTTGTGTCTGTGGTGTGGAAGACAAATGCAACTTAGCATTCATTTCAAGAGGACTAGAATATAAAGCAAGGATGTAATGTTGAGACTTCATAAGGCACTGGTGAGGCTCACTTGGAGTAATATGAGTGGTTTTTGGTCCCTTATCTTAGAAAGGATGTATTGAAACTGGAGAGGGTTCAAAGGAGGTTCATGAAAATGATTCCAGGACTGAATGGCTTGTCACATAAAGAGTGTTTGATGGCTCTGGGCCTGTATTCACTTGAATTCAGAAGAATGAGGGGTGACGTCATTAAGATTTATCGAATGGTGAAAGGCCTTGATAAAGTGGATGTAGGGGGGACGTTTCCTATGGTGGGAGAGTCTAAGACCAGAGGACACAGCCTCAGAATAGAGGGGTATCCTTTTAGAATGGAGGTGAGGAGGAACTTCTTTAACCAAAGAGTGATGAATCTGTGGAATTCATTGCCACAGGCATCTATGGAGGCAAGTCTTCATGTTTGCTTACGGCAGACGTTGATAAATTCTTGATTGGTCAGGGCATGAAAGGTATATGGGGAGAAGGCAGGAGATTGGGGCAGAGAGGAAAATTGGATCAGCCATGATGAAATGGTGGAGCAGACTCGATGGGCCAAATGGCTTAATTCTGCTGGTCTGTCTTAAAGTTTTATAATCTTACCTCATGCATAATAATGGACTTCAACATCTTCTCTACCACTGAAGTCAGGCTAACTGGCCTATGATTTCCTTTCTTCTGTCTCCCTCCTTGAAGAGAGGAGTGACATTTGCTGTTTTCCAGTCCTCTGGAACCATTCCAAGATCAAGTCATACCTGAAAGATCATTACTAATGCCTCTACAATCACCTCAGAATTTCATTTCATTTTTACCAATGGAGTAATGCCATAAAGAGGAATATATCAGGAATCTTTAACATATATTAATATTTAATACATTCGGGTGGGGGGGCTCGTCAGCCTTGGACGGCAGCCCGCCTAGGTGATGGAAAACTTTGATTTTAAACCTCCGCTGCCTTGCAGCCATACCCACCCATGGGAAAGGCTTCAGGAGTAAACCCCGAGGAAGAAATTCGGAACAGGGGTCTCTAAGGCAGTTTGATGTTGTTTACAACTTCACTCTGGCGGTCTCTACGACGACACTGGTGTCAAGCTGTATCAGCACTTGCCCTTCCCTTGGACTATGTCAGTGACGTGGAGAAGGGGAGCCTGCTGCACGGGCAACAGTCAGTTCTTCAAATCTTCCCGCCCACCCAGGCTCGCGCCCTGGAGAGGACACAGTCCACCAGAGGCGCAAACCCATAATCCCCTGGGATCGGTGGCTGCCTACTAATATATAACACAACACTCTGCTGTCTGTATCCTTGCCTGCACTGTAAGTTTGGCCAGTTATTCCTGTGCAAGCTCTCCTGCATTGACAATGCCTTGTTTTTCAAATCTCCCCCTTTATTTCATCTCCCTCCCAGGTCTCACCCCTCTCCATCTTTGAATCTTTCTCCTGATCCACATCTCTCCTGGATGCCTGCACTCCAGTACTGGCCTTGTAGGCATCCCTGCATGTAACTGCTCCATGATCACCCACTGTGCCTTCTGCTGGATAGCCCCAACTTCCAAGTTCCAGCTCCTTCTTCCTCAACCCTAAATCTTTGACTCTGCTTTTGATGTTCGGTGCAGTCTTTCGTTACATTGCTTCAGTGCAGAATTTGTTGGGTCACTATCCCATGGAGTAATCATTCCTCCAATCAGGGAGACAATTGCATCCCAAGTTGTTGCTTGTGGAATCACTTGGTGCCACAGACTTGTTTAAGTCATTCTGTGTAGAAATTGTGCATTTGCTCCTCCAGTATAGCTATCCCATTGCTACTGTTTGATCTGTTTGGGAACAATGTCAGGAGACAGAACGAGGTTACCATTTTCTAAATCAGTGATCCAAATTACCTTGAACTGCTGCTTGAATCAGTATAAGCACAAGAAATTCTGTAGGATGCTGGAAATCCAGAGCAACACACACAAAATGCTGGAAGAACTCAGCAGGACAGGCAGCATCTATGGAGAGGAATATGCAATCAACGTTTGGTTCAGCACCCTTCATCAGAACTGGAGAGGAAGGGAGAAGAAGCCAGAATAGGAAGGTGGGGGAGGGGAAGGAGTACTTCTACCCCTCAAGGGGAAGAATTCAACTTTATCTTACAAAAGGTCTGTTCAAAAGGCTTATGACAATGAGGTAGAAATTATCCTTGAGTCTGGCCACACGCATTTTTAAAGCTTTTATATCTTCTGCCCAATGGAAGGAGAAGAAGTGAGCGAGTCTAGGGTGGGAGGCGTCTTCAGTTATGCTGGCTGCTTTCTTGAGACGGTGGGTAGTGCGGACAGAGTCCATAGAGGCGAGGCTGCTTTCCACCATGAGCTAATGATGGGATTAGTGCTTGAAAAGGAAAAATACAAATCCATCTTTCGGGAAACAGTAGAGAACACAGAACGGTGTAGTATAGTAAATGCCCTTCATCCTCGGTGTTGTGCCGACCTTTTAACCTCCTCTAGCATCAGTCTAACCCTTCCCTCTCACATTCCCCTCTCTTTTTCTATCTTCCATGTGCCGATCTTAGAGTTTCTTTTATGTCCCTAACATATCTGCCAGTAGATAGCTCTTCCAAGAGGTCAGTGCACAAGAACATACGTGTAAGAATACAGGTCGATTTTCACTAATCCAGCACCATTGGGACCTGAGGAGTGCCAGATTAGTGAAAATGCTGAATTACAGAAGGCTCACATTAAGCATAATCAGAGCCAGATTCTCGAAGGAACTGGATTACAGGTAGTCGGATTAGTGAAGGTCGACCTGTACAAAAAAACAGGAGCACGATGGTGGCCCCTTAGAACTGCTCTGTGGTGAATATGGATCACATCTGATCTATCCCAGACCAGAACTTCTCTTCTGAGCTAGTTCCCCATATCCCAATCCGTCCAAAAATCATCCATCTCTTCTTTAAACACCTGCAATGTTCGAGCCACCAAAGCCCTCTGGAGCTTGGAACTAGAAAGACTCGCCACCCTCTCCGCAAGAAGGGATTCTTACACACCTCAGTTTTAAATGACTCTCCCTTTATCTTGCAACTATTTCTCTGTGTTCACATCTTTTCCAAGGGGGAAACCTTCTCAATATCAACCCTGTCATGGCCAATTAGGATCATGTACACTCAGTAGTCACTTTATTAGGTACCCTGCTCGTTAATGTAAATACCTAATCAGCCAATCATGTGGCAGCAACTCAATGCATAGAAGCATGTTGACATGGTCAAGAGGTTCAGTTGTTGTTCAGACCAAACATCAGAGTGGGGAAGAAATGTGATCTAAGTGACTTCAACCATCGAATGATTGTTGGTGCCAGACGGAGTGGTTTGAGTATCTCAGAAACTGCTGATCTCCTGGGATTTTATTGCACAACAGCCTCTAGAGTTTACAGGGAATGGTGTGAAAAACAAAAAAAAAAATCCAGGGAATGGCATTTCTGTGGGAAAAAGTGTTTTGTTAATGAGAGAGGTCAGAGGAGAATGGCCAGACTGGTTCAAGCTGACAGGAAGGTGACAATATCTTAAATAACCATGCGTTACAACACTGGTGTGCAGAAGAGCATCTCTGAATGCACAACACGTCAAACCTTGAAGTCGACGGGCTTCAAATGCAGAAGAACACAAACATATACACAGAGGCCACTTTATTAGGTATGGGATGATCCTAATAAGTTGGCCACTGAGTGTGTCTTTCAATTAGATCACCCCCAATCTTGCAAAACCCAAAGAAAACAGATCCAACTTCTTTACCATCTGCACTGATGGCTGAAGTCTTTTCCTGGGCCGTCCATTCTTATGATTCAGTGATTCGATGCTGTATCGTTCTCTGATTCTGTTTATAAGTCTACTGAGTAAATCTTCATGCTGATTTTATACATTCATGCAGTCAAAAAGAGTGAGCAGTAAACTTGTGTCATGGTCAGGTTACTGTTTTCAAGGAAAGAAAATTAGCCCAGACAGATTATATTACATGCATAAATAGACGGCTGAATCTCTTTGGCAGCCCATCACTTAAGTCATATTTAAAGATCCCCAGGGATTAGAATCAATAGCTGAATATAACTCATGTTCAATTTTTAAGGGTTAAAGTGAAGTTTGGAGTGATTTTGACAGCAGTGGATTTAGAGGGTGATGTGAGCTACCTGCCCTGTGAACGGTTCTGCTGAAAGGGGAGGCCGCGCGGCGATTACAAACTGCTGGCTCGGGAATAGCTGGTTTTTATGTGTCAGCTTCCTGCCTCCTCACTGTGAAATAAAATGCTCTTTTCCTCGTTTCTTTTAAATTTTCTCCTCTAATTGGCCATGCAAATACTTCCCTTAAAAATGTCAAAGTTCAAAGTAAATTTGTCATCAAAGTATGTATATGTTCAAAATTCAAAATAAGTTTATTATCCAAGGACATATACTGTATGTCATCATATATATTTATTATCAAAGTATGTACTATATATTTTCAAAGTAAATTTATTATCAATGTACATATTCATCACCATATGCTATCCTGAAATTCATTTTCTTGCAGCCATTCATAGTAGAATAAAGAAATACAACAGAATCAATGAAAAACTACACACAAAGACAGACAAGTAATGTGAAAAGTAGACAAAATGCGCAGAAAACAAACAATAGCAATAAGAAATCAATAGTAAATAAATAAAGTAGTATATCTTACCATAAAGTAGTATATATCACCACGTACTACTCTGAGATCCATTTTCTTCTTGGTATTTACAGCAAAATAAAGGAATAGAGTAGAGTTTATGAAAAAGTACACGTAACAAAGGCTGATAAACATCCAATGTGCACAACAGGACAAATTGTGCTAATAATAAATAAAAAAATAAGTAAATAAATAAAGAACATGAGTTGTAGAGTCCCTGAAAGTGAATCTACAGATTGTGGAGTCAGTTTAGCGTTAGAACATCAATGTAGAACTGTACAGTGCAGGAACACAATGTTGTGCCAATCCAATTAAAATAGTAATTAAAATAGCTAATTAATCTCTTTTGCCTGCACAATGCCCATATCCTTCCATTTTTTTCTCACATTCATGAGCCAATGTAAACGCCCCTTAAACTTCCCTAATATTTCAGCCTTTCCACGACCCCAGACAGTGCATTCCAGGCACCCATGACTCCTTGTGTGAAAACTTGCCTCTCACATCTCCTGTGAAATTACCCCCTCTCACCTCCATTGCATGCCCTCTGGTATTAGACCTATCACCTCTTGGAAAAGGATATTGTATGTCTACTCTATCTTATAAACCTCTATCGGATCTCCTTCAGCCTCCACCGCTCCAGAAAAAAGAACACCTAAGTTTGTTCAACTTCTTGTTATAGCACATGTTCTCTAATCCAGTTAACATCCTGGTAAACCTCTTGTGAAACCTCTCCAAAGCCTCGACATCTTTTCTAAAATGAGCAACAAGCTGCAGCATAACTTCCTGACTTTTGATCTCAGTGCCTCGACTAATAGAGCAAACACTCCATAAGACTTCTTAACCAGCCTATCAACTTTCAGGGAGCTAAGAACTTGGACCTCAAGATACCTCTGCTCATCAATACTGCTAAGGATCTTGCTTGTAACAGTGTATAGTCTCTTTACATTTGACCTACTAAGGTGAAACACTTCACATTTGGCCAGGTTAATCTCCATCTGCCATTTCTCTGCATCTGATCTATATCCTGCTGTATTCTTTGCCGGTCTTTTATGCTATCCACAACACCACCGATCCTCGTATCATCTGTGAACTTAACATCCATCTATATTTTCATCCAAGTCATTTATATACATCACAAACAACATGATACTGATACATCACATGCATCAGTATCGCAATGGAATTACAGAGGCATGAGGGTGGAGCTTGCCCAGGTGGATTGGAGAAGGATACTGGCAGGGATGATGGCAAAGCAGAGGTGGCTGAAGTCTCTGAGAATAGTTCACAAGATGCAGGATAGATATATCACACAGAGGAAGAAATTCTCAAATGACAGGGGTAGGCAACCGTGGCTGACAAAGGAAGTTAAGGACCGCCTAAAAGTCAAGGGAAGGGCACATAAGCTAGCAAAAGTGAGTGAGAAGTTGGATGATTGGAAAGTTTTTAAAATCCAACAAAAGGCAGTTAAAAAAGCTATAAGAAGGGAAAAGATGAAATATGGGGGCAGACTAGACAATAATATAAAACAGGATACTGGAAGTTTTTTCAGTTATATTGAAAGTAAAAGGGAGGTGAGAGCTGATATTGGACCACTGGAAAATGGTGCTGGTGAGGTAGTAATGGGGGACAAAGAAATGGCGAATGAACGTAATGGGTACTTTGCATCAGTCTTCACTGTGGAAGACACTAGCAGTGTGCCAGAAGTCGGTGAGTGTTAGGGCATAGGAGTAAGTGCCATTGTTATTGCAAAGGAAAAGATGCTAGGCAAACTGAAAGGTCTTAAGGTGGATAAGTCACCTGGACCAGATGGACTACATCCCAGAGTCCTGAAAGAGGTTGCAGAAGAGATTACAAAAGCATTGGTCATGATCTTTCAAGAATCACTTCATTCTGGCATAGTCCCAGAGGACTGTAAGATTGCAAATGTCACTCCACTCTTTAAGGAGGGAAAAAGGCAAAAGAAAGGGAATTATAGGCCAGTTAGCCTAACCTCAGTGGTTGGGAAAGTGTTGGAGTCTATTACTAAGGACGAGGCTTCGGGGTACTTGGAGACTGATGATAAAATAAGTCAAAGTCAGCATGGTTTCTGTAAAGGGAGATCTTGCCTGACAAATCTGTTAGAGTCCTTCGAGGAAGTAACAGGCAGGGTGGACAAAGGAGAGGCAATGGATGTCGTTTAATTAGATTTTCAGAAGGCATTTGATAAGGTGCCACACATGAGGCTGCTTAACAAGATAAAATCCCATGGCATTACAAGAAAGATACTGGCATAGATAGAGGAATGGCTGACAGGCAGGAGGCAGTGAATGGGAATAAAGAGGCGCCTTTCTGGTTGGCTGCCGGTGTCTGGTGGTGTTCCTCAGGGGTCAGTATTAACATCGCTACTTTTCACATTGTTTGTCAATGATTTTGATAATGGAATTACCAAAGGTTACGGGGAGAAGGCCGGGAACTGGGGTTGAGGAGGAGGGAAAAAAGGATCAGCCATGATTGAATGATGGAGCAGACTCAATGGGCCAAAAAGCCTAATTCTGCTCCTATGTCTTATGGTCTTATGGAATTGATAGTTTTGTGGCAAAGAATTTTGCAGATGATATGAAGATGGATGGAGGGGAAGGTAGTGCTGAGGAAGAGATGCGATTGTAGCAGGAATTAGACAAATTGGAAGAATGGGCGAAAGAGCGGCAGATGGAATACAATGTTGGGAAACGTATGATGATGCATTTTGGTAAAAGGAACAATAATATGGACTATTATCTAAATGGGGAGAAGGTTCAAACATCAGAGGTGCAGAGGGAGTCCTCATGCAAGACTCCCAGAAAGTTAATTTACAGGTGAGACTGTGGTAAAGAAGGCAACTGCAATGTTGGCACTTATGTCAAGGGCAATAGAATATAAAAGCAAAGAGGTAATGCTGAGACTTTATAAGACATGAGTCAGTCTGCACTTGGAGTATTGTCAATAATTTTAGGCCCCATATCTCAGAAAAGATGTGTTGTCATTGGAGAGAGTCCAGAGGAGGTTCATTCAAAGGTTCAAAGGTCGAATTTAATCTCAGAGAAATGTATACAATATACATTGTGAAATGCTTTTTCTTCGCAAAACATCCATGAAAACAGTGAAGTGCCCCAAAGAATGAACAACAGCTAAATGTGAGAACCCCAAAGTCCCCCCAGCTCCCCGCTCCTGCGTGTAAGCGGCCACAAAGCAATGATACCCCCTTCCCCACCCCCCTCCCTGACCCCGCCCCCCCGCAAAAGAAGCGCACCCGCTACCAAGCACAAGCGTGAGCTAGGCGGTAATAAAGACACAGACCTTGCAGTTACCCCAAAGACTGTCGCATTTCATACAGCATTCGACAAACCACAGGTTCCGTCTCTCCCTAATAAGGGAGAGGGAAGTGTCACCCATTTTCACAGTGAGCGGGAGACGTAAAAACAACCCGCTGGTTTATGATGTTTAGAAGTCCGTTTTGTCGCTTTTAACAAGCTCTGTGCCCGAAGATTGCAAAGATCTCAGGTCTTCGGGCCCAGAGCGAAAGATTTTCTGGCCTCCCCGACGAAGCGCGAGTATCCTGCCGTGACACTGACCCTCGATCTGCCTGTCTCCAGAGCCATGAGATCTTAGGCTTTCAAACATGAGGCCAACTCTCAGGCCGGACCCTCGGTGTGCCAAACAACGGCTGGTTCTGAAACCCTGAGGGTCCCACTCCCGCAAAGAACCGAAGTCTGCGTGTAACTCCAGGTCAGGGTCTTCAAAAGAACCTTGAAAGAAAAAAATAAAGATATTAAAGATGGAAGTAGAGCTGTTTCCGAAGATGCAAGCAAAGGAGTTGCCGTTTAGCGCCATCTTAACTCCGCCTCCATGATGATGATTCCAGGAATGAAGGTGTTAACATAAGAGAAGGGTTTGGCAGCCTTGGGTCTGTACTCACTGGAATTTAGAAGAATGCAGGAGGATCTCATTGAAACCTACCGAATGTTGAAAGGACTAGATAGGGTGGATCTAGCGAGGATGTTTCCTCTGGTCGGGGTATCCAGAGCTGGAGGGCCAGCCTCAACGTTGTGGGGTGACCTTTTGGAATGGAAGTAAGGAGGAATATTTATAGCCAGAGAGTGGTGAATCTGTGGAATGCTCTGCCACAGACTGTGGTGGACACCAAATCCATGGGTATATTTAAGGCAGAAGTTGACAGTTTCCTGACTGGTCAGGGCATCAAAGGATATGGCGAGGAGGCAGGTGTATGGGGTTGAGTAGGATTCAGGATCAGCTGTGATAGAATGGTGGAGCAGACTTGATGGACTGAATGACCTAATTCTGCTACTCTGTCTTATGGTCTAAACAGCAGAGGTTCCAGTACAGATCCCTGCAGAACACCAACAATCACAGACTTCCAGCTAGAATAAGTCCCTTCAACCACCTCCCTGTCCTTTATGAGCAAGCCAGTTTTTAATCCAAACGGCCAATTCACCATGCATCTTAATCTTCTTGATGAGCTTCCCATGAGGATCCGTATCAAATGCCTGACTAAAATCCATGTAGACAACATCGGCAGCTGTACCTTCATCAACCACCCTCGTCACTCGTGAGGGAACTCAATCAAGTTAGTAAGACACAACTTGCCACACACAAAGCCATACTGGCTTGCCCTAATTAGGCCATGGCTTTCTAAATACATAGAAATCCTACACCTAAGAATTCTCTCCAGTAAATTCCCTACCTCTGACATGAAGCTCCCCGGTCTATAGTTTCAAGGATTATTGGAACAACATCGGCCATTCGCCAGTCCTCTGGGACCTTGCCTGTGGCTAGAGAGGAAACAAATATATTAGTGAAGGCCCCAGAAATCTCTTCTCGTGTCTCTCTCAATAACCTGGGGCATATTCCATCTGGCCCTGAGGATTATCCACTTTAATGCTCATTAAGAGACACAACACTATCTCCTCCTTTATATGCCCTAGCATAATAATATTCTTGGCACTGATCTCCCTATCCACCATGGTAAATACTGATGTAAAATACACATTAAGGACCTCACCCCCGTCCTCCATATCCAAAAAAATGTACCCCACCTTTATCCTTGAGTTGTCCCACCTCTCCCTGGTTATCCTCCTGCTCTTGATGAAATGTATACAATGCCTTTGTATTCTCTTTAATCCTACTTGCCAAGGACTTGTCATGGCCTCTCCTGGCTTTTCTAATTCCCTTCCTGAGTTCTCTTCTGGCTTCTTTATAATCCTCAAGGATTCTATTTGACTCTATCTTCCTAAGCGTTACATACTTTTCCTTTTACTTCTTGAATAAATTCATCACCTCTCTCCACATCCAAGTTTCTCTTATTTTGCCATCCTTGCCCTTCCTTCTGACGGGAACACACCTGTCCTGTACTCTGTGCAGTTGGTCTTTAAATACTGTCCGCATGTCAAATGTGGGCTTTCCCAAAAGCATCTTTTCCCAATTAACTCTCCCTTGTTCCTGCCTACTGCTTTCATAAATTGCCCTGCTTCAATTTAATACTCTCTTGCAAGGTCCATGCCTATAGCTATCTTAAAGCTCCAGGAGCTGTGGTCACTGTTCCCTGATCACTCAGCCACTGAAAGGTTGGTCACCTGGCCAGGCTCATTGCCCAACACCAGGTCTAGTACAGCCCCTCCTCTTGATGGACTATCTACATATCGATTTACAAAACCCTCCTGGATGCACTTAATAAATCCTACCACACCTAAACCTCCTGCTTTCAGAAGGTCACATTTTATATTAGGGAAGTTGAAGACCCCATGATAACAACCCTATTGCTTTTACACCTTTCCTGAACCTGCTCTTCAATATCTCGGCGGCTACTGGGGCATCTGTAGTGCAATCCCATGAGAGTGATTGTATCCTTATTTTTATGTTCTACCCATATAGACTCAGTAGACATGCCCTCTAATATGTCCCCTCTAACTGCAGATGTGATATTGTCCCTGATTGGTAATGGAAATCTCCCCCCTCCCACCTCCTCTTTTACCCCCTCTCTATCTTTTCTAAAGCATTGAAACCCCGGGACATTAAGCACCCGTTCCTAACCCTCTCTCAACTAAGTCTCTATAATGGTCACAACATTATAAATCCATCTACCTATCTGTGCTCTGAGTTCATCACCTTTACCCATTATACTCCTTGCATTAAAATACACACACTTCAGCATAGGTTCGCAGAGTTGCTTTCCGCACAGTGTAACAGTCTCGTATTCCGCAGCTTTGGCTTCTGCTGTGACCCGCTGGATATAACATGACCATCCAACCTGAATTACAAATCGTTCCCAAATAAAGGATCCTCAGCCCACGTTGTCCATATCAAGATCGGACATAGAATTGTACAGCACAGGATTTGGGTCTTCAGCCCACACTGTTGTGCCAGATTAATGACATTCGTAATCAAATACCTTACAAACTATTTCATTCCGATTCCATTCCCGTTCTGATGTGTCGATCTATGGCTTCCTCTTGTGCTAAGATGAGGCCACCCTCAGGGTGGAGGAGCAACGCCTTATATTCCTTCTGGGTAGCTTCCAACCTGATGGCATGAACATCAATTTCTCTTTCCAGAAAACAATTTTTTCCCACCCCCCTTCCTTCTTCTTCTATTCCTCTCTCTGGCCTCTTACCTCTCCTCACCAGTCTATCACCTCCCCCTGGGTCCCCTCCTCCTTTGGTCCACTCTCCTCTTCTATTAGATTCTTTCTTCTCCAGCCCTTTACCTTTCCCACCCACCTGGCTTCACTTATCATCTTCTAGCGATCCTTCTTCCCCACCTCCCCCCACTCTTTTATTCTTCCCCTTCCTTTCCAGTCTTGATGAAGGGTCTCGGCTTTCGCTTTACTCATTTCCGTAGATGCTGCCTGGCCTGCTGAGTTCCTCTAGCATTTTCGGTGTGTTGATTTGGATTTCCAGCATCTGCAGATTTTCTTGTGTTTATAAACTAACTTCTGCCTATACAATGTCCGTATCCTTGCACTTCCTGCACATTCTTGTGCCTGTCCACGAGCCTCTAGAATGCCTCTGTCGTATTTGCTTCTGCCACTACCCCAGGCAGCACATTGAAGGCACCCGCTCTTCGCTGTTTAAAACAAAATTGCCCCACTTATCTCCTATGAACTTATCCCCTCTCACCTTAAGTGCATGGTTGCCCAATTCAGCTCCTATGTCTTATGGTTTTACAGAACTTTGGTTAGGCCAGATTTTGGAATAACGTTTGCAGTTCTGGTTGCTCCATTACAGGAAGGATGTGGAGAGGGTGCAGAAGAACTCAGAATTTGCCTGGATTAGTGAGTATTAGGTATAAGGAGAGGTTGGCAAGCTTGGATAGTTACCTCTGAGCAACAGAAACAAAATGATGGAGGAATTCAGCAACATCCACAGAGGGAAACAGACAGGTGATACTCCGGGCCGAGACCCTCCACTATTTAAAATGGCATCATGGTTTGCACAGGTAGTGAGCCACTGGCCCTGTTCCCGTGCTGGACCTGTTCTCTGTTCCATAGGACCAAGGGAAACTTCGAGGATTTTAGTAAAAGTTGGAGTGAATTCATTAATGTAAAATATTCCATGATGCCTTTTGTAGGAGAGGATGGAAGTTCTCCCTCGTGTCCTAGCTAGTGTTTGTCCTTCAAACAACTTCACTAAAACAGGTGGCCTGGTAGATGATAATTGTGCTGCTTTTGGGGCAATCCCTTTCTACAGCCCCTCAGCACCATTCACCCCTCCCCCATGAAGTTACACTTACTCCCCACACCTCGTACCTACTCTTGACAGTCACTGCTTTACCCTGTTTTCATATACCCTGTTGCTACCTAGAAGAGTTCCTTTAGCCAAGAATCGCTTCGTCATTTCCTGTCAGACTCACCTCATGTTCAGATACTTCTGCACCTAGCGTCACTTTATGAACATACAGTCAGTCTATGTGTGTGTGTGTATATATATTTATATATATATATATCTTCTATGGCTGTCCATCGATTTTCGATGATGACTGAGGCCTGGGCAAGGTTGTATGGAAGACCGGCAGTTGCCCATGCTGCAAGTCTCCCCTCTCCATGCCACCGATGTTGTCCAAGGGAAGGGCATTAGGACCCATACAGCTTGGCACCGGTGTCGTCGCAGAGCAATGTGTGGTTAAGTGCCTTGCTCAAAGACATAGCACGCTGCCTCAGCTGAGGCCCGAACTAGCGACCTTCAGATCATTAGACCGACGCCTTAACTACTTGGCCATGTGCTACACTATATATATAAGATAATCGTATGCATAGTTACTGTACATTGTGTGTTATAGATTTGATTTGATTTTTATATATATTGTGGTTTTTATGCTGCATCAGATCCAGAGTAACAATCATTTTGTTTTCCTTTACACTCATACTGAAGAATGGCAATAAACAATCTTGAATCTTGATCCAAGGGTCAAAGGTCATGATAAAGGGCCTTGGCCTGAAACATCAACTCCGTATTCCTTTCCCGAGATCTGCCTGATCTGATGAATTCTTCCAGCAGTTTATGTGTTCAGCTTGAATCCTGAATCCTGAATCTTGAATCTTTTGGATCTTTGCAGCGGGTACTTTGGTGTAACATTTCTCTACAGTACAACAGTAACTGACCTGTGTTTACAAAAAATATCGTTCTCTCTGAAAGACTGAATCATCCTGAAATGGTGAAAAGAACCGCATAAATTTCTAATCTGACTTGCCTTACATTCTGTTGTTATAGGAATAATTGTCACCATGTTCTTAAAAGTGAGCTGTTGGCGGCAGAAGCATGACAATACTTGCGGGTTGCCCTCAGCACATCCTCGAACTGGGTTGGTCAATCACGCAAATGAAATTTCGCTGTATACGTGACAAATAAAGATCATCTTTAAAGTCTTTAGGATTTAGTAAATGGAGGGGGAAATGTGATCATAGTTTTGCCATCCTGTCCTGACTGACGAATCATTTGTTTTTCAGCCACACAGCGGGATACGAGACTGACAATCACAACGCTCCGATGTTGTATAGCTGTAGCACGCAGTACAGAATACACACGCACGGTGTCTTCCGAGGGCTTCAGGTGAGTAATACTGGCTTATGTTCCGCCATATGTTTCTCTGCTGTTTTCTGAGAAACCCAACCCAACCCTTTTGCACTTGACCCCTTGAGAAAGCCGACTGCAGGCAGTGTGAAAAGTAGACGGAACTACAAGACCACTTGTGTATGCAGATGGTTCTAATTTGAGATTTTCCCGGTGCCTAGGGAGCAGCAGAGAAGAGATCCTGTTTTGTATCAGCAGATTGAAAAAAAAATGTGGATTTGACACTCGTTCTATCATCGGCTTGCAAACCAGTCAACATGGCAGCTGTCTGAAGATTTACAACTATCACCCCAGTCTGCTGGAGATAGTTGAGAAATTGGCAGAATAGTTTCAATCAGTACTGATTTTATCTGCACTTGTTGTACTTCATTCTGAATATTAATCATTACATTATCTTCTCAGTGAAACCTTTCTCTCTGATATATCACAACCACTGATAGAGCAGGTTATTTATGACTTCCTCTCTGACAGGGAGACCATGATTCACACCCTGACTTTACAACACACTTCTATCTGTGCCATGGTTTTTGTCCATGGAAAATGAAAATGTGAACACTTTGACCCCGCTGACACTATAGAGTTGCTTTCTACACTCTTCTAAACAGATGGTGCTTCAGGCTCCAAGGATAGGGCGATGCATAATAAAGAGAAGAGAGGTTATAATCCATTGCATTTTTCGAGACACTACTCACCCAGCGAACCGCCTTTTCCATACACTCCCTTCTGGAAAGTGCTATAGGGCTATTAAGACAAAAACTTCACGCCATCTTAAAAGATTCTTCCTATAAGACCATTAGACATAGGAACAAAATTAGGCTTTTTGGCCCATTGTGTCTGTTCTGCCATTCCACCATGGCTAATTTATTATTCCTCTCAGCCCCATTTCCCCAGGTAGTTAATCTGATTCACCATTCTAGTCAGCCCCCCATTCCTGCACTATAGATACTTTAAAACACCATAGCTGTTGCCCGACTTACTGAGTTCCTCCAGCATTTTGTATATGAGTGCATTCCTCTGAATTTCCAGCATCTGCAGAATCTCCTGCGTTTAATCTTAAAAGGAGGAGACTGATCCGCAGGACTCTAAAAATTAACGTGCTTTCTGGATTACGGGCATAAGAAGGAGGAGCAGAATACAGCACTGCTCATCTTCTCTGCCATCCAATAAGATCAGAGTTGATCTGATTTCAGGTCTCTACTTTCCTCCACGACCTCCATAGTAAAGCATTTTAATAATCTATCCATCTCATTGTTGGATAGTTCTCTGGATAGTGAACGGCAAAGGTTCATGGCTGCCCAAGAGAAGAAATTCTTCCTCATCTACATCTTATTCCCTTATTCTGAAGCTGTGTACCCTAATACCAGATACTTCCTCAAGGGGAAACAGCCTCACAATTTGACCTTTGACATCCCATTCAAAACCTATGCATATCATGGAGTCACAGAGAGTTATAGGCCACCAAGGGACATCTTGTCAGATTGACCCACCAAGTCTGTGCCAAACCATCAAGCCCCCATTTACACTATTCCTATTTTTGATTGAAGTTGGAATCATCAATGGGAGAATCTCTTAGTCTTCTTAATACTTGAGAATTATGAAGAAAGCAGGGCTGTGCGTTTACTTCCTTCGAAGTTTGCGAAGAAGATTCAGCATGACAACTAAAACTTCGGCTAACTTATATAGATATGTGGTGGAGGGTTTATTGACTGGTTGCATCATGGCCTGGTACAGAAACACAAATGCCCTTGAACAGAAAATCTTACCAAAAGTGGTGGATACGGTCCAGTCTATCACGGGTAAAAGCCCTCCCTGCCGTTGGGCACATCTACATAGAGTGTTGTCACAGGAAAGCAGAATCCACCATCAGGGACCCCACTACCCAGGACATATTCTCTTCTCACTGCTGCCATCAGGAAGAAGTGACAGGAGCCTCAGGACCCCACCACCCAGTTCTGGAACAGTTATTAACCTTCAGCCACCAGGCTCTTGAACCGAAAGACATAACTTCACTTGCCCCATCACTGAACTGTTCCCACAACCTATAGACTCACAATCAAGGATTCTTAATCTCATTTATTGTTTCTTTCTTTATTATTATTATTTTTTCTCTTTTGTTGTTCTTTGCATATTGGTTGTTTAGCTGTCCTCTTGGGTGCGATCTTCCATTGATTCCATTGTGTCTTTTGGATTTACCATGTATGCCTACAAGGAAATAAACTACAGGGTTGTATATGGTGACAAATTTGTACTTTGATAATAAATTTACTTTGAACTTTCATTGAGATTAAATCTATTCGGGTTTTCCTCTTTTGACTAGCCCATCATACAAGTTATCGATTATACTCATAGAGCACAGATATATCGGCCCATCTAGCCTTGCTGAACTATTATTCTGCCTATGTTTATTGACCCACACCTGGACCATAGCCCTCCATACCTCTCCCCTTCATGTACTTATCCAAACTTCTCAATGTTGCAATCAGACCCTCATCCACTACTGCTGGCAGCTCATTCCACACAATCACCAGCCTTTGAGTGGAGGAGTTACCACTTAGGTTCCTCTTAAATATTTCAACTTCCATCCTTAGCTTATGACCTTTGGTTCCCGTCTCATCCAAAGTCAATGTAAAAGACTTCTTGCACTCACCCCATCTACACCCCTCATCATTTTATATACTTCCATTAATTTCCCATGATTCTCCTATGTTCCAGGGAATAAAGTCCCAGCCTATTTTACATTTCCCTGTATCTCAGGTCCTCAAGTCCTGGAAACTTCCCTGTAAGTTTCCTGTCAACTCTTTCAATTATATTGATATGAAGCAATCTCTCCAGCATTCCTCCTCCCTTGCTTCATTTGAGGAGTATTAGTGTGGAGAACTCTGGTCTGAACCCATTGGTTCACACCTGGCAGCGTTAGAGGCAGGAATGATGTGGAAGCTTTAGAGAGGGTGTGGAGGAGACTTACCGGAGCATGTGTTATGAGGATAGGCTTAGTCAGCTAGGGACTTTTCTCTGGACAAAGGAGGTTGAGAAATGGCTTGATAGAGGTGCACAAGATGATAAGAGACATAGATTGTGTGGACAGCCAGAGACTTTTTCCCAGAGAGGAAATGGCTATATATTCATATATCTATCTATCTCTGTGTATGTGTGTGTATATATATATTTCTTACTGTAATTTATAATAATGTTTTATTATTATGCATTGCAATATACTCTTGTTGTATTACAACAAATTTCATGACATACAGTGCCAGTGTTAACAAACATGATTCTGATTCTGAAAGTATTTCCGTCTTAGCAGAGAGCAATGTTCCCAAACACCTGTTGCCCTTGTCCCCTGTGGTAGTAGGGGTGTCTGGTATAGCTTAATTTTTACTTACTGTGGCACAGAATAAGGCCATTTAGCCTGTTGGGTTTGAGGCTTCGGATCATATTTCCTTACATTATATTCTCTTTCACAGCCTCAGGCCATTACATCACGGGGGTATCCCTCCCCACCATTAAAAGTATCTACATGAGGTGTTGGCTCAAGAAAACCACATCAATCATCAAAGATTCACATATGCTGGTCATGACCGTTGTCTCTCGGTACATTTGGGCAGGAGGTACAGAAGCCTGAAGTCCCACACCACTGGGTTCAAAAATAGAACAGATAGAACATAGAAACTAGAAAAGTACAGCACAACACAGACCCATTGGCCCACAATGTTGTGCTGACCTTTTAACCTATTCTAAAATTAAACCAACCCTTACCTCTTCACATAACCCTCCAATTGTCCTTCATCCATGTACTTGTCCAAGAGTCTCTTAAATGTATTTAATGTATCTGCCTCTTCCACCATCCCTGGCATTGCAGGGAAATCGCCTGTTCCCTTGAAACAACCTGCACAACCATAATCATTGCCTCAGTATAGCAACAAATTGACCGCTTTGCATTACTGACTTACTTCAGCCCACCAACCCAACTGGGCCATGGGCTGCCTCCAACAGCTCTCCAGAGTCCACTGTCCTGAGATAGTCTTTCAAGTTGGTCCCCAGCTGTAACTCATCTTCGCAGATCCTTCTTCCAGGGATGAGGTCTTTGGAACTTGGGTTTGGTGTTTTTATAGCACTGAGCTTTTACGAGATGGCGTGACTAGCCTCATGCCAATCCCTCCTCCCTTTGCAGCCTGGCTTGGGACTGTCCATGGCCCGGTTGCTTCTCTCCACAGTGGACTTTTTTATTGTAGTTGTGTTGTTTCTTGTAAAAACTGTATGTAACATGTTTAATTTTGTGAACGCTGTGTCTCTAATGCTAATTGCTTGTGATATTGTTGCATGAAAGTTCCCCGTTGCACCTATGCACACATGTACAGGAACTCAAAGATTTGACGATAAACTTGACTTTGAACAAGGTATATTATAGTATCTAAATAACCTACCAGTTTGTCCTTTGGGTGAGGGAGAGGAGCGAGTGGTCACAGGAAGAGCATGAAAGCTCTACCTACACAGCACCGAAGGTTGGGTTCAGACCTTGGTCACTGGTGTTCTAAGGCAGCAGCACTACCCGCTGCACTCCTCTATTTTTGTTTTATTTCATTGCGAGATCAAGCGTGGAACAGACCCTGCCAGCCCAGCACGGCACATTGTTCAGCAACCCACTCATTGGGGCAGCACAGTAGCGCAATGCTTTACAGTTCCAGCAGCCTGGGTTCAATTCCCACCACTGTCTGTAAGGAGTTTGTACTTTCTCCCCATGACCGCATGGGTTTCCTCCGGGTGCTCCAGTTTCCTCCCACAGTCCAAAGATGTACTGTTGGTAGGTTAACTGGACATTGTAAATTGTTCTGTGATTAGGCTAGGGTTAAATCGGGTTGCTGGGTGGTGCAGCTCAAAGGGCTTGAAAGGCCTACTCCATACTTATCTCAATAAATAAATAAAATTAACCTGATTAACCTATTAACTAGTAGGTATTTGGAGTGTGAGAGGAAACCGGAGCATCTGGAGAATATACAGACAGCACCAGAATTGAACTCTGAACTCTGAGGCCCCGAGCTGTAATCGTGCCATGCTAACCTATTTTATATTTAGGATTTCAGCATGGTAACAGGCTCCCCTATCCCAAAGGCCCTGTGCCATGCAATTACACCCACATGACCGGGCCCGCATAGTCATATAGAGAGCGTACAAGCTCCTGACGGAGAACGGCAGAATTGAACCTGGATCACTGGCACTGTAATAGCGTTACACTAACCACTACACTACCATGCGATCTGTGTCCAATCCTGACATCGACGCTGTCTGCGTGGAGTTTTCATGTTCTCCCTGTGGACAAATGGGTTACTTCTGAGTGCTCCAGCTTTCTCCCACATCCCGGAGCCTTGCAGGCTGTCAAGTTGCCTTTAGTATGCTGGTTAGTGGTTGGATCTGGAATGAGGTTTTGGGGATGTGAGAGGCATAAAATGTAGGATGAATATAAATGGATGCATGATAGTCAGACTTAGTGGGCCGAATGGCCTGTTTCTGTGCTGTATGACTCCATGAATCTATGGTATATGATGAATATCTCCACAACGGAGCAGTAAACCCTGCAGTTAAGGCCTTTCACAGAGGAAAGGACTTTACTTTCATTTGCTTTCACAGGAGCAAAGGGCTAGGTTGATCATTGAGTAGGTTTCTATAGGTCGGTACAACATTGTGAGCTGGAGGACATGTACTCTTCTACATTCTATGCTCTGAACTTGAGTAATGGGAAGATCTGGCTAAACTTCAACATGGGACTGGAGGGAATGAATCCCTGGTTTCAGCAAATTAAATAATTGAAATTCTTATTACACCTCAGTTTTCCCTCAAGGCTTTGTGATTTCAAATAATTACAGGTTGTGATTAAAATAGCAAGGGAAGTCAGATTTAAGCTTATTCAAATACACACTGCTATATATAAAGCCAGAAAAATGAGCTGAAAATGTGTAGAGAGACCAGGGTGACTGGGATTGTTCTGCTGAGAGCAAAGAATGTTAGAGGGCGATTTAAAATTCTGATTGATTTTGATGGAGTATGTAAAGAGGAGATGTTTCCTTTGGGAGTAACACACACAAAATGCTGGAGGAACTCAGCAGGTCAGGCAGCATTCATGGAGAGGAATAACCTGTCTTGGTCTGAAATGGGGGCTGTTTATTCCTCTCCATAGAGCAAGGGTTTTCAACCTGTGGTCCATGGACCCCTTGCTTAACGGTATTGGCCCATGGCGTAAAAGAGATTGGAAGCCCCTGCCATGGACGCTGCTCGACCTGCTGGGTTCCTCCAGCACTTTGTGGGTGTTGCTCCGGATTTCCAGCATCTCTTGTTTACTGTTCCCTTTGGGAGTCGGTTCAGCTGGAACGGCTGGTTTTACTCCCAGAACTGTCGAGCAAAGAAGTTCAAGTTCACCTGACTGTGCACATACTCAACCAAATGAAACAACTTTCCTCTGGACCACAGTATATCCACAGAGCATATATCTCACACAGCACACAAAACCAACATATTACCACATATAAGTTAATAAAGTACTATTCAAAATGAATGTGAAGTGCGCCGCACGGGTAAACAACAAACAGTTCACTGTCCTGGTGATGAGACCTCGGGGGTGGCAGGGTATTCATTACTCTCACAGACTGAGGGAAGCCTGGCAGTCTTAGTTCTGCTGCTCCTATACCTCCTTCCTGACCGTAGAGGGTCAAAGTGATTACTTGTGGTAGGGATACTCAAAAGTGCCCTGGGCCCTTTGTCTAGAATGCTCCTGGTAAATGTCACAAATGGGGGGGGGGGGGAGGGAGACCCCAGTGATCCTGTCGGCAGTTTTTTACTGTTTTTACTTGCGGTCTGATGCCTTGCAGCACCCGTGCCACACAATGATACATCCGAGCAGGACACACTCGATGTTGCTCCTGCAGAAAGTTGCCAAAATGGGGCTGGGAGCCTTGCACGCCTCAGTCTCCTCAGAAAGTGTAGATGCTGCTATGCTTTCTTGACTAGCGAGGAGGTGTTGTGGGTCCAGGCTTGATTGTCTGATCTATCATCGGAAACTTCAATGAGCAAAAGTTTTATAGTTCATTGTGCACAATCCGGAAGGACGGTGGAGTATTTTCCAAAACAACTTCTGAAAGGGAAATAAGGAGGGGTTATTGGATATAAGCACACAAATGTATGCCAGGCTGAATATTTTTCTCTACTCTTAGCTGTAAGAAAGGATTAGGAAAACCTACACAGTCAGTTTATACCATGACAGAATGGGAAACTGCTCAGTATTTTGGACGTGCATCATAATAATGCCTGTGCAACATCCCATGTGGGACTAGGTCAAATAATAGTTCAGCATTAACTAGATGGGCCAAAGGGCCTGTTTCAGTGCTGTAGTGCTCTGTGACTCTATTATACCATTACTGCTTTCAAATCTAAGAATGGACTAAGTACAAAGGTTATGCAGTGCCAATGTAATGCGGTGCATTTTTACTGTTTCAGGATGTTCGGAGAGTTCCAGGCGTGGCTCCAACCATTGTCCGAGCCAACACAGAAGCCAATGAAAAGCGCCCCTTCATGTGTCCATACCCCGGGTGTAACAAGCGTTACTTCAAGCTCTCCCACCTGCAGATGCACAGCAGGAAGCACACAGGTAAGCACTGTGTGGTCTTGGCTCATCGAGGCTCCTCTTGTAACTAAACAGGTTGAATGAAGATCCATTCACGCGCATCAAGTTTACCGGAAGTAGGGGCCAGGCTCAGCTCCATCTAGAAAACATGAGCTCTAGCTGAATGGGGCTGAGCTGGGGCGGTACCATTCAAACTGGTATTAAAACTGTGCTAGGGATTGCAAATGTGTTCCATATGTTCCACCTGTGACCATGTGGGTTTCCTCTGGGTGCTCTGGTTTCCTCCCACAGTCCAAAGATGTACAGGTTAGTAGGTTGGTGAGTTGTGGCATGCTGTGTTGGTGCTGGTAGTGTGGTGACTCTTGCAGTCTGCCCCAGTGCATCACAAAACAACATATTTCTATATATATTAAAGCCAACCTTTAATCTTTAATCATCTCTAATGGGACAGTTTAGTTCCTCTGAGATTGAATAATGAAGCCAAGCCCGCTCCCATCCTGCCAGCCACCACTTGCTGCCTGGAAAATAACCTCCTGACCTCAGGGTAGATGAATCAGGGGGATCTCTTGGTACCCACCCAATTTAATTCCGCTCCCCATTCCCATCCTGACATGTCAGTCCATGGCTTCTTCTACCACCATGGTGAGGCCACTATAGGTTGGAGGAGCAACGCTTTATATTCTGTTTGGGTGGCCTCCAATCTTACAGCATGAACTTCAATTTCTCCAACTTCTGGTAACGTCCCCCTCCTCCCCCTTTGCTGCTTTTTCATTTCCTATTCTGGCTCCCCTCTTACCCTTCTCTTCTCCCCAATTGCCTATCACCTGTCTCTGGTTCCAAGGTTCAATTTAATGCCAGAGAAATGTAGACAATATAGAAATGCCGCTTCTTCGCAAACATCCACGAAAAGAGGAGTGCCCCAAAGAATAAATGACGGTTAAACGTAAGAACCCCAAAGTCCCCCCCCCCAGCTCCCCTCCCTTCCACGCGTAAGTGGCAGCAGCAATGATCCCCCCTCACCCCACAGGCAAAAACAAGCATTGGCACCCACCACTGAGCACTCAAGCGTGAGCAAAGCAATGGCAAAGACACAGACTTGCAGTTACCCCAAAGACTTCATGTGTCACCTGATATTCGACAAACCACAGGTTCTCTCTCTCTAGTAAGGGAGAGGGAGATGTCTCCATTTTCCCAGCGAGTGGGGAGACATAACAAACAACTCGCTGGTTTACGATGTTAAAAGTCTGTTACGTCGCTTTTTTCGAGCTCTGTGCCTGAAGATCTCAAAGATCCCGGGTCTTTGGGCAGACAGCAAATATATTGACTCCCCCGATGACATACGCATCTCCTGTCATGACACTGACCCTCAATCTGCCTATCTCCAGAGACCCAAGAACCCAGGCTTCCAAATCCGAGCCGGACTCTCAGGTTGAACCCTTCACGTGCCGAACACAGCCAGTCCTGAAACGTCAAGAACGGGTCCCATTCCTGCAAAGAACTGGTCAGCCTGTAACTCCATGTTAGGCTCTTCAAAAGAACCCTGAAAGGGAAAAATTGAGATATTAAAGATGGAAATAGAGCTGTTTCCGAAGATGTAAGCAAAGGAGTCACTGTTCAGCGCCATCTTAACTTCGCCCCACGTCCTTCCCTTTCTCCCACAGTCCACACTCCTCTACTGTCAGATTCCTTCTTTTCTGCCCTTTTCCCTTTCTACCAATCACCTCATAGCTTCACACTTCATCCCCCCCTCCCCTCACCTTCCTGCTCGCCTATTATCTTCTAGCGTGTACTGCTTCCCCTCCCTCCACCTTCATATTCTGGCTTCTTCCCCCTTCCTTTCCAGTCCCGATGAAGGGTTTTGGCTCGAAATGTTGACTTTTTATTCCTCTCCTCTTCTGCCTGACCTGTTGGCTTTCTTCGACACTTTTGTGTATTGCTCTGGATTTCCAGTGTCTGCAGAATCTCATCTGCTTAGGTTTTATTTTGAATTCAGCATCCTGAGGACAAGGTAACATCAAAAACAACTTCATCTTCTATTCCTGGGCTGTTATCCCATTTAGAACTCAATCCTTTCCAGGTAGAATCTATTAGGGATTGTGCAATAAATATCTGAACGTGTGACAACGTTGGGAGTGAGTTATAGTTGCCTCCTGAATGAAGGTATTTATCCAGGATAGCTTCCACCATATGGGGGATTTGGGACATATTACCTTGAGATCCAAATTTCCTATTTGAAACTTAGCCAAATGTTATGGCCATTAATGGTTTAAATGCCTGCCAATTATAAAATCCCTAACTTCTAAACCCCAAAGGAAGTCAAATTTATTATATGATAATGCCGGCCAAGATTTGTCCCGTATGTACTCAGTTCAAGATTGTAAACCAATATAATAGATTTTTTTTGAATGGTCGAGCACTTCCTTCACTTGAGCTACAAATTAAATCTCATATCATAATCATAAAAAAAAAGTGAAAGGTCGACTTGTCAAGTTGAAAAACATTTTCCCAATGAGAATCCCGATAATAAATATTGGCAAGAATAGGGGAGCGTTGTCAGTAACAGGAATTGAGAACTCCAGTGGGAAACTCGAGCGGAATAAGCTTGCTGACAAGCTGTAGATACTACATATATCGATTAAAAACATAACTCTAGGGCTAGTTGCCTCAGTGCTTTGAACTAGTATAAAGGGGAGATTTTTCTGTGCACTCTGCATAATACATCATATAAGAACATATTTATAATTTGGTCATTCACAATCCAGGTTAAAAACATTGCGTGGTTTATGATGTAAATGGCTCAAATGTGCTCTAGCTTTGCAAAACACTCTTAAAACTTTATATATATCATACCAATGGTGCCATTCGCCCATCGTGTCTGCTCCACCATTCCATCATGAATTCCTCAGCCTCACCACCCTCTGGCTAAAGAACTGCTATCGTCAGTTAGCGTGATGTTTTACATCTTGGGGCTGAAGTCCAGAGCTGAATTCCGATGCTGTCTGTAAGGAGTTGGTCCAGCCCTTCCTGTAAGCGCATGGGTTTCCTCTAGGTCTCTCCCTTCCTCCCACATTCCGAAGATGTACTGCTTAGTAGGTTAATTGGTCATTGTAAATTGTTCTGTGGTTAGGCTGGGATTAAGTCGGTGGGTTGCTGATTGGTGTGGCTCCTTGGTTTGAAAGGCCCTGTGCCATGCTCTACCTCCACATACAAAATAAATAAATGAACCAAAGATGCGTCAATTAGGCTGCACAAAAATCCAGTTTTAATATTCCAGTCCACTTCGATTGGACACGAAACTGCTCACTGCTGACCCCTCTAAGAGGACTGGTAGGTGAGTGTGACTCTCCCACCATAGGAAACAACCTCTCTACTCCATCCAGGTCTTTCAAAATTCTTCTGAGTTCCAATGAGTAGAAGCCCTTTGATGGTCCTCATATGACAAGCCCTACAATCTCAGAATAATTTCAAGAACCTCGTTTGAACCCTATCCTTTCTTAAATAAGGAGTCCAAAACTGCTCACAATACTCCAAGTGAGGCCTCACCAATGCTTTATAAAGCCTCAACATTACATCCTCGCACAATACCCAATCCAAAATAGCTGATCCCCTAATGGTCTCAAACACTGAGGCAAAATTTGAGGCGGAGCTTCTACTGCTCTGGGATTGTTTCCATGGCAACCCTTGGCTCAATTTTCTGTTAGGAATTTAGCTCCCAGCACTTGAGCAAGCTGTGAGGCTCTTTCTCTGCACACTGTGGCTGCTCTCACAGAATGGTTTTGATAGCCGGTGTGGCCAGACTCCCAGGCTTGTGAGTTGAAAATAAAGATTAAAGACTGGCTTTATTTGTCATATGTACATGGACAATACAGTGAGTTACGTTGTTTGCATCAAATCAAATTGATGAGAGTTGTTCTGGGCAGCAAGTATCGCCATGCTTCTGGCCCCAACACAGCATGCCTACGACTCACAAACACTAACCCGGACGTCTTTGGAATGAGGGAGGAAAGCAAAGCACCCAGAGGAAACTCGTGGGGTTACAGGGAGGATGTACAAACTCCTAAATAGGCAGCAGCAGCGGGAATTGAACCCTGACCTTAAGCCAATGCTGTAAAGCGTTGGGGGAATCCCTTCAGTGCCGTGCTGCCTCAGTTATCAGAACAATTGCTTTTATCAGGGTCACTATTCTCTACTGCCCATTACAAAGCTGGTGGTTAGGGCAGCAATGAAGGTCCCCCGTCTTTAATGGTGTTCAGGGCTTCCTTCATCACGTCAGTAACTCGGTTTCCACAGTTGGCAATCATGCAAGTTCCAGCTGGAAACTCAGGAATACTGTCCCACTCAGATGTAGAAGAATTCTTCATTGCTGTTTCCATAAAGAAAATTGTTTTGCCAGTGAGTGTTGTTAACCCTCGGCTGAACCCCTGAAGTTGGAGGACAGGTCCGGCTTCTACCCTTTAACCTGTTAGGCATAGGTGACCCTACCAAGAGGGGTCACAGCATAAAGCCCTGATTCCAGCCAATTTCGCTCTCCAGGTCACTGAGGCATGCAAACCTTATGTCAAAGTTGTGGTCCTCTTGGAGGTGCATCACTATTCAGTAGCATGAAAAATAATTTGTTAAAATGCCTAAAAATATTACACCTTCCAAACATCTAACAAATTACTCATCTGTACACTAATATACAATTTAGACCATGAGACCGTAAGGTGTAGGAGCAGAAGTAGGCCATTCGGCCCATCGAGTCTGCTCCACCATTCAATCATGGGCTGATCCAATTCTTCCAGTCATCCCCACTCCCCTGCCTTCACCCCATTCCTTTTGATGCCCTGGCAATTTAAAGAAAGTCCAGTTACTTTTCCCCCCCACCGGCTGCCTTCTTCCATCTATTCCTGTGGAGACTGTATACCTGTGCCGTGTGTAATGCAGTGGGGAATGTTCAGATCTATGAGCAGAACTGGTTGTAGAAGTTCGTGATGGCTTATTGCATTCACACGGATGAAAGGGATTGTTGTAGGTGGAGGCTACCTGGCTGTTAAGCCTGCTCCCCCTTTCAGTTGCATTGTGGGTGATTACATGGAACATAGAAAAGTACAGCTCAGAACAGGCCATTTGGCCCATAATATTGTGCTGTCCTTTCAACCTCTTCCTTGATCAATCTAATCCTTCATTCCTACAATAGCCCATAGCCCCCCATTTTTTCTTTCATCTGTGTGCCTGTCTTAAATGTCCCTAATGCATCAGCTCCTGTTGGTACACTCTAGGCTCCTACCACGTCCTGTGTGAAAGACTTACCTCTGGCACCTCCCCTAAACTTTCTTCCAATCGCCTTCAAAGGATCTCACCTGGTATTAGCCACTGCTGCCCTGGTAAAAGGTCTCTGCTGTTCATTTTATCTATCATTAACCACCTTAAGTGTCTCAATGAGATCAGACATTAAAGAATACCAGCCTCATATGTTTACCAAAGCACGACACAATAAAGTGCTGGGGGAACACAGCAGGTCAGGCGGCATCAATGGAAATGAGCAAACATCTGACATCTTGGGCCGAGAGCCTTCATCAGGACTGGAAAGGAAGGGGGAAGACCCTAGAATAAAAAGGTGGGGGGAGGAGAAGGAGGATAACTGGAAGGTGATAGGCAAAGCCAGGTAGGTGGGAAAGGTAAAGGGCTGGAGAGGAAGGAATCTATTAGGAGAGGAGAGTGGACCACAGGAGAAAGGGAAGGAGGACAGGATCCAGGGGATGGTGATAGGTAGGTGAGAAGAAGTAAAAGGGGATAGAAGAAGAAGGGAGGGGGTGGGAAAAAATTGTTTTCCGGAAAGAGAAATTGATGTTCATGCCATCAGGTTGGAAGCTACCCAGAAGGAATATAAGGTGTTGCTCCTCCACCCTGAGGGTGGCTTCATCTTGGCACAAGAGGAAGCCATAGATCGACACATCAGAACGGGAATGGAATCGGAATGAAATTGTTTGTTAGGTATTTGATTACTAATGTCATTAATCTGGCACAACAGTGTGGGCTGAAGACCCCATTCCTGTGCTGTACAATTCTATGTCCGATGTTGATATGGACAACGTGGGCCAAGGATCCTTTATTTGGGAACGATTTGTAATTCAGGTTGGATTGTCATGTTATATCCAACTGGTCACAGCAGAGGCCAAAGCTGCTGAATCCGAGACTGTTACACTGTGCAGAAAGCAACTCTGCGAACCTATGCTGAAGTGTGTGTATTTTAATGCAAGGAGTATAATGGGTAAAGGTGATGAACTCAGAGCACAGATAAGCAGATGGATTTATAATGTTGTGACCATTATAGAGACTTAGTTGAGAGAGGGTTAAGAACGGGTGCTTAATGTCCCGGGGTTTCAATGCTTTAGCAAAGATAGAGAGGGGGTAAAAGAAGAGGTGGGAGTTGTATTACTAATCAGAGACAATATCACAGCTGCATTCAGAGGGGACTGAATCTATATGCTTCAACAAGATAACTCCTTGAAACTTCAAAGTGCATACTTCTGACAAGTTTAGCTGTAGTAAAGGAACCTTGGAATTAGCCCAGTAAATCTCTTCTTGACTGACTCCAATTCTTAACTAAAGACACCAAAACCATACACAGTATTTCAAGTGTGGTAACCACTTCTAGAACTTCCTTCAATATACCCACATCACTCCCTGTGTGGAGAACCTGCCACTTAAATATAAAGAGAGTGCCCCTCAAATCTTTCCCCTCTCACCTTAGCCCTCTAGTTTCAGACTTCAGAGCTGTGTGAAGCAGAGGTTTTTCTATTGGATGTTCAGTCAGTGGCCACTTTATTAGGTATCCTGTTCAGCTGATCATTAATGCAAATACCTAATCAGTTAATCACGTGGCAGCAACTCAATGCACAAAAGCACACAGACAAGGCCAAGAGGTTCAGTTGCTGTCCAGACCAACCACAGGAGGGGGAAGAAAAGTGATCGAAGTGATTTTGACGCAAACACGAGGAAATCTGCAGATGCTGGAATTTCAAAGAGAGATTCAACAAATTTTATTGTCATTCTAACCATACATCAGCTCTGCAGGGCAGAATGAGACAGCGTTTCCCAGGAGCTGTGTAATCATAACATAACAAAGGCAACACTAAATAATAAACATAACAATAAATAGTAAAACACAACAGCCACATGTCAGTTAAAATCAAGTTATAAGTGTCCAGTGCAAGTTAAAATTGTCCAAAGCAGAGTCAGGTGGAGCAGCTATTTAACGGTCTGACTGCCTGTGGGAGGAAGCTGTTTAGTAGCCTTGTGGTTTTAGTTTTGATGCTCCTGTAACGTTTGCCTGCTGGCAGAAGAACAAACAGTTCATGGAGAGGGTGTGAGGGTGTGAGAGTGCAACACACATAAAAGTTGCTGGTGAACGCTGCAACCTGACGAAGGGTCTCGGCCTGAAACGTCGACTGTACCCCTTCCTAGAGATGCTGCCTGGCCTGCTGCGTTCACCAGCAACTTTGATGTGTGTATAACTGATTTTGACCATGGATTGACTTGCTTCCGGATGGGATGGTTTCAGTATCTCAGAAACTGCTGGCCTCCTGGGTTTCTCATGCACAACTGTCTCCGGAGATGACGGAGGATGGTGCGTGAAACAAAAAACATCCAGTGAGTGTCCGTTCTGTGGGCAAAAACACCTCGTTAATGAGAGAGGTCAGAGGAGAATGGCCAGACTGGTTCAAGCTGACAGGAAGGCAATGCAACAGTGCTGTGCAGAAGGACATCTCTGAATGCACAATATGTTGAACTTTGAAATGGGTGGACTACAGCTGCAGAAGGGCAGGAACATACGCTTAGTAGGCACTTTATTAGTTACAGGAGGTAACATTTTTAAGATAATTGATAGCGTATTTAAATAAAAAGTGCTTTCAGGAGAGATTGATTTGTGAAGTTTTGCACTTCTGGGGCACTGTGATCTTCTAACATCACTGGGCCCTCCCTCTTGTCTATCTATTATTATGCAATCAACAAAATGTTTCACCATCCTCTCAGAAGGTTTGGACCCAACCCGTTCCAGAAAGTGATGATTTTATGGGAATGTTTTTCCACACTTTGCTGGCATTTCCTCTTGAAGCTGTCACAGAGTTGCATTCCACTCCTGAGTTATTGGTGACTTTTGACCATTCTCCAGCCAATGTTTATTTTTAATTTTAACAGTGAAGGACGATTGGTCCTCCTCCTTTGCAAAAGAAATGTTTTGATTTTTCTCTTTATTTTAAAACAGAAAGTAATCATGCAAATACTATAGTTGGGATGATGTGGTGAACTGCTTTCTCCATGGTTAACATTCTTCTGGGTTACGAAGATTCTGTGATTGTTAGCATTATTCCCCAGTTATCTCAAAAAAGAATGTATCTCATTAAGACTGATGTGATGGGTACTGTTGAAACATTAAAATGATTATACAGTACAGTGTTCTATCTGTAGACGTTGCCTTTTAAAATATCTAATGAGAAACCTTTGACAAAAGCTTCCACTGACAGAGTGGAACGATCTGCTGGTGCAAGTGGTGCATGCGAGCTCGATTTTAATGATGAACAGACATTTGGATAGGTACATGGATGGTAGGGGTGTGGAGGGTTATGGCAGGTTGATGGGAGTAGGTAGTTTAAATGGCTTGGCATGGACTAGATGGGCCAAAGGGCCAGTTCTGTACTGTACTTCTCTATGACTTTCTGACTCTAAACCAAACTGTGGTAACACTATTGGTCAGGGAGACGACTAGAACACATTAACTTAAGACAAAAGAAGAGAGATTAACGATTGTTTTTAAAGAAATGTTTTACATTGTGACATGTATTTCAAGAAACAAAAAAAAACAAAAATCAAAATGCGTCTTTTCTTTCGAAAACGGCTTAGCACTGGAAAGGGAATATATTAAAAATGAGCTGGAGAAAAACAACAAGCAAGTGATCTCTGATTATCTTAATTTCATGGTGCTACAACAGGCACGAGGGGGAAATGTCCCTCTATGTGTGCTGTATGATTCAAAATATTGAGTCTAAATTTTGGCACCACTATTTGCTTTCAGGAAATCCATTGGAATTTTACTGCTAGATGGAAGTTCATGCTGAAAAATTAGGATAAATATGCATCTTAAGCAATTCCAAAGGAAATTTGATATCCTTCCACTGGCATTGGCTATGGAACAGAATATTATTTCTATATTAGTCACAAGAGTGGGACAAATGTCACACAGAGATTGACAATTGTTCTTCCTTTTTTTAACCTCAAGGCCTTGGCCCTCATTCTATAGCCGTGCTGAAGGCTTGCTTCAAGGTCACTGCAGAGGAGATAGGTGTAAACTGAGCTTGATGTGATTGCAAAACTGATCAAAGTTAAAATGATTCCAGAAAATGATGAAAGAGTGTGTTGTGGGACACACTCGTGGACATGAATGACAACACAGAACTTGATAAAACTTCCCCCTAGATCAACTTCAGGAACAGTGGAATGAATCTATATCTGATCCTTTGAGATCATCTTCAGATTACCACACCTCCCAACACAGAGTGACCGGCATCTGGCTGTCACTCTTTTAGGCCTGATGTGGCTTACTAAAGCCCCAGAGTGGAAGGGCAGGAAGTAGAAACTGCATCACTATGTAATGAGGACTATCCTTTCTTCTTTCTTGTGCGTGTTGCTCTGGATTTCCAGCGCCTGCAGAACCCCAAACAAGAGAAGATCTGCAGATGCTGGAAATCCAAAGCAACACACACAAAATGCTGGAGGAACTCAGCAGGCCAGGCAGCATCTATGGAAAAGAGTAAACAGCCGACGTTTCAGGCCGAAACCCTTCAGCAGGATGGCAAAATCCCTTGTGTTTACACTTTCTTCTTCTCGGACAGACCCAAGGGACTGAGGATGACCTGGCTTGGTGGGTTCTGGGATGGCTGATGATGGAACTGCAATTTTTTCACAGCCGGTGCAGGAGGAGCCCTTAATAGGGATGGGGGTGGGCTTTGTGGGGCAGTGCACTCCTTTTTCCATTTAATGTAGACCTTTAGTGTACTCACAATGCACAGTCTTGAGGTTTACCTATACAATCCTGAAGGCTCCCAACCCACTTTGAAGTTGCAAGAACCAGATGTTCCCAGAGACGTTGCATTTCCCTATGGAAGCTCCTGTGAGCACCCTTTACACGCTGATGGGAATATTTATAAGGGGGATAACACCTATTTAATTTACCCCTTTTCCACATTATTTTGCCCCAAGTCACTTTCCATGCCATGGCTGCCACAGAAAATCCAAGTCAGACCATAAGATATAGTAGCAGGTTTAGGCTGATCAGTGTGCTCTGGCATTCAATCATGGCTGAATATTTTTCTTCAACCCCATTCTCCTGCTTTCGCCCGTAATCTTTAATGCCCTTACCAATTGAGAGCCTATCAAAAACACAAGAGTTTCTGCAGATGCTGGAAATCAAGAGTAACACACACAAAATGCCGGAAGAACTCAGCAGGTCAGGCAGCATCTATGAAGAAGAATAAGCCGTTGATGTTTTGGGGTCTCCTGACTCTTCTCCTGATGAAGGGTCTCAGCTTGAAACTTCTCAGCATAGATGCTGCCTAACCTGCTGAGTTCCTCCTACATTTTGTATGTGTTACTCAAGAGCTTATGAATCTCTGCCTTAAACATCCCAAATGATTTGGCCTCCAAAGCCGTATGTGGCAACAAATTCCAGAGATTCTCCACCCTCTGGCTGAATAAATCCCTCCTCTTCACTGTTTTAAGGTGGCCTCCCTTTATTCTGAGACTGTGCTCTCATCTTAGAATCTCCTACTAATGGAAACATCCTCTCCATGTCCACTCTATCGAGGACTTTCATTATTTGATAGGTTTTAATGAGATCCCCTCTCATTGTTTTACACGCTAGTGAGTACAGGCCAGAGACATCAATCAGTCCTCATACGTTAACTCTTTCATTCCTGGGATCATTCTTGTGAACCTTCTCTAGACCATCGGCAGTCCCACATATTCTTTCTTAGATACAGGGCTCAAAGTTGATCACAAGTACAAAGTTCAAAGTCAATTTAATTTCGAAGTACATTTATGTATCCATATAGCACCCTGGGATGTATACTCTTGTGGGCATTCTCAGTAAATACAAAGAAACATAATAGAATCAATGAAAGACAACTCAACAAAACAAACAACCAATGTGCAGAAAGCCAACAAATTGTGTCAATGCAAAAAGAAAAACAAACAAAATAACTATAATAAATAAGCAACGAGTATCGAGAACACGAGATGAAGAGTCCTTAAAGGTGAGTCCGTCGGTTGTGGGAACTATTCAGTGATGGGGTGAGTGAAGTTGAGTGAAATTGTCCCCTCTGGTTCAGAAGCCTGATGGTTGAGGGGTCATGACTTTTCCTGAACCTGGTGGTGTGAGTCCTGAGTCTCCTAGAGCTTCTTCCTGATGGCAGCAGTGAAAAGAGAGCCTGAGCTGGATGGTGGGGTGTTCTTGATGATAGACGCTCCTTTCCTGTGTCAGCGCTGCATGTCGATGTGCTCAACGGTGGTGAGGGCTTTACCAGTGACTGAGTGGGCTGTATCCACTACTTTTTGTAGGCTTCTCCATTCAATGATACGACAGTGGAATAAAGGCCTTCACTGCAAAGATGGTGGAAAACAAAGGCCGTTTTTCACTACAATTGTTCAGTACTCTAGTTGGACATCTGGAATACTGGGGTACAGTGTGTCTCCTTATTTCAGGAAGGATGTACTTACCTTGGAGGCACGTTTATTAGATTGATTCCAGCCATGAGGGAATGAACTTACAAGAAAAGATTAAGCAGATTGGGCTCAGGCTCCTGAGAGTTTAGAAGAATGAGAGATGAGCTTATGCAACATATCACATCCACAGGAGAGTTTATTTATTTGTTTGTTTCGAGATACAGCATGGAATAGGCCCTTCCAGCCTTTTGAGTCGCGTCACCCAGCATCCCACCGATTTAACCCCTAGCTCAATCACGGGACAATTTACAACGACCAATTAATCAACCAACCAGTATGCCTTTGGACTGTGGGAGGAAACCGGATCACCCAGAGGAAACACATGCATTCCACAGGGAGGGCATGCAGTCTCCTCACAGAGGACATTGGTATTGGACTCCCAACGCTCTGAACTGTAATACTGTCATGCTAAATGCTACGCTACTGTGACGGGGAGAAAGATTCCATTTGCATGGGGTAATCTACATCTCGAGGGGGCATAGTTTCAAGTTGGGGGGGATGGTCATTTAATTCTAAGGAGAGCAGTAACTTTTGCCCTGCGGTTACACTAGAGGTCATAGATTAAAGGTGAAAGGTAAAAGGAGAACCTGAGAGGGAGCTTCTTCTCCCAGAAAGTGGTGTAAGTGTGGGACGAGCTGTCAGCAGAGGTGGTGGATGTGGGTTCCATTTCAACACTTAAGTGAAGTTTGGTTAAGTACTTGAATGGGAGGTGTATGGAGGGCTATGGTCCAACTGCGGATCGCCAGGACTTGGCAAAATAATAGTTCAGCATGGACTAGATGGGCCAAAGGGTCTGTTGCTGTGCTCTAAGGTTATAAATGTCTGAGCCAGACTGCTGTGGAAGCTGAATCACTATGTACATCTAAAGCTGATATATGAGAGAATCAATGGACAAGATGAGGCCAAAATCAGATCCCATTTCTATGCTCCCAGGTTCATGAGGAACCCATTATAGTCATTAGATTAATGGTTGAAGGCCGTAAGATTAACTAGTTTCCTAATGGTTGAAGGCCGAATGTTTCAATCTAAGGTTCTGCCCCCACAACAGAGGACTCCATCTCCACCCTGGAGTTCACCTTCCTCAATAGCCCTGCCCACATTTTTGCAACTCGCAGTAGCAGCTCCTCTAAATCCCACCCCAACCAGCTCTCCGTCCTCCTCCTGAAGGCCGAGGAAACCCATACTGAATGAACCTGGGGACGATTGCAAGTGACGGCTAAGGGCTGTCGAAAAGGAAGGGTAATTTGTCATCTGAAGCAAAAAATCCTTCTGCCGGATTGTAGACACAGATGGGACTGCAGTTTCAGTTAAAATTCCATAGGATTGTCAGATGATGTTTTCAGAGATGCATTGGGACTAAACAAAATAGAAATAAATCTTCCAGAAAGATCCCATAGACATTTTCTTTGAAGCAGCTATTGTGAACTGGAGATGATGGCAGCATTTTGGATACGCTTACTTCCCCTCTTTATGGAAGAAGCCAACACACATCTGTTTCTTAAGATTTTGTCATCCTATTTCAGACCCCTTTATGTACTGGGTCCATATCAAAAAATAAATTACCAATAGGAAAATGAAAACTTTATGAACTTGACACCAGGTCAATAAGCCTATTGAGCCACTCAACTTGATCATGGCCAATCTCTACACAGCCCCGTCGGCTCTTCATAGCTCCATATCTCTTGATGCGTCTCATCCAATAAGAATCTTCCAGTTAATTTATTTGTACTGAAGGAGTACAGCCCCACTCAAAAGCTATCCCACCTGGGTATGTGGAAAGTTTTCTTTTTGGATTTTGCTCGAGTGAAATTGACCTCCAATTGACATTTAGTTGCTGTGAAAACACGTCAGAAAACCTGAACCTTGAAGGCAGTGCTGTGAAAGTCTGAAGACAGCAGTGGGTAAATGTCAGTTCATCTTGAGATATTGCCTACGATAGCCAAGCATAACATCTGACACAGCCCAAGCCATATGTTTTAAAACATGAACACTTTAATATTGCCTAAAAAAAGAGCATACATTATCTTCCAAGTTTTAATTCAATCCATAGCCTTTTACTTCATTCTAATATCTAAAACATATGACTTTATAAAAATGCTGGAGAATCAAAGATATGTAGAAAAATTCAAACTGTTTTAATTGCAGGAACATTAGCAAAGGTTTTTTTTGTCACTGCAGTGTGCTACCAGAATTTGTTTTAATATGTCAAGGACTAACTTGCAAAGAGCCGCAGTCCCTGGAGGAGGTTCTGTGGTCAGACTGTAATTGACCACTTTCAGCACCCCTGACAGTTTCTGTAGATGGCACAAAATCAATTAAGCTGAAGCGACTCTGAAATGTTGCACGAACGACCCCCCCACCCCCACCCCACCGAGCCCCGGCCATTTTCGCTTGGCTGTATAATCTTCCGTGTTTTTACAATCAAGCAAATACAGCCATTTGACTTTTGACATGCCACCAAGTGGATGCGAGAAATAGGCGAGGTGACCAGCAGCGGCTGCCTGAAGGAGCAGGCAGATCAGAGCGAGGGGGGAAGCGAAATGATAGCAATAGCATGCGGTGGACATTGGGAGGCCGACACATCTGAAGAGATCACTTCAGTTCAATTTTATGGGCTGTAAATTACCTAAATTACAGATAAAAATGGGAAATAAGCAAGGCAAAGCAGCTCAGAGTAGACTTTGTGATTTATGTATTACCATTTGTGACTTCAGGAAGTCTTATAACATTTTACTAATACTGAGGTACTTTTGAAGTGCAGCATCTGTGGTAATACGTGAACTTTAGCAGCCAATGGTCAGGCCACATCTGTATTGCATTCAGTTCCGAAAGGCCCATTACAGAAACAATGTGGAGGCTTTGGAAAGGGTGCAGAAGAGGTTTACCAAAATGCTGCCTGGATTAGAGGGCATTAGATTAGATTAGATTAGATTAGATTATGAGGACACTCAGTCCTCATTTATTGTCACTTAGAAATGCATGCATTAAAAAATGATACAATGTTCCTCCAGTATCATATCACAGAAACACAGGACAGACCAAGACTAAAACTGACAAAAACCGACAAAAACCATATAATTATAACGTATAGTTACAACAGTGCAAAGCAATACCGTAATTTGATAAAGAAAGACCATGGGCACGGTAAAAAAAAGTCTCAAAGTCCCGAAAGCCCATCATGTCACGCAGACCGTAGAAGGGAGAAACTCTCCCTGCCATGAACCTCCAGCGCCGCAAACTTGCCGATGCAGCACCCTGGAAGCACCCAATCACAGCCGACTCTGAAAACTTCGAGCACTGAGCACCATCTCTGCCGAGCGCTTCAACTGCACCCCGGCCGCCGAGCAACAAGCAAAGCCGAGGACTTGGGGCCTTCCCCTCTGGAGATTCTGGATCACACAGTAGCAGCGGTAGCGAAACAGGCATTTCAGAAGTTTCACCAGATGTTCCTCCGTGCTCTCATGTCTGCCTCCATCAAATCAGGATTGTGCATGGCACCCTACTTGACAGATAACAGATATTCAACACCGGAGTGGCCGCTGCGCGCTGCGTCGCGCCGCCATCTTCACCTCATTTGAGCTATATGCTCATTTGAGGGTATGAGCTATAAGGAAAAGTTGGACAAACTTAGATCGTTTTCTCTGGAGCAGCAGAAGCTGAGAGGAGACCTAATAGAAGGTTTTAAATGATGAAAGTCATAGATAGACTGCTAAGCATTTAAATAGAGAGTGGGAAAGTTCAAAGGAGATGAGTAGAGCAGTTTTTGCTTACAGAGAGGGGTGGGTGCCTGGAATGCTCTACAAGGGGTGATGAGCAGGTGTAAGAGGAGCATTTAAGAGGGTTTTAGGAAGGCAAGTGAGTTTGCAGAGAATGGAGGGATAGGGAGCATGTGCGGGTAAAGGGAGTTAGGTATTTTTGGCTTAGTTGGATCAGCACAACATTGTGGGCCGAAGGGCCTATTCTTCTGCTGTGCTGTTCTAGGCTCTGTGTTCAACGCAGCACAGTGAGAACCCACTTGTAGCTGGATTTAGATTGATGGTTAGACCTTCAGTACTAATGGTGGTTGAGCATTAGACTGGCTGCGATAATGGGAGTCATAGAGCCATAGGGCACCACCGCACAGAAACAGGCCTTTAGGCACAGCTAATCCATGTTGAGCTGTCATTCTGCCAAGTCCCATTGGACCATACCCCTCCCATCCATTTACTCATCCAAGCTTCTCTTAACTGTTGCAACCAAACCCGCATTCACCACTTCGTCTGGCAGCTCATTCCACACTCGCACCACCCTCTGAGCAAAGAGGTTCTCCTTCAGGTTACCTTTAAGTATTTCACCTTTCACCCTTAACCTATGACCTCTAGTTCTAGTCTCACTCAACATCAGTGGAAAAAGCCTGCTTGCATTTACCCTATCTATACCCCTCATAATTTTGTATACCTCTATCAAATCTCCCCTCATTCTCCAACACTTGTAGGAATAATATCCTTTCCCAAGGTCCAATGATCCGGATCTGAATTTTCAGAACTGATAATAGGTTACACACTGCACTAGTGCCCTGGATACCTGGCATTAATACGGAATGTGCTTGGGGGTACAGAGTACAGTGGGCTGTGAAACTTAATCTGGAACAGCACACAAAATGCTGGGGGATCTCAGGGGGACAGGCATCATCAATGGAGGGAAATGGTCAGTCGACGTTTTAGGTGAAGGACTCACATCCAGACTGTAGAATGGACCTGGGTCTGACTGAGTAATGAGGGGTGGCTAGAACTGGGATTGGAGTCAGAAATACTCCAGTCCCTGTATTCCGAATTGGAGTATCCCAGACTCCAATTCCAGTACAGAATCAGAGGTCAAACTGGGACTGGAGTCCCAAGTGCTTCTATATTTCCCACTGCCGTCAAACTTACTAGTTCACCGGAAAATTTGTTATATCAAATTGAATTTGAAGGCAGAATACAGGGTTAACTGTGGGATTCTTAGCAGTGTAGAGTCAATGTCCATTCATCCCTTAATGTTGCCGTGCAAGTTGATCGAATGGTTAAGAAGGCGTATGGTGTGTTGGCCTTCATAAGTTGGTGAACTGAGTTCAAGAGCTGTGAGATAATTTTGAAGCTCTGGTTAGACCACGCTTGAAGTATTGTGTTCAGTTCTGTTTGCTTCAGTAAGGAAAGGATGTAGAAGTAACAGAGAGGGTGCAGAGGAGATCTACCAGGATGCTGCCTGCATTGGAGATCATGTCTTATGAGGATAGGTTGAGCGAGTGAAGGAGGATGAGTAGTGACTCGATAGAGGTGTACAAGAAGGCAAGAGACATAGATTGAGTGGACAGCCAGAGACTTTGTCCCAGGGTGGAGATGTCTAATAGGATGCAGCATACTTTTAAGGTGATTTGAAGAAATTATAAGGGGGGATGTTAGAGGTAAGTTTTTGTTTAGACAGGGTGGTGAAGGCTTGGAACACCCTGCCAGGAGTGATGGTAGAGGCCTATACATTAAGGACACTCTTAGATAGTCACATGACTGACAGAAAAATGGAGGGCTACATAGGAGGGAAGGGTTAGATGGATCTTAGAGTAGGTTAAAATTCTAGCACTACATCATGGGCCAAAGGGCCTGTACTGTGCTGTAGCGTTCCATGTTCTGTGTATCACTGTGTAACCTGTAAAAAAAAGTGAAATAAGAGTGTGTTTGGATATTAAATAGAGTAACATCCAAAAGTCACCAAAGACACCCAAGCTGTCAGATTATTGTGGTTATACTGTAATCGTTAATTGTCCAAAGCCAAGTGAAAACTGCATTCACAATATCCTGGCCACTTGTTCTTCGTTCATTCATCACCCAGTTCACCGTCCGTGCCATCAGTTGCCAGACACAATCCAGGAACCTCCTCCCTTAATTTCCTCTCCTCACCACAACCTTCCTCCTTTAAAACCATTTGCTTTGCTCTTCTCACCTGGCATCCCCGTCTGTGTTGCTCAGTGCTCACATAGGAAATGGGTAACATGATTTATTATTGTCACCTCTACTGAGGTACAGTGGAAAACTTGAGTAACTCTCAGCAGGTCAGGCAGCATCTATGGAGGGAGATAAACAGTTGATGTTTTGGGCCAAGAACCTTCATCAGGACTGGAAAGGAAGAGGGCAGAAGCCGGAATAAGAAGGTGGGGGGGGGGGGCGCAGAGAAGCTGTACAAGCTGGCAGGTGATGGTGAAGCCAGGTGAGGGGGATGAAGTGAGAAGCTGGGAGATAATAGGTGGAAAAGGTCAAGGGCTGAAGAAGAAAGAATCTCTTAGGAGAGGACAGTGGACTGTCGAAGAAAAGAGAGGAGGAAGGGAATCAGAGGGAGGTGATGGGCAGGTGAGGAAAAGAGAAGAGGTGAGAGGAGTTCCGGAATGGGGAAATGGAAAAACTTTTCTTGCATACTGTCCACATTGATCAATACATTACAACAGTGACTGAAGTTAAACAAGAACAGAGTGCAAAATAAAGTTTAACAGCTACAGAGTCAGTCTCTTCCCATTCCAGAATGTTCCACACCCTCTGTATGACAACCTTTACTCCAGCACCAGAGAGGCACCGGAGCTTACAGAGTTACTTGTATGCTCCCAAACTGTGGAATATCCTACAACGCTTGCTCATCCTATTTGTGTAGACTCTTGAACTAAGCTCCTTCAACAGGTTTCAGTGTGCGGAATCAACTCGGGAGCCGCATATCCTCTGAAAACTCCTGAAATTACTCGCAAACATCCTCTCCTTCGCTGACTCCGTCTATGCTTCACCCTGCCTCGGGAAAGCGGCCAACATAATCAAAGACCCCACCCTCCCCGGTCATTCTCTCTTTTTCCTCCTCCCATTGGCAGAGGACACAAAGCTCGAGAACACATCCAACCAGGCTCAAGGAGAGCCTCTACCCCCTTGTTATCAGATTCTTAGACGGACCTCTTGTACGCTAAAAAGATGAACTCTTGATCTCCCAATCTACCTTGTTGTAGCGCACGAAATTCATTTATTGACTTGCATTGTTCATAACACATTCTGTGGAGCACACACAAAATCTGTGTGTTGTACGGTAGCATAATAGTTAGCACAATGTTTTACGGTACCAGCGACCCGAATTTAATTCTCACTGCTGTCTGTTAGGAGTCTGTACGACCTTCCCGTGACCACGTGGGTTTCCTCCGGGTGCTCCGGTTTCCTTCCACAGTCCAAAGACGTACCGGTTAGTAGGTTAAATAGTCATTGTAAATTGTCCTGTGATTAGGCGAGGGTTAAATTGGGGGTTGCGGCCCAGTGCAACTCGAAGGGCTGGAAGAGCCCACTCTGCGCTAAATTAAGATGCCGGAAGAACTCAGCATCAATGGAGGGGAATAAACAGTTGACATTTTGGGCTGGGACCCTTCATCAAGACCGGAAAAGAAGTGGGCAGAAAGGGGTAGTGGAAAGGTGAACAAGCTGGCAGAATATGGTATCTATGACACTATGTTCATATTTTCCATTTTACGTCCTCGATGGAAAGACCTGACTGCATGGCATGCAACCAGAAGCATTTCACTGTATCTGGGGGTTTTTTAATGGTTGTCCATTGTGTCTGATGATGACAGGAGACCCCTGCGGGAAAGTTTTCAAAGTTTTTAAGCTGTTGCCCTGGCGCAGTTCCATTCTCTTGACCTCGGAAGTCCGGGTCCAGCGGTACAAGCAAGCGTCACAAACTGGGGAATTTTTTGGTTGCAGTGGATGACCATGACGTCTTCTGTGCCTTGTCATGTCCTTCACTCTCAACAGAGTGTTGCAGAAGTGCCTTCCTGGCTGTTGGATCCCACTGTAGATCTCACCCGCCCAGTCCTCCAGAGCTGACTTCCCTGGCTCGGACAGACATATCCCTATCTCACCGAGGTATGAGGCCGCCGGCTACCCCCGCCTGGTTTAGCCTGCCTGTCAAAGCGGTGTGCCAGGCTGCGGCCGTAGTCACATGCAAACAGCTACTTAGCAAGTGAGGGCTGAGTGTCCGGTAGGGACCAACGGTGAGTGAGCTGCCCTGAAATGGACACGACAAGCCCCTTCTCCAGAGGTGCTTCCCCTCCCCTGGACACCCCATACACCCCTATGTACGTACGTGTCTGGGTGCGTGTGGCAATAAAAAGCCAACTCTAATTCTGCCGATTTTTCTGGAATGCCATCTGTTTATTCTGTGTCAATGTGGTGGCCACCTCTTGGGAACCCTCAGCCATCCAGATGTTGTAAAGTGACTCCAGCTGCCCTCTTAGCTTGGAAACTCTGGGCTTGAAGTTAAGCTGGAGACATTTTACACAGTTGTTCTCCCCTCTCCGCCCCCCAGACCATGTCCTGAACCTTCCATAGGCTGCATTAACTCCAGGCTTCAAATGTCCATCCACCAACTACAAAAGGACGTCAGAACATTGTTTCATTTGGTTGTATATATGTACAGACAGATGACAATGAACTTGAACTTCAATCAGAATCAGATTTATGATCGCTGACGTATGTTATGAAATTAGTTGCCTTGATGTAGCAATACATTGCTCGTTCGTTCATGATGTGTCATATCATATGATGTAGGCGGTCGTGCTCTCTCCACAACCAGGATTGTTCTTGGCAAAATTTTCTACAAGAAGCAGTTTGCCATTGCCTTCTTCTGGGCAGTGCCCTTACAAGATGGTGACCCCAGCCATTATCAGTACTCTTCAGAGATTGTCTGCTTGGCGACAGTGGTCGCATAACCAGGACTTGTGATGTGCACCAGCTGCTCTTACGACCATCCACCACCTGCTCGCATGGCTTCATGTGAACCTGAGTGGGTGACCTCGCAGGTGCTACACCTTGCCCAAGGACAACCGGCAGGGTAGTGGAAGGAGGAAGTGCCTTACACCTCCTTTGGTAGAGATGTACCTCCATCCCGCCACTCAAGCAGTACCTAAATGATAGAAAAATGGAGGGCTATGTTGGAGTGAAGGGTTAAATTGATTTTAGAGTAGTCTAAACTCATACCATACTACAGGTGCACAGTAGAGAGCATCGGAACAAGCTACGTTACTGCATGATACAGAAACTGAACTGCAGAAGTTTTTAAGACTCTGCAACAGGTAGTCAAAATTTCCCAACACATCACTGGTACCAGCCACCCGTCGTAAAGGACATATATACAGAAAGGTGCTGGAAAAGGGCCAGTAACATTATGAAGGATCCACCCTTCCCCACTCATGGACTGTTTGTCCCACTCTCATCTGGAAAGAGGATATGTAGCATCTACGCCAGGACCACCAGACTAAAAAAACATTTCCTTTCCCTAAGCAGTAAGGCTGAGCAACACATTTACCCACAAACCCACCCGTCCACGCCAACCATCACTACTTTATCATTTCCTGTTGGTTATCTACAGACACTCCTGTGCCTTAGCACCATTTTATGGACCTACAATTAATCATTGTATATAAGCTATCATGGATTTACATTTATTGTGTTTTTATTACTATTTTGTTCTTTATCTTATTGTGTTTTTTGTGTTGTACTAGTTTCAAGGTGCAATTATTTCATTCTCCTTTACACTTGTGTACTGGAAATGACATAAAACAATCTTCAATCTCGAATAAGGTTGGCATAATGCTATGGGCCGAAGGGCCTGTGTTACGCTGTAGTGTTCAGTTCTATTCTATCGTGCTGTACAAGACATAAAAACTGCTATAAGTTGCAAAAATAAGTCCACAGTAAATATAAAGTGCAAAAGAATCATGCTGAGGTAATATTAATTGGTTCATGGACCATTCAGAAATCTGATGGTAGAGGGGGAAGACACTGTTCTTGAACCATCGAATGTTTATCGTCAGGCTCCTGTACCTCCTCCTTTATGGTAGTATCGCGAAAAGGACATGTCTGGATGGAGAGCGTCCTTAATGATGGAGGCTGCCTTCTTGGTGCATCACCTTTTGCAGATGTCATCGTTAGTGGGGAGGGTTGTCAGTCTGCAACTCTCTGAATCCACTAACAATCCTACACATTACAGCCTCCATACCAGTCATACTTCTGATACAACCAGTCAGAATGCTCTCCACCGTCTATCTATAGCAATTTGCTTGAGTCTTTAGTGACCTTAAAAATCTCCTCAAACTCCAATATGCAGTGTTCCCTCTTTGTGTATTAATATTTAGGGCCCAAGATGATGACACTCAGTAACTTGAAGGTGCCTTCCTTTTCCACCACTGACCCCTCAATGAGGACTTGCCCTTCCTGAAGTCCACAAATAATTCCTAGATCTTGCTGACGTTGAGTGCAAGGATGTTGCAACATCACTTAACCTGCTGATCTATCTCACTCCTTTATGCCTCCATTTCAATATCTGAGATTCTGCGAATTTATTCATTGGCAGATTTATAAATGGCATTTGAGCTGTGCCTAACCACACAGTCATGAGCGTAGAGAAAGTAGATCAGTGGGCTAAGCATGCATCTTTGAGATGCACCTGTGTTGACTGACAGTGTGACGGAGATGTTATCCCTTTATTAAATCATTACCATAATTCCACACTAACTCAGAAGGAGAAGCATTGCTCATCTGCCTTGCTCTCTGTGTTCTTAAGGCACAGTAGAACTCTTGGTTTCTGCTCTATAATCCTCGACTCCCTCTCCACCTCCATCATGATGACACAACCATGGCAAACAAGAGAAGTCAAAGCCAACAAAAAAGCCAAAGAGAGGGCATATAATAGAGCAAAAATTAGTGGGAAGCTTTTAAAAACTAACAAAAGGCAACTAAAAAAGTCATTAAGAAGATAAAGATGGAATATGAAAGTAAGCTAGCCAATAATATTAAAGAGGATAGATACCAAAAGTTTCTTCAGATACATTAAGTGTATAAGAGAAGCGAGAGTGGATATTGGACCGCTGGAAAATGATGCTGAAGAGGGACAACGAAATAGTGGACAACCTGAACAAGTATTTTGCATCAGTCTTCACTGTGGAAGACACTAGCAGTATATTGGAAGTTCCAGGTGTCAGGGGGCATGAAATGTGTGAAGTTACTACAACTAGACAGAAGGTTCTTGGGAAACCGCAAGGTAGATAACATCTAGACCAGACGGTGTACACTCCAGAGTTCTGGAAGACGTGGCTGAAGAGATTATGGAGGCATTAATAATAATCTTTCAAGAGTCACTAGAATCTAGAATGGTTCTGGAAGACTAGAAAATTGCAAACATCACTCCACTCTTCAACAAGGTAGAGAAGCAGAAGAAAGGGAGCTATAGACCAGTTAGTCTGACTTCAGTGGAGGGAAGATGTTGCAGTCAATTATTAAAGATGAGGTCCCAGGGTACTTGGAGGCACACGATAAAATAGGCTGTAGTCAGCATGGTTTCCTTAAGGGAAAATCCTGTCTGACAAATCTGTTGGAATTCTTAGAAGAATTAACAAGCAGGATGGACAAAGGAAAATCGGTTGATGCTATGTACTTGGATTTTCAGAAGGCCTTTAATGCGGTGTCACACATAAGGCTGCATAACAAGCTGCAAGCCCATGGTATTACAGGAAAAATTCTCGCAAGGATAAAGCAGTGGCTGACTGGGAAGAAGCAAAGAATGGGAATAAAGGGAGCCTTTTCTGACTGGCTGTGGTTGACTAGTGGTGTTCCACAGTGGTCTGTGTTGGAACCAATTCTTTTTACGTTATATGTCAATGATTTGGATGATGGAATTGATGGCTTTGTTGCAAAGTTTGCAGATGATATGAAGATAGCTGGAGGGGCAGGTAGTTTTGAGGAAGTAGAGAGGCTACAGAAGGACTTAGACAGATTAGGAGAATGAGCAAAGAAATGGCAGATGAAATATGGTGTCAGGAAGTATATGGTCATGCACTTTGGTAGAAGAAGTGAAATGGTTGACTATTTTCTAAATGGAGAGAAAATACAAAAAAAAACTGAGATGCAAAAGGACTTGGGAGTCCTTGTGCAGGATTCCCTAAAGGTTAATTTACAGGTTGAGTCTGTGGTGAGGAAGGCAAATGCAATGTTCTCATTTCAAGAGGACTAGAATATAAAAGCAAGGATGTAATGTTGAAACTTTATAAAGCACTGATGAGGCTTCACTTGGAGTATTGTGAACAGGTTTGGGCCCCTTATCTTAGAAAGGAAGTGCTGAAACTGGAGAGGGTTCAAAGGAAGTTCACAAAAATGATTCCAGGATTGAATGGCTTGTCACATGAAGAGTGTCTGATGGCTGTGGGCCTGTATTCACTAGAATTCAGAAGAATGAGGGTTGACTTCATTGAAACCTATCGAATGGTGAAAGGCCTTGATAGAATGGATGTGGAGAGGATGTTTCCTAAGGTGGGAGAGTCTAAGACCACAGGACACAGCCTCAGAATAGAGGGGTGTCCTTTTAGAATGGAGATGAAGAGGAATTTCTTTAGCCAGATGGTGGTGAATCTGTGGAATTCTTTGCCACAGGCATCTGTGGAGATCAAGTCTTTATGTATATTTAAGACAGAGTTTGATAGATTTTTGACTGATCAGGCATGAAGGGATGCAGTGAGAAGGCAGGAGATTGGGGCTGAGAGGAAAATTGGATCAGCCATGATGAAGTGGCGGAGCAGAGAGATGGGCCAAATGGGTTAACTCTGCTCCTATATCTCATGGTCTTCTGGTCTTATCTCTCAGTATACCTGTCTGTTATACTCCTCATCTCATTTTATATTTACATAGTGTTCAATTAGTCACTAATTGTCTATTTAATTAATCAGATAACCTTGAAATAATTTATCTTAGTTATTGGTTTTAATCACAGGAAGGCAAAATTTCTAACTACAGAGAGAGTGTAAATGTTGATACACTTGGCAGCCAATCATAAGGCTGTGTTTTGAGCTCTCTCTCTCTCTCTCAACTCAACTCTTTCTCTCAACTCTGTCCCAGCTCTCTACCATCTCTCTCTCTCTCAACTCACTTTCTCTCAGCTCTCTCTCTTTCTCTCAATTCTCTCTTTCTCACTTGACTCTCGCTTAACCTCTCCCCCCATATCTTTCTCTCACTTAACTCTCTCTCTCTCTCTCACTCGACTCTCTCTACTCTGTCTCTCTCTCTAACTCTTTCTGTCAATCAGCTCTCAACTCTCTCTCTCTCAACTTTCTTTCTCTCATCCCCACACCCCACCATCTCTACCTCTCCACTCCCCCCCCCGCCCCCCATTCTGCTGTGGCACATTGACATAGTGCATTTGGGTATATCAAATACTGTGCAGTCAATAGCCAGAACCTCAGGAGAGTTCATGTCCAGGGGGACCTTGGCGCACATATTGAAAGCTCCCTGAAAGTGGTGACGCAGGCGATAGGATAGTGAGGTGGTTTGCCCTAAATAGGCTGAGGCATTTTGGGAGTTGTAGTATTTTGTTGCAGCTGTACAAAGTATTCTTCAGCCTGCATTTGGATAATTGTGTACTGTTCTGGTCAGCACACTACAGGAAGGATGTGGTGACATTGGAAATAGTGCAGAAGAGATTCGGCACGATATTGACTGGAATAGAGAGCTGCAGTTATAAGGAGAGATTGGATAATTTGGGTTGATTCTCACTGGAACACAGGAGGTTGATGGGTGACCTTATTGAGGATCTTCGTTGGTCAGAGTCAACCATGGATGTTGTGTCCTTGTTGTCTACATGATACACAAGCCAGGGCAGTACGATATGGAGAGCAAGCTGTTCCCCGTGCAGCAGGCTCCCCCTCTCCACGTAACTGATGAATCCAGAGGAATGGCAGAGACCGACACAGTTTGGCACCGGAGGCGTCGCTGAAGTTGCCAGTCAGCGTTGAACTCTACATGGCACTTCCTTAGGGACTCCTGTTCCAGGTTTTGCCTCAGAGTTCACTCCCAACTCCTTCCCATGAGTGGGTATATCTGCAAGGCACCAGAGGTTTGAAATCGGAGTTTCCTTTCTCCTAGCTCAGCTGCCAACCTTGGCTGACAATCCCCATCTGAGGTGACTGGTTTTAAGGTGCCTGTAACCTGCCTTCGCCCTTCTCCTGTCAGAAGTAATGGATCCACTGAGTTTAGTGGCTATGTCACACCTGAAGGCCAGGAGCTTGACTTAGTTGTCAGAAGCTATTTGAGACGCACACCATTGTGAGCATTTAATAGGTAGTGGGAAATATCCCCACCTCATCCCCCAGGTATAACAACTTTAAGTAACCAACCCGAAGGGTGACCTGATATAGGTTTGTAAAATTATGAGGAGCATGCATAGGGTAGATAATTTTCCTTGCTTTGGGGAGTCTGCAACTGGAGGGAATAGTTTTTGTGTGAGGAAGAGGAGTTTTGAGGAGATCTGAGGGGCAGGTTTTTCACACAGAGGGTGGTGTGTATATGAATGGAGCTGCCAGAGGAAGTGTCTACAATGTGTAAAAATCATTTGGACAGGCACTTGGATGGGAAAGGACTAGAGGGATAGAGGGCAAATGCAGACAAATGGGATTAGAGTCACAGTCGGCATGGACAAGATGGGCCGAAGGGCCTGTTTCTCCTCTGTACAACTCTATTTCACTGATTTGTTTAAAACTCTAGTTTTTCTCTCTCTTGTGTGCCTTTAAATCTTTGTCATGCCAATTTTTAATGCCTTTTCTCTCTAACACTTACTCTGCTAATTGACTAAATTATCGTTACAATCATAAGTTTTGAAGTGAAGAAACTTTAAGTAGCCCGAATACAAATTGTAACAGGAGCTGGAAATTCGAATCAGAGTCAGCTTTATTATCACTGACATGCAGTATGACCTGAAATACAATTATGAAAAACACTTAGTAAGTGAGCCAGCTTTGTGGAGAGAAACAGAGTTCACCATTCAGTCAATAGACAATAGGCAATAGGTGCAGGAGTAGGCCATTCAGTCCTTCGAGCCAGCACCACCATTGACTGTGATCATGAGTCATGTTTAAACACATCACTCAGATAACAACACGAAGTGTAACCACTCTTTGTTTATCTCTGATTAGGTGAGAAACCTTACCAGTGTGATTTCAAGGACTGTGGACGAAGATTCTCCCGTTCAGATCAGCTGAAGCGACACCAGCGAAGACACACTGGTAAGAACATAGAATATGGAACAGTACAGCACCGTACAGGCCCTTCAGCCCACAATGTTGTGCTGGACTTTTAACCCACTCCAAGATCAATCAAACCATTCCCTCCTTCATTTTTCTTTCATTCATTTGCCCACCTAAGAGCCTTTTAAATCTTCCCAACGTATCTGCCTCCCTACCACCTCTGGCAGAACACTCCATGCACCTCCCTCTGTGTAAAAAAAACTACCTCTGATATCTTCCCTGTACTTTCTTCTAATCAGCATTATCAGCCATTTCCACCCTGGGAAAAAGTATATGGCTGTCTACTGTGTCTACGCTTCTTATCAAATTATACATCTTCTCAAGTCACCTCTCATCCAAAGAGAAAAGCCCTAGATCACTCAACCCATTCTCATAAGACATGCTCTCTAATCCAGGCAGCATCCTGGTAAACCTCCTCTGTACCCTTCCTAAAGTTTTCACATTTACTTGGCACTGAAGTCTAAGCGCTACCAGGATGGAGGGATGGAGATATGTCTCTGCCAAAGGAGGTGTAAGGCACTCCTTCCCTCTGCTAGCCTGCAGGTCACCCTTGGGCAAGGTGTAGCACCTGCTTCACCCCCAATCAGGGTCAACATGAAGCCATGGGAGCAGGTGGTGGATGGTCGTATGAGCAACTGGTGCATATCACAAGTCCTGGTTATGCGACCACTGACGGCAGACAGACATTCTCTGAAGAGTATTGATAATGGCTGGGGTCACCCATCTTGAAAGGATGCTGCTCAGAACAAGACAATGACTTGCATGTTCTCCCTACGACGACTTGGTCATAATAAATGGTCTTGGCCCGAAACATCACCTCTTTACTCCTCTCCATAGACGCTGCCTGACCTGCTGAGTTCCTCCAGCATTTTGCGTGTGTTACTCTGGATTTCCAGCATTTGACAGAAACTCTTGTGTTTATTTCTTGGCTTTCCTCTGCGTTTCATCACACTTGCCAAAGACATGTTGACAGGCGAACATGTGTAGATGCGTGTCTGGAGAATCGGGAAGCGGAAACATGCACGTGAGAGAGAGCAAGGTTCAGAGAAATCAGCAGGTGGATGTGATTGATGGGGTCACTCTGAGGGCTGGCACAGACTAGCCTCTTTTGATGTTGTACGGGGTAATGACTCGTTCTCCCTTACATTGACATGCAGAGGAGATGACAGGGAGAGAGGAAATTGCCACAGTATTAGGAGAGGGAAGAACACATACTTTGGAAATGATGTTAATGAGGAAACAAAATATTCTGGAAAACTGAGGCTGCAGATGGAGAAATCTGGAGGAACAGACAGTGTTCTGGACTCAGTGGGCAAGGAACTATTGACGTTTTGCCTGTACCAGGACTTTACACCTGAAACATCTACAATTCCTTCACCCTTTCACAGACACTCCTTGACCCACAGAGTTCCTTCAGGAGACAGTTTTTCGCTCTGCAAGATGCCTCTTTAGGCTATCAGACCCTTGAAACCAGTTCATGTCACACAGACCCATAAGGGTACTTGCAGAAGCTATATATTCTCAATGGCCATTTTATTAGGTTTGCCTGTACACTTGCTCGTTAACGCAAATCTCTAATCGGCCAATCATGTGGCAGTAACTCAATGCATAAAAGCACTCAGGCATGGTCAAAAGGTTCAGTTGTTGTTCAGACCAAACATCAGATTGGGGAGGATATGAGATCTAAGTGACTTTGACAGTGGAATGATAGTTGGTGCCAGACTGGGTGGTTTGAGTATGTCAGAAACATCTGATCTGCTTGGATTTTCATGCCAAACGGTGTTGAGAATTTACAGAGAATGGTGTGAAAAAAATCCAGTGAGCAGCAGTTCTGTGGGTGAAAAGCCTTGTTAATGAGAAAGGTCAGAGGAGAATGGCCAGATTGGTTCAAGCTGGAAGGCGATAGTAACTCAGGTAGCCATGTGTTACAACAGCAAAGTGCAGAAGGCCATCTCTGAACACACAACACGTTGAGCCTTGAAGTGGGTGGGCCACAGCAGAAGTCCACAAGCGGACACTCAAAAGCCATTTTATAAGATACAGGAGAAACTTAATAAAATGGTCACTGAGTGTGTTACAGATGCTGCAAATCTGAAATAAAAATTTACCAGTGGCATCATTGGCAAGAGAATTAACGTTGAGAGAAACATGATTTGGAGCGAGGAGAGGAAAGGCAGGAGACTTGGAAAGAAACACAAGGGTAAATAACTAGAAGAAGAGGTTTGCATTAAAAGTTACACCAGGTTTGTGGAGATACATTTGCTGTTTAATGATAGAACTGTGTGGTGCTCTGCATTGTGTAATGTGGTGGTGAAAGCCAATTTTGCAGTGCGGTGATTAAGTTACTGAGTTGTGGGTTAAAATCTCTCCATTTAAATTAAACTTCAGCAGACACATTACAGTACTAGTGCAATCACTCAAGTCGAGTACGATGGTTTCCAAAGTGATTGTCTACAGGTGAGTCCTCAGGTGGCTGCAGAGGCGGATTGGGATCCACCTATTCTGGTTCAGTGTGGGCAAGGTTAAGTGGTGTCTGTGGTCAGTGGTTGGGTCTTTTGATTGTTCAGCCTCTCCTCTCGCACCTGCCGCGTGTTCTCTGCGGCACAACGGAAGTTGTTCTCATGTAGAACAGATCCCTCTTGAACAGATTTCCTCCAGGTGTATCTATGTGCTTGTACACATGATGGGCTGAATGGCCTTCCTTAGAAATTATTTTGTGGCTTCAGTGGAGCTGAACCTCAAAGCAGTGTGATGTTGCCATTATACATGATATGTGAGAACAACAAAACAGGAGGCATTGGGATGGTACAACAGCATAGTGGTTTGCACAATGTTTTACAGTACTAGTGGCCTGGGATCATTTCCCGCTGCTGTCTGTAAGGAATTTCTACATTCTCTCCATGACTGCATGGGGGATTCCTCTGGGTGCTCTTGTTTCCTCCCAAAGTCCTAAGACGTACCGGATGGTAGGGTAATTGGTCATTGTAAATTACCCTGTGACTAGGCTTGGATTAAATCAGGAGATTGTTCGCTGGCATTGCTTGAAGTTTCAGAAGGACCTATTCCACGCTGTGTCTCCATAACTAAAATAAATTTGGCACATCATGTTGATTCCCAGGAAATGATCCAATTAGTCCCATTTCCCCTTTTCTTTGCCCTCTTCCTCCCTGTGACTTCACGTGTACACATCAACACAAGAGATTCTGCAGATACGTAAACACGAGGAATTCTGCAGATGCTGGAAATTCAAGCAACACACATCAAAGTTGCTGGTGAACGCGGCAGGCCAGGCAGCATCTCTAGGAAGAGGTACAGTCGACGTTTCGGGCCATCGAAGAGCCTTGGCCTGAAACGTCAACTGTACCTCTTCCTAGAGGTGCTGCCTGGCCTGCTGCATTCACCAGATTCTGCAGATGCTGGAAATCCACAGCAACGCACACAAAATGCTGAAGGAGCTCAACAGGTCAGGCAGCATCTATGGAGAGAAACAGAGTCAACGTTTCAGGCTGACACCCTTCTTCAGGACACCTCTCTGTCATTCGATTTGCCGCTAAGCTACACTGAGTGCCTTTGGGATGTGGGAGGAAAGCAGTCATGCAAACTGCACACAGGAAGCACCCGTTCCCAGGAGCTGTGAGGAACCAGCATCTACAGTGTAGATCAACTGGGGAGGCAAGCGTAGGAACGTCGTTAGAATTAATTTAACTTGGACAAGTATGCGGTGTTGCACCTTAGTAGCGTGCAGGGGCAGGAATTACATAGTAAATGGTAGGTCCCTGGAGACTGTTGTAGAACAGAGAGACCTAGGGCAGCAGGAACATAATTCTTGAAAGTGTCGAGACAGGCAGATGGTAGTGAACGGTGCAGTATCCTTGCTGTTCCTATTTGTGCACCCTTCTGGACCAAGGTCACAAATGTTTCCAGGATTTGTTGGAGCCACTCTCCCAGTCCAGGTGTCACAGCTCCAAGTGTTCCTATCACCACTGAGATTACTCTGGCTTTAACCTTCCACGTCGTTTCTACCTGCTTTTTCAAACCCTGGCATTTCTCCAGCTTCTCATATTCTAGATTCCCACGTCTATTACTATTTCTTTCTTCTGTTCCTTGTCTGGATGGTTGTCCAATCCTGCTTATCAGTCTATATTTGGAAGTCCCAAAGGATCTTAGCTCTGTCATTCTCCATGACCTTCTCGGGTGTTTCCCATTTAGACTTGGGAGTATCTGTCTACCGATTTATCTATCTATTTATATGAAATAAGGATCAAAAGTAGTGAGATAGTGTTGATGGGTTCATTATCTGTTCATAAATCTGATGGTGGTGGGGGAAAAGTAATTCCTAAAATGTTGAGTGTGTTTCTTCAGGCTCTTGTACTCCTCCCCGATGGTAGCAATGAGAAGAGGATATGTCCTGGTTAATGGGGGTCCCTACTGATGGATGCCTTCCTCTCATGGCATCGCCTTTTGAAGACGTCATAGTTGCTGGGGAGGCTAGTGTCTGTGAAGGAGCTGACTGAGTTTGCAACTTTGTGCAACAACGATTACAAGTATAATTAGATAGTGAGAACACACTTGGAGTATTGTGTACAGTGCTGGTCTCCACACCTGTATTGTTCACAGTACTGGTCTCCACACTTGTATTCTGTACAGTGCTGGTCTCCACACCTGTATTGTGCACAGTGCTGGTCTCCACACCTGTATTGTGCACGGTGCTGGTCTCCACACTTGTATTGTACACAGTGCTGGTCTCCACACCTGTATTGTGCACAGTGCTGGTCTCCACACCTTTATTGTGCACAGTGCTGGTCTCCACACTTGTATTGTACACAGTGCTGGTCTCCACACCTGTATTGTATATAGTGCTGGTCTCCACACCTGTATCGTGCACAGTGCTGGTCTCCACACCCGTATTGTGCACGGTGCTGGTTTCCACACCTGTATTGTGCACAATACTGGTCTCCACACCCGTATTGTGCACAGTGCTGATTTCCACACCTGTATCGTACACAGTGCTGGTCTCCACCCCTGTACTGTGCACAGTGCTGGTCTCCACACCTGTACTGTGCACAGTGCTGGTCTCCACACCTTTATTGTACACATTGCTGGTCTCCACACTTGTATTGTACACAGTGCTGGTCTCCACACCTGTATTGTGCACAGTGCTGGTCTCCACACCTGTATTGTGCATAGTGCTGGTCTCCACATAGAGTAGAGTATTCTGTACAGTGCTGGTCAGATGTCATTAAGCTGGGAAGCGTGCAGGAAAGATTTTTGAGGAAGTTACCAGGACTGGAGGGCTTGAGTTAAAATGAGAAGCTGGATAGGCTGGAACTGATTTCCCTGGACTATAGGATGCTGAGGAGTGTTCGTGTAGAGGTTTATAAAATTATGAGGGGTGCAGATGAGGTGGACGGTCTGTCTTTTTCCTGTGTAGAGGAGTCTAAAGCTGGAGAACATGTATCTAAGGGGAAGAGGGGAAAGATTTAAGAGGAATCTGAGAGACAAGTGTTTCTCACAGAGGGTGATGGGTATACGGAATGAGATGCCAACGGACGCTGTACAGGCTGGCACAATTACAACATTTGAAAGACATTTAGGCAGGCAGGGGAATGGGAGAGGTGTGGTGGGATATGGTTAAATACAGACAAATCTGATTAGCTGGGATAGATACTCGGGAGTGGCACGTTAGTGTAACGGTTAGCATACTTCTATCACAGCGCCAGCGATCTGAGTTCAATTCTAGCCACTGACTGTATGGAGTTTTATGTTCTCTGCATGACTATGTGGATTTTCTCTGAGTGCTCCGGGTTTCTACCACATTCCAAAGATATTGGTTAATAGGTTAATTGGTCACCTGGGTATAAATGGCGGCATGGGCTCGTTGGGCCAGAAGAGCCTGTTACAGTACTGTATGGCTAAATAAATAGATGTCATAGTTGGCATGAACGGGTTGGGCTGTAATGACTGTTTCTGTTCTGAATAACTGTGACTCCCTTTCTGCCAGTTTAGTACTACTCACCAGCTGTCAATAACAGGGAAACCAAACTTCTAAATGAAATGAGAAAAGAGAATGCCAGAAAATCTCAGCAAATCAGTCAATATACACTCAGTGGCCATTTTATTGTGTACTTCTTGTACCTAATAAAGTGATCACTGAGTGTATGTTCATGGTCTTCTGCTGCTGTAGCCTATCCAATTAATTTTGTATTATGCGTGTTATGCATTCAGAGATGCTTTTCTGCACACCGGTGTTGTAACATATGGTTATCCGAGTTACTGTTGCCTTCCTGTCAGCTTGAACAAGTATGGTCATTCTCCTCTGACCTCTCTCATTAACAAAGCATTTCCACCCCCAGAACCATTCTCTTTAAACTTTAGAGACCGTGTATGAAAATCCCAGGAGATTAGCAGTTTCTGAGATATTCCAACCGCCCTGTCTGGCATCAATAATTATCCCATGGTCAAAGTTACTTTGATCACATTTCTTCCCCACTCTGATGTTTGGTCTGAACAACAGCTGAACCTCTTGGCCAAGTCTGCATGCTTTTATACATTGAGTTGCTGCCACATGATTAGCTGTTTAGATGTTTGCATTAACGAGCAGGTGTACAAGTGTACTTTATGAAGTGGCCACTGAGTGTTTGTGAAGAGAGGAACAGTGTTAATGTTTCAGGCCAATTCTGGTAATTGGGCTTCTGTGGAACAGTGTAAGAAGCCACAGTCAGAGTAGCGAGATGGAGAAGAGTCTTAAGGTTATGTCACCCTGCATCTGCTCTGCCCACTGTCTGGACAAGTTCTAAGAGAAGCATCAGATGACTAGTCGGTTGCAGCCTCCAGTACTTACTGGATGTTAAGCTCTGGGGAACTGACTACAACTGGGAACATTAATTTTTTCTCTTTTACGGATATTCCCTGACCTACTGAGTGTTTCCTACACTTACTGTTTTAGAACATAGAACAAGAAAAGGCCTTTCAGCCCACAATGTTGTGTTGAACCAATTAAAGTAGTAATCAAATGGCCAACTGAACTAATCTCTTCTGACTACATAATGTCAGTATCCTGCCATAGACCACAAGAGATACACCCTATGCTCATTATATGCGTCTTCAGACAATGCGGATTCATAGTTATGCGTCGAACCTATTCCTACCAACTTCTCCTTATATGCGTCCAAAACTCACAGTTATGCAAGGCTGTTGGGACGAGAAGCACTGCTTTCCCGCCAATACAAGTCACCTGCGCCCGCCTCACAGTCTCACTCCCTCCAGTCTCGCATTGGTTTTGGCAGCGTGTGGATGTGCGATCTTGCGCTCTTAAACATTTGTTGTTATTACCTGCGGTGCACTGATTTTGTGCTTGAAATATTTAACTGCAGTACTGCAGGTGCTGGAAATCTCGAGTGATAAACAGTCCTGATGAAGAGTCTCAGCCTGAAATGTTGATTACTTCCATCCATAGATGCTGTCCGACCTGCTGAGCTCCTTCAGCACATTGTGTGCCTGTATCCTTCCGTTTTTCCTCGCATTCATGTGCCTACCTAAACACCTCTTAAAAGTTTCCAATGTTTCTGCCTCTATCTCCACCCCAGGTAGTGTCTTACAGACACCCGCCACTCTCCGTGTAAAAAAAAAACTTGCCCCTCACATCTCATTTGAAATTCCTCCATCTCACCTTAAATGAATGCGTTCTGGCATTAGACCTTTCAACTCTGGGAAAAAGATACTGTCTGTCTACTCTGTCTACACCTCACATAGTCTTATAACCCTCTATCAGATCTTTCCTCAGACTCTGCTGCTCCAGAGAAACCAACCCAAGTTTCTCCAATATCTTTTTACAGCACATGCCCTCTAATCCAGGCAGCTTCCTGGTAAACTTCATCTGAACCCCCTCCAAAGCCTCGACATCCTTCCTATAATGCGGCGACCAGAAATGTATGTAATACCCCAGAATTCATTTCCTATTTCAAAGGTTCAGTGGCTCATTCAATATCAGAGAATGTATACAGGATACAACCTGAAATTTGTACTCTTCACAGACATCCACAAAACAAGAAACTCCAAAGAATGAATGATAGAAACATTGAAGCTCTGAAATCCCCTTCCCCCACCCTTCGTACGAGCAGTAGCAAAAGCATCAACCCCCTCCCCTCCCACTCATGCCAGCAGAAGTGCCAACCCCCCCCACCATGTAAGCAACAGCAGAAGCCCCCCCCCCAAAGAGACTTTGATTCCCATTCCCTCAACTTTGAGAGTCATTGAGTAAATAGAACATGGAAACCCGTCCTCCTGCCTAAGTAGCTCATGCCAGCCAATATGCTGATCTAAATTAATCCTCCTTTTGTCCTCATTTGGCCCGTATCCCTATTTGTGTAGCTGTCTGATTATTCGCTGTCCTGGCACAGGCAGACACTGCAATTGATACGTGCTCAGGAACACGCTGCCACAGACTGAGCGAGCTAGGTCTTTTCTGTTTGGCGTGGAGGAGTATGAGAGGTGACTTGACAGAGATGTACGAGATGATGGGAGGTATAAATCAAGCAGATAGCCAGGGATTTTTTTTTTCAGGGCAGAAATGGCTATTTCAATGGGGCATAATTTTAAGGTGGCTGGAGAAAAATATAGGGGGGATGTGAGAGGTAAGTCTTCTACACCAGAGAGTACATGGAATGCCTGCCAGGGTGGGGGCCAAGGCAGATACATTAGGGACACAAGAAACTGTTAATAGGAACATGGATGTTAGGGAAATGGAGGATTTATGGAGGAGAGAAGGGTTTGATTGATGTTAAAAGTTTGGCACAACATCGTGGGCCGTAGGGCCCATACTGTGCACTAATGCACTCATGATTTTTTGCTATTCATTTCCTTCTGTAAGCTCTGAATGAGTCAGGAACTGGCAGAAATCCCTCCGAGTCATGCAGAGAGCCAACACTCACCACACGACACTTCTGCCCCACTGTTATAAAATTATTGAACAGTCCCATAGTATGATAAAATGGACTCCTGACTTCACAATCTACCACGTTATGGCCTTGCACCTTATTGTCTGACTACACTGCACTTTCTCTGTAACTGTAACACTTTATTCTGCATTCTGTTATTGTTTTCCCTTGTAATGAAGTGATCTCTATGCATGGCGTGCAAAACAACAATTTTCAGTGTAGCTTGGCACGTGTAGCAATAAGAAACCAATTTACCAGTGAATGACGTCATCCTGGAGTTCAACCCATAGTTCTTCCCAGGGGCGGTGCATGATAGCACAATCATGAGCACTCGTTACCAATGGCAGTGTATGTGTCCAGACTCTTGTGCAAGAACACTATCCTAAGCATGCGATTCTGCAGGTGCTGGAAATCTTGAGCAACACACATGAAATGCTAGAGGAACAGCAGGCCAGGCAGCGTCTATGGAGGGGAATAACCAATCAACATTTTGGGCCGAGAACCTTCATTCGGACTGAAATAAAAGGTGGGCAAGGGGGTGAAGTATTTCCCCTTCCTTTCCAGTCCTAATTAAAGGACTTGGCCCAAAACGTCAACTGTTTATTCCCCTCTTCCATAGATACTGTCTAACTTGCTGAATTCCTTCAAGAACATTATCATGTTTTTACTCTGACAGAGAACCTGCCTGTTACTGGCATTGACCCTACATTCAGCAAACCCTCTTATACTGTGTGTCTGTGTGTGATTGTGGTGACCTAATTCAAATCATTTTGCTCTTTGTTCTCCTGTAGGGGTAAAGCCATTCCAGTGTAAAACTTGTCAGCGTAAATTCTCTCGCTCTGACCACTTAAAGACTCACACCCGAACTCATACAGGTAAAACAAGTGCGTAAACAATTTTTTTTGACTTTTACTTTCTTAATCGCAGACTTTAATGTTTAACAGCTAATATTTGTCTGCCGCTTTTGTAATACTTGAACCCTTTGAGCACTATATGTTCATTTTGGACCTAAAATGTTTAACCTTATTAAATTAAAAAAAAAAGGTTTTAGTGAGGTTTCTTTCGAGTTTTACCACCAATTGATTCCCTCTATTTTCCCCGCAGGAGCTGCTGGTCGAAACGCAGCCTCCTTGAACTGGGAGGGCAGGATGGTTGGGGCTGCACCTTCTCCATGACCACCATCAATGCCTCTCCATGAAGGGCCATCATGGAAGGCCGAATGTAGCAGGGGTTGAAACAGACGCGCTAGTTTTGGTTTTCTTCAACACCTCTTCCCGACTGCCCCTCTCCCACTTCACCCCAATTTCGCCCCTCTCCACATCTCCCTCAACTGTGCACTCAGTAGAAAACCCTTTGGAAACCAAGTCAAATTCTAAGACTAGAACATGGCCTCGAACAGAGGTCAGTTGCAGGATTCTGGTCCTAAATACCGCACATGGCAATCTGTTCCCTAACCAATTTAAAAACTATAAATAATAATAATGCTTGACCTCATCTGTTGATCAGACCCACCACCACCCTAATGAGTGTGGGGACTGATTTTCTAAGTAATAGAAGCTCTCCCTGTCAATATGTATCTCTGTCTGCAAGGACACTTTCTACCTACCACAGATCAAGGAACTAAATGCTTGACATGTTGAAAGACTCAGAGATCCCTTTGAGTCTGTAGAAAGGAGGTGGTAGTTAAGACACCTGAGTACCCCACCTCACATACTCATAGGGGTAAACCTCCTCCCAGTGCCCAGTGGGAGTTCTCCACCTTTACCCATCTGTAGTGCTTGGCATTTTTATAGAAATGGCATTAAATGACCACATGACCATATGACATAGGAACACAATTAGGCCATTCAGCCCATTGAGTCTTCTCTGCTATTCCATCATGGCTGATATATTATCTCTCTCAACCCCATTCTCCTGCCTTCTCCCTGTAAAGTTTGTACCCTTATTAATCAAGAACCTATCAACCTCCACTTCAAATATACCCAATGATTTAGCCTCCACAGCCATTTGTGGCAATAGATTCCACAGATTCACCACCCCCTGGCTAAAGAAATTCCTCCTCATCTCTAATGTAAAGGGACTTCCATGTATTCTGAGGTTGTATCCTCTGGCCGATTCCCCACTATAGGAAACATCCTCTCCATCCACTCTATCAAGGCCTTTCAATATACGATAGGTTTCTGAGCTCCAAATGGTAGACTGAACTCCATTAAGAAGCCCACCAGCAGTGCCCTAGAGTACAACTGACCAACCTAGTCCAGGTTACTGGATCTCCAAGTGACCATGGGAGGTAGGTTTCGTACTTCTAGGGCCTATTGGAAACACCCATGCTTACTAAGAAATCTTACTCACCATCTGCAACCTTCCGAGAATTCATCTAAGGAATCGAAAGTTATTTTAAATTTTTTTTCCTAATTCTTCTGGGAATTTCAACATTGTTTCGAGTAAATTGTGCTTCTGGCTTTTTTACTCTAAAGTAACATAGTTCTCAAAGGGTTAAATTCTGCTCTAGCCTCTTGCGTCATTAATTAATGCAAAATATTAAATCTGTTTAATATGGTAAATTTGACTTGCTTTTTTCTTGACAGCGATTTAATGTAAGCATGTATAAATTATTTAGCTTTTGTTTAATATGTAAAACCTAAAGTGAGTACACAGCAGGACTTTTAAAGTTACATGGTTTATGGGCAGCCTGACTATGATCTTCTAACATAAAGTAATATAACAGTTGCCCTAAGACACAGTGAGCAGGGTCCTTGGGATGTCATACTCAATGTTGGGAAAAGATGCAACACCAATTTTACACTCAGACCAACTTCAATCTCCATTGAACTCAGTATCAGACAGGATACATTCACCAATATTGCACCCAATTCCATGGGCATTTGGCTAACCCAAATAGTTAAATATTGCACCATCTCTCCCCAAACTTTCTGTAACACACAGTTAAAAAGAAAATCAATGGATATTACTTGTAATCATGTCTTAGAGTCATAGAACACTACAGCACAGAATTAGGCTCTTTGGCCCACCTAGTCTGAACTATTAATCTGCCTAGTCCCATCAACCTGCACCCAGAACATAGCCCTCCATCCCACTCCCACCCCGCTACCTCCAAATGTCTCTTAACTGTTGAAATTGAACTCGAATCTACCACTTCCACTGGCAGATCATACCATATTCTCACCATCCCCGAATGAAGAAGCTCCTCCTCAAGTTCCCCTTAGACAGTTCACCTTTCACCCTTAACATATGACCTCTGGTTCTGGTGGAAAAAGCCTGTTTGAATTTTACCCTATCTATACCCCTCATAAGTTTGTATACCTCCATTAAAACTCCCCTCATTCCCCTACGCTCAAGAGAGTAAAGTCCTAACCTATAACTCACGTTCTCAAGACATGGCAACATCCTTGTCTTTGTAAGAAAGCTCGAGATGTATATTAATTTCCCTCACTCCATTTTAATAGAGGTCCAATCCATTTTAAAATAGTATCTAGGCAAACAGGCAGTGAAATTACAGTGTCATGGTGTCATAGAGTCATAGCGCCTGACACCTAGAAACAAGTCTTTCAGTCCAATTGGTCCACGCTGAACAAGATTCCTATCTACGCTAACCCCATATGCATGTGTTTGGCCCCTAGCCTAACTGTGGCTTTCCCATTCATGTCCCTGTCCAAGTTCATTTTAATTGATCTTAATAGAGCTGTGGAGTAGCACAGCAATAGCACAACACTATTACAGCACTAGTGACCCAGGTTCAGTTCCATCGCTGTTCGTAAGGAGTTTGTAATTTCACCCCATGACCATGGGGGTTTCCTCCCACATTCCAAAGGCATAAGGGTTCACAGGTTAATTAGTCACTTGGGTGTAATTGTGCAGCACAGCATCACTGGGCTGGAAGAGTTTTTTACCGTGTTGTATCTTAAAGTAACATAAGTATGCTGCCTTCCCCAATCACTTCCTCTGGCAACTCTTTCCATATTCTGACCATCCACTGGGTGAAAATGTTGCCTCTGATATTCCTATTAAATCTCTCCAATTTTTCTTCTTTTTTCTTTGAATATGGTTCAATGTTCTTTTTTGTTCCGTGGCTGTCTGTGGGGAAGACAAATCTCAGGGTTGTATACTGCATACATTGATAATAAATATACTTTGAATCTCACTCTAAACCTATTTCTCCCTAGTTCTTGATTCCCCAGTCCTGGGAAAAAGACAGTGCACATTCACTTATAAACACTCTCATGTTTTTAACTCTTCCATAAGATCCTCCTCCTCACCTCATTCTCCCATGCTCCAGTGAATAAAGTTCCAACTTTATGTTGCCTACAATAATTTCCTTGCCTGAAGATGTTGCACAATAGACTATCCAGGAAATACTAAGCCTATACAAGGACATGACCCATCCAGTCAAATTTTCTCCCACGTCTTAACATGACTCAACACTCATTCCATGAGTGTCTGTATCTCTCTGAAACTGAATAACTCTCTTTCTAGTGTAAGAGGAAGCGATATTCTTGGAAAAGTGGCGCTTTTCTTTGATCTTACATTCTTTTGTCTTCAACACCACAGTGAGACAAGACCCTAGTGTAGAGGAGAAGGAGATTGATGTTGTTCCTGACATATTAGTATCTGACAACTGTGTCTTAATGTGGTTAATGCTCCATTCCTCAACAATTACAGATTAGATTAGTTTTATTTGTCATGTATATATTGAAATATATCCTGAAATGAATGCATCATTTGTGTTGATGACCAACACGGTCCAGTGTGGCCATGCTTTTGGCGCCAAATAGCAAGCCCACAACTTTCCAGCATGACTCATACAGCTTTTTTTGAATGTGAGAGGAAACCGGAACACCCAGAGGAACTCCTTATGGCCAAGGAGAGAACATCAAAACTCCTTGCAGACAACGGTGGGAATTGAACCTTGATCTTCCAATTGCTGGCGCTGTAAAGCGTAACACTAACCACTATGCTACTTTGCATCCCTCTTCAATACAAAGTTCAAAGTAATTTTATCATCAAAGTACACATATGTCCCCATATAAGACCATAGATATAGGAGGAAAATCAGGCCATTTAGCCCATCGAGTCTGCTCCCCCATTTCATCATGGCTGATCTGCTTTCTGTTATGACTTCCCACTACCTGAAATATTTTAATTTTCAAGCTTTTATTAAGTTGAAGTAGCTGCCTTCCTGTAAAACTTTTCATTTGTAGAAGTGATTTGATTTTTTTTTCAGATATAAAGAAATGACCTTCAGACATAGGAGTAAAATTAGGTCGCTTTGCCCATTGAATCTTCTCCACCATGGCTAACTTATTATCCCTCTCTTTCAATAAAATCACATCTTTCTCCTGTGTTATAGCGAGCATAGGCGCAACCTGCTCACGTGCCATACATAAGACCTTAAGAGATAGGAGCAGAATTAAGTTATTTGGCCCATCGAGTCTGGTCCGCCATTTGATCACGGCTGATTTATTATCCTTTTCAACTCCATTCTGCTGCCTGCTACCCATGACCTTTGACACTCTCACTAATCAAGAACCTATCACCCTCCACTTTAAATATACCCAATGAATTGGCCGCCACAGGAGTCTGTGGCAATGAGTTCCACAGATTCAGCATCATCATCACCATTATGTGCCGTGTCAATGGGACTAGCTCAAGTAGGCATCTTGGTTAGCATGGAGAGGTTGGGCTGAATGGCTGTTTCCCTACTGAATGGCTCCATGGCTCTGGGACACTGTTCCTTAAACTGAGCAGCAAACAGTTTAATGGAGGAACTCTGCAGGCTGAGGAGCATCTGTGGGAGAGAAAGTCATCGTCGACGTTCTGGGTTGAAGACTGGCATGCAACATGAAATGGTAAAAATTCCTTTTCCTGTACAGATACCACTTGACCTGCTGAGTTCCTCCAGCAAATTGTATGTTGCTCCGGATTCCAGCATCTGCAGTCTCTTGAATCTCAATATGTTATATTGGCTTCCCTTAAGTGGACAACCTCAGATAATCAGCCTCTTGACTCAGTTTCTCCATTCTCAATGTGTCAAAACTCTTTGCTATTTGAGCACCTCTACCCAATCTGCCTTTATGACCTCTGCTCTGATAACAATCTCCCCCTGCTCTTCCAGGTGAAGCTCCCCACCCCTGGTACCACCCCAAAAGATTTTTCCAACCTCCTCCCTGAGACCTTGACTCTGCTTCAGTGAACCGAACCAAACTTCCTACATACAGTATTCCATCTGGGTAGCCTCCAACTTGATATCATGAACTTGATTTCTCTAACTTCCAGTAATTTCTTTCCCCTCCCCCTTCTCTTTTTTCCATTCTGGGCTCCCTCTTACCCCTTCCTTCCTCCTCAACAGCCCATCACCTCCTGCTGGTGCCCTCCTCCTTCCCTTTCTTTCATGGGCAACTCTCTTTTCCTATCAGATTCCTTCTTCTTCAGCCCTTTACCTTTCCCACCTATCACCTCCCAGCTTTTTGCATCATCCCACCCTCCTTCCTCCTTGCCTGATTTCAGCTATCACCTACTAGCTTCTCCTCCTTCCCTTCCCCCACCTTCTTATTCTGGCTTCATCCCCCTGCCTTTTACTGTCCTGATGAAGGGTCTCGGCCTGAAACATTGGCAATTAATTCCTCTCCATAGATGCTGCCTGACCTGCTGAGTTCTTCTAGCATTTTGCATGTCTTCTTCTGCTTCTTGGGCCCTCAGCTCCCAGTGGAGCGTAGGTCACTGATAACCTCCTGTCTCCATTGTCCAATGTTGTTGACGTGGTTGGTGCTCATCAACATTTTTGTCATCCATTGCATTCACTGTCCAGGGGAGTGGCCTATGCAGTTTCACCAGAATTCTGTTGGCTGGCTTTGCCCGTTCCCACCTCTCACAACAGGGACTTGAGGTTGCACTTTGAGAGGCGCATTTTGTGTGTGCTTCTCTGGATTTCTAGCATTTGTGGAATCTATACCAGCCTTGTTTCGATTGTTAGTGTGCTGAATGTGCAATGCTCACCCATTTCCAGGAGTTTATCTTGAAAAACAGCATTGAATGTAGTTTAGAGAAAGGGGAAGCGTGAGTCATGCACCTAGAATTCTGAGTTACAAGAACAGGCCCTCTTAGATGAATATGCTTAGATTGGAGGGCAGAGTGAGTAGGCAAGATAATGCAAGAATTTAAAATTCTGTGTGTAGGCGTAATCAGTGGGCCATTATCTGTTTAAAACACCTTATTTGTGCCACTCCTACTTCCAAGCCTTATCCCTGCCTTGACTCCCACGTTCTCTACTCCATAATTGGCATCTCTCCGACTCTCTGCTCTCCCGATCCTAGTTCGTGAACTTCGCTCACCGACCCTCTGCTTCCCAGTCCCCTCTGGATTAAGGTAATCAAACCTGTAAATGTCCACAAGAAAATGAATACTATGATAATAAATTTACTTCAAACTTTGATTTTACAATTCCCGTGTTTTATAATCCCAGCCCTCCCTCAATGTTCTCATCGCATCCCTCTATATCTCTGTGATCTTTGACCATAAGACTACAAAACATGGAACAGAATCAGGCCATTTGGCCCATCAAGTCTGCTCTGCCATACTATCAAGGCTGATTTATATTACCTCTCAACTCCATTTTCCAACCTGGTTCCTGTAACTGTTGACACCTTCACTAATCAGGAACCTATCAACCTCTGCTTTAAATGACTTGGCCTCCATGGCTGGCTGTGGCAATGAATTCCATAGATGCACCATCCTCCGGCTAAAGAAATTCCTCCTCATTTCTGTTCTAAAGGGAGGTCCTTCTGTTCTGAGGATATGTACTCTTCCGAGACTCTCCCACTATTGGAACCATCCTCCCTCTGTCCACTCTATCTAGGCCTTTCAATATTTGGTAAGTTTCAATGAGATCCTGCTGTCCCATTCTTCTAAATTCCAGTGAGTGCAGGCCCAGAGCCATCAAATGCTCCTCATACGTTAATCCTTTCATTTCCGGGATCATTCACGTGAACCTCTCCAATGTCATCACATCCCTTCTTAGATGAGCACCCCAAAACTGCTCGCAATACTCCACATGCAGTTGTGACCTTGAGCACCAGGTTGTTAGTGAGGCATCACTCAATCAGATGTTCTACCTCACTCCTTTATGCTGACTCATCACCACCCACCTACCTCCCCGCTCACCTGTCTTTGCCTTATACCTGTAAGCCGGTACTCCTCCTCCCACCCCACACGATTCTGGCTTCTTCCCCCTTTCTTTCCAGTCCTGATGGAGGGCCTCAGCTTGAAATGTCACCTGTTTATTCCTCTCCATAAATGCTACCTGACATGCTGAGTTCCTACACCATTTTGCCTGTGTTACTCTAGATTTCCAACATCTGCAGAATCTCTTTCTTCCTCCCCCTTGTAAAAAGTTACAGATCCAGAGGGGGTGGGGACAACCTCCCAAGAGGCAGCACATATATTGACTAACTTCAAAAAGTCCTGCCTTTCTGAATCAGAGAAAAATATTCTAGAATGGAGCTACACTCTAATAAATCTAATCCTTAATAAATTATGCTTTGGCGTAATCAATGACTGTAGATTTTCTTTGTTGGCAACATATTCAAAGTTCATTGGAGCTGCTGTTTTTAACAGGTGAAAAGCCCTTTAGCTGTAGGTGGCCGAACTGTCAGAAGAAGTTTGCGAGGTCCGACGAGCTGGTTCGCCACCATAACATGCACCAGAGAAACCTGACCAAGCTACAGCTCGCCCTCTGAGCGGTGACCGGGACTCCACCGCGCAGAAAGGTGACGGCGCGCTGCTGGCCTCTCCTCTCCAACCCTCCCACCCCCCCGAGCCCCAACGCCAACTCTCAAATGTTCGGCAGCTAACGCGGCAGAACCGACGCCCGGATCCCGGCGGGCGCCCTTTGAGCCGGCGCCCCTTGCTCCCGTTTGCCGCGTCGAATCGGGGCCGCCGCCTCTGCTATTGGAGGCTGAGCGGTCTGACATTCTGGCCTCTCGAGTGCCCAACCTTGCGACGTTCCCTCCCTTCTCCATTACCCCCCGACGCTCATAAGCCAACGCCTTCACAGGACGTTCAGAAAGCACGCACTTTCTGGAATACCTTGTAGAATGTAACCTGTAGTTGTACTCGGGAGATTTTGAAGGACTCCATGTCAACGAGAACATTAAAAGAAGCACGTGACCGTCGTTTGCAGAAACCAGTAGCGAGACACTGTACATAGAGCTTTGGTGGTGCAGCGCCGCACCACTCTGCTTCTCTGTAAATATTGTAAATATAGGGAGCGGTTACAATTGAATACTACTGTATTTTGTTTCTCTTTTTAACTCTGAAACCCAAATCCATCCCATGTAACATGTAGCCACTGGATGTAAGTTAAAACTAGCGGGCATTGCCGATGGACGTTTGATCTATTGTGTAGATTCATTTTAGCTGGGATAATCGCATTTGAGATGAGTTTTGACTAGATCCAATAAGAGAGGTTGACGAGCGGTGTTCTGTAAGGACTCTGCTTTGAAATTATACACTATATAATGAGAAGCCATGCTGGCGATGTGGCTGTTGTGTTACCAAACAATAAAAGAAGCAGGCTGTGCCACAAACTACCATTAACCTCTTTAAAAAAAAAGTAACTTAATGACTTTCAGAATCTTCAAGTATATATGAAGAGAAATGTTGTAGTGTGATGATTGTACTGTATCCAAATTTCCTTGTTCACTTATTTACTATTACCGGTTGGAAATTATTATGTATATATCTGATAATGTATTGCTGTGCCTAAAATGGGAGAGTTATTAAAAGTAGAGAATAAACAGGAGAATTAGGTACGTCACAGGCTTGGCTTCTTTGCTTTTACTTTGCATGAGACTGAAAATCTGTCAACCGTGTCTCAACACGCTCCTCACCCGGTACCCTCTCCATGTTCTCCAGGGAGGTTTTCATACGAGTCAGAGTCAGGTTTAATATCACTGCCATATATCGTGAAATGTTTTGTGACAGCAGTACAAAATAATTTTAAAAACCTATAAATTACAGTAAGAAATTTATTTTTTAAATTAAATAAGTAGTGCGAAAAGAGCAAGATGAATATTGAGTGGTGTTCATTGTCCATTAAGAAATCTGATGGCGGAAGGGAAGAACTGCTCCTGAAACACTGAGTGTCTTCAGGCTCCAGTGCCTCCTCCGTGATGGTAGCAATGAGAAGAGGGCATGATCTGGGTGATGTGGGTCCTTAATGATACATACGGGGGTAGGCAATGACCATCTAGCAGTGATTATAGTCATCTGCCAGTCTTTAAACCAAATGGTATTCTATTTAACTAATTAACACAAGCACTGATTATTGCTGAGTTCCATTGCCACTATCTCCTGCGTTCAGCTTGCTGCACCCAGGCTGAATCTGCAACAGAATGGAACTGCCTGTTCTTTTAGGAAAGTTGGACGATGAACGTTGCACATCAGGAACTCCCATGCTTACGTAACGTATGTCACTTCATAATGGTGGCCAAAGGTAAGTGAGGAAACGGGACATGGACAATATTTAAGAAATAGACTTGCGTTTATATATAGCCATTCACAACCACAGAATCCACCAAAATGCTTTTCTACTAAAGACATATTTCTGAAATAATAAAAGAAACAAGGCAGAGTCAAAGGCAATAAGGACAAAGCTGGGTTGAATTTTCTGGAGCTGGGAAGACTGAGGGGAGATCTGATAGAGGTTTATAAGATTATGAGAGGCATAGACTGAGTAGACAGACAGTATCTTTTTCCAAGAGTTGAAATGTCTAATACCAGAGGTCATGTTTTTAAGATGAGAGGGGGTAAGTTCAAAAGAGATATGAGGGGCAAATATTTTACATGGAAGGTGGTGGGTGTTATGTTTTGTAACTCCAAAAACATTAAAACTAGTTGGAAGAAAAACAAGGCAGTCTAGAATGCGAGTCTAACTTCATTTTTACTTTAAGCGAGGCACATACATATGACATAGTAGAGTAATGACGTATGCCATTTACATATTTTTACATATAACCTGCAATGTATGGTGTAAGCAACAAAGAATGCTTAATAAAGCAATATATTTACATTACTCAAATATTACCAAAATATTAAATACACAACCCTCTTCCCTGATTAGCCGTAAACTCCAACTCAATAGAGAATGCATCTCAACTATATAAACAATATACTATATAATTCAATTACTATTAAAACATCTATAGCAGAGTAAATTTTTAATTGCCTCATTCAGACCTAAAGAGTTAATCACTGTGATGAATTTGTTACTCCTGTGGGAGAACATCTTTCCTGACCAGAGAGGTAACTCTGCTAGGCAATTGTAGTGAAGCAACCCCAGGTTCTGGAGCCCCTGTGGTGGTTTTAGGAGTTGACTCTGGAACAATGGGAAGTGGTTCTGATACTCTGGAGTTGACTCTGGACATGTTTACACCCCAAACAGTGCCTGGCAAACTTTACAAGATAATGTGGATTATAATGTGTGAGTACAGTGCCTGACATCACCATTTTCTTTATCTTTTCAAAAGCCACCTTACACTGCTTTTACCATTGCCACTTCTACCCAAACTGTTGTAATTATTTCAAGGGGGTGTAGCACAAGGGGGTTTGACAGGAACCCGTTATAGTAATTGACAAATCCTAAAAAAGGACCACAACCATGACACGTACTTTGGCTTTCAGGTGTCCACCACTGCTTGAATTTTCTCAGCACACTTGTGGAAGCCCTGTGCCTCAATGGTGTGACCACAGTAAGTGATGCTTGGTTTAAAGAATTCACATTTGTTGCATTGTGCTTTGAGCCCATAATCTTCTAATCTTTTCAACACTGTCTTGAGATTTTGGAGATGTTCCTTGTCATCCTCACTAGCAACAATGATGCCGTCCAAGTGCCTGGAGAGCCTTGCAACACCTCGTCCCATAACTTTCTATCAAAATGCAGCTGTAGATGCTATTCCAAAAATAAGCCTATTATAGTGATAAAACCAGTTATGAGTGTTTATGGTGAGAAACACTTTGCACTTTTCTTCCATCTCTGTCTGTACGTAGGCCTCAGCTAAGTCCACTTTGCTGAAGTGTTTGCCCCAATAAAGGTTTGCAAAGGTATCCTCTATCCTGGACAAAGGGCACTGATCTACTTTCAATACTGGGTTGATGGTGACTTTAAAATCACCACAAATCCTGACAGAGTTTTGGCTACTGGGACTGCCGGCATTGCCCATGAGTTCCACTCAACCCTGAAAAGAATTCCTCCAGCCTCCGTGCAATCTAGCTCACTGGCTACTTTATTTCAGATGGTGTAAGTAACCAGACGAACTTTGTAAAACTTGGGTGTGACATTTTCATTTCAAACTATTTTACCCTTGATGCAGTATGTTTGAGTTTTCCAATACCATCCTTGAACACTACTGTGAAATCATTCAGTACCTTTCTTAATTTACTTTCAGTTGACTCTATTGCAGGGATGTAACATGCAATGGTGGATGGATCCCCAATCCAGTTGTAAATGTCTCAGTCAATCATGTCCCCTCAGTGCTATTTTTACCACATACAAGCCCTATGTGGCTTGTTTGTCATTGTATTTTACTGTTACTAATGTCATTTCCACAGGAGATATCTTTTCTCCAGTATAAATTCTTAGCTAGAGGTGGGGTCACGTGGGGCAATTAAAATAGTAATTAAATTTTAAAAAAATAAATTCTTAGCTAGATATCAATATCTTTGAAATGCCCCTCAAACTCATTTTCTGTGATTGGAGCCTGTAATTTGCATTTTATTAATGTGTTTTTGGGCTGACAGAACAATCTAGCGCTTTTACTGTTGCCAAGGGAATTCGGCATGGTTGAGAATGAAGTGCGTAGCCAAATGGTGGAGTGTGAACCCAAGGTGAGTTCCAAAACTCGACCAACTCGCTGATTAAAGCATTTAGCAAGATTGAGATCAACAAGGTTAAGAGTGGAAGGTGTGAGCGGGTGTTCAGCATCACCTGCCTGCTTTTGAGTGGTCTCCCTCTCCCTCTCACTCACTGCTGCCAAAGGAAGGTGCAGAGATATCAGGGTAAGTTTTTTACGCAGGGAGTGGTGAGTGCGTGGAATGAGCTGCCAGCGACGGTGGTGGAAGTGGATACGATAGGGTCTTTTAAAAGACTCCTGGATAGGTACTTGGAGCTCAGAAAAATAGAAGGCTATGGGTAACCCTAGGTCATTTCTAAAATAAGGACATGTTTGGCACTGTTTTATGGGCCAAAGGGCCTGTATTGTGCCGTAGGTTTTCTATGTTTTTAAGTCTTAGATCTTGGGCAAGGTTTGATCAGTGCTATTTGTGGATTGGACTTGTTTTTAGAGGACTCTACAGTTCACAGTATATGTTTCTGGTTACTCCTTTTTTATCACTATTTTGTGCATTTTTGATTGGGGCAGACTGGCTCTGTGGCCGGCAGTCAATTAATGACACTGCGCTAAATTGAACTGAACTGAAATTTACTGAACATTCCTCAACTGTTTCAAGGACTATGAGATTTGATGTTTAATATTCTGTTTTATTCACTCATTTTTTGTAGTTTACATGATTTATTCTTTATTTACACATTGGGTGCTTGCTGTTTTCTTTGAACAGATTCCATAGTGTTTCTTTGTTTCATGGCTATCTGCAGGAAGATAAATCTCATATTTTGATAATAAATATACTTTGAATCTTTGAAATTTCACCTATAAACCTGCATTGGTCTGGTGTATGTGAGTCATTGCTACAATGATAATTCAATTTGTTTCTGTTTAGAGTTACTATTTTATTCACATTCACTTTCTTCATTAATGAAAACTCAATTGTGTCCTTGTCCACTGTTTCCATTGATACAGCTACTTCAACTGCTCTATTAAATGTAAATTATGCTTCAGTTGGAAGTAATTTTTGAATGTTTTCTTGGAAGATTCCACAATTAGATTGGGCTAGGATTAAATTGGGGGAATTGCTGGGTGGTGTGCTTCAAAAGGCTGGAAGGACCTATTTTGTGCTGTATCTCAATAAATTTAAAAAAAATAATCTATCAGTTCATTATTAAGCCCATTACTGAACTGACAATGCTCAGACTATCTCTTTAACTCAGCCATATACATTGAAATGGACTTCCCTTCCTTTCAATTCCACTTATGAAACCTAAGGCATTCTGCAATCAATGATTTCAGTTCAAAGTGTTTCTGTATTACTTTCATGATATCAGCAAAGCTCCTTTCGGCTAGTTTGGTTGGAGCAGCCAAACTGGTAAGCAAATTGCATGCTTTTAAACTCAATGAGCTCAGCAAAATTGATACTCGATTTTCATTGGCTTCTCCATTTACTTTAAATTACTGCTCCATTAGCTCAGTAAAAAAAATATCCAGTTATCTCTTGAATGAGTCAATCTTCCAATGTAGCCAGCCATTTCTGCTTTTTTTTATTTATGATTATTATCACCCAGTACTCACTGTTTATGAACCTGAGTACTTGTTCATTTTCTGCCTTTCTTTCAACTTGACCATGTTTTCTCTTCCGAAGAACATGATTTGTTTTTAACTCAAAGGTCTCACTGCAGTTTTTTAAGTTTTAACACCTTGCTACACTTCAACAGGTAGGTGGGCATTTTGGGTTAGTTTCAAAACTTCCTTATCACCACTGTTATGTTTTTTAAATAACAAAAACATAATAATTAATTCAAAGAAAAACAAGGGAGTCCGGAATGTAAATCTAACTTCATTTTTACTGAAAGTGAGCTGTACAGTTTGACACGGTGGCTTAATGATGTATGCTATTTTTGTATTTTTACGTTTAACCCACAATGCATTAGGTAAACAACAAAGACTGCTTAATCAAACAATATATTAACAATATTACTCAAATATTACTGAAATATTAAATACACAACAGTGGGTGCTTGGAATGCACTGCCATGGTAGAGACAGATACATTAGGGATTTTTGAGACATTTAGATGGGCTTATGAATGTGAGGAAAAGAGGAAAATATGGACATTGTGTAGGCCAGGGATCCCAGCTTGGGGGTTCATGGACCCCTTGGTTAATGATAGGGGTCCATGGCATTGAAAAGGCAGGGATCCCTGGTGTAGGCAGAAGTCATTAGTTTAGTTGGCTAGAACATAGAACATAGAACAGTACAGCACATTACAGGCCCTTTGGCCCACAATGTTGTGCCGACCCTCAAACCCTGCCTCCCATATAACCCCCCCCCACCTTAAATTCCTCCATATGCCTGTCTAGTAGTCTCTTAACCTTCACTAGTGTATCTGCCTCCACCACTGACTCAGGCAGTGCATTCCACACACCAACCACTCTCTGAGTAAAAAACCTTCCTCTAATATCCCCCTTGAACTTCCCGCCCCTTAACTTAAAGCCATGTCCCCTTCTATTGAGCAGTGGTGCCCTGGGGAAGAGGCGCTGGCTATCCACTCTATCTATTCCTCTTAATATCTTGTACACCTCTATCATGTCTCCTCTCATCCTCCTTCTCCCCAAAGAGTAAAGCCCTGGTTTCCTTAATCTCTGATCATAATCCATACTCTCTAAACCAGGCAGCATCCTGGTAAATCTCCTCTGTACCCTTTCCAATGCTTCCACATCCTTCCCATAGTGAGGCGACCAGAACTGGACACAATACTCCAAGTGTGGCCTAACCAGAGTTTTATAGAACTGCATCATTACGTCACGACTCTTAAACTCTATCCCTCGACTTATGAAAGCTAACACCCCATAAACTTTCTTAACTACCCTATCTACCTGTGAGGCAACTTTTTGATTTGATTTTTTGATTATTAATTAATTGGTTCATCACAACATTGTGGGCTGAAGGGCCTGTTCCTGTATTGTACTGTTCTATGTTCTAAGTAGGGATGACACAGTAGTGTTGTGGTTAGTGTAACACTTTTACTACGTCCGTGACCTGGGTTGAATACTGCCGCTGAGTGTGAGAAGTTCGTACGTTCTCCCCATTACTACGTGGGTGTTCTCTGGTTGCTCTGCTTTCCTCTCACATTCCAAAAACATAATGGTTAGTAGGTTAGCTGGTCACTTGGGAGCAACTGGCAGGCACGAGATCGTTGGGTCTAATTCAATACTGTCCAGAGGTGCTGAAGAGAGAGGCTTGGAAAACTGACAGCTTTGTCTGCACCCTTGGGTGCACACCAGCAAGGAACCGTGACTCCATTTATTTGGATGGGGATGATCAGCCTCTAGAATAAGGTACGTGCTTCACTGACTTTCTTTTAACACTTTAAATTTTTTTGCCAATAGTTTAATTTATTAGTTTTAAATAAAAAGTTAACCAGTACACACCATGCCTTCTGCCTCTCTTTACTTCATCAAATTTTTTAACCACCTTAAGTGTCTCAAATAGATCAGACCTTAAGGAAAATCAAACACGTATTTTAAAATGTTCTCAGTCTTTTAACTTGCTTCTTAAATAAAAACGTTATAGAGAATATGGCAGTGATCAGGTGAGTGCTGACGGCCTGGGTTCAATTCTTGCCACCGTCTGTAAGGAGTTTGTACATTCTCCCTATGACTTCATGGGATTCCTCCGGGTGCTCCTGTTTCCTCCGGGTGCTCCCGTTTCCTCCGGGTGCTCCAGTTTCCTCCGGGTGCTCCCGTTTCCTCGCACTGTCCAAAGGTATATGGGTAAGTAGGTTAGTTAGTTACATGGGTGTAATCGTCGGGCCAGAACCGCCTCCTACCATGCTGTGTCTCTAAGTAAGAAAATTCTTTGCTAATTGTACAGTACTCTGGGCAATCTATTCTTCAGTCAGCGTTTGAGTCCGATGTCGGGTGATACCTGTGAGAGATATGCATGTTCTCCCTTGCTGTGTGCTCCTGTTTCCTCCCAGGCCCCAGCCAAAGATAGACGGGCAGGTTAATCGCCAAGTTTATATTGCTTCTAGAGTAGGTAAATGACAAAAGGTTGAAAGGGCATGAGGCAGAAAATAAGATGCAAGTTACAACGAAATAAGCACGAGGTCGGTATTGGTGGGGTACTCCATTGGGAGCTAGCATTGACTTGATGGATCAAATGGTCTCCTTCTGTATACGAATAAGTATGTAAATTAGCAGCAAGGTTAAGTTATTCATCTGTTCTCCCATTCAGTTTGATCTTGTATGTTTAGTACCCAAACATGGGCAGCATGGTACCGTAGGGGTTAGCTGAATGCTTTATAGCGTCAGTGATCGATTCAGTTCCCACCACTGTCTGTAATGAGCTTGTACGCTCTTTTCGTGACTGCGTAGATTCCTCTGAGTGCTCCGGTTTCCTCTCGCATTCCGAACACACACGGGTTAGTAAGTCGTGAGCACTCTATTTTGGCACCAGAAGCGTGGTGACACTTGTGGACTGCCACCAGCGCATCCTCAGACTGTGCTGGTCGCTTCATTGTACGTTTGAATGTTTCAATGTACTTTTGACAAATGAAGCTAAGATTTGAAGACACATCTACTTTGCTTGTTTATGTAAACCTTAACACCCTTTACCAACAAAAATCTCTCTGCATTTCGCAGTCAGGTTCCAGGTTTTTTCATGTGAAGGATTTGTTCTCCCTGTGAGTGTGTGGGTTTCCTCCTGGTGCTCCAGTTTCCTCCCACAGTGAAATAAAACACTGGTAAATTGCCCCGCGATTAGGCTAGGGTTAAATTGCGGTTTGCTGGGCACTGTGGCTCGAAGAGCTGAAAGGACCTATTCTGCACTGTATCTCAATAAATAAATTAAAAAATAAAACTTGAATACTGTAGTTGAGTTTCAATTTTACACGGTCTTGTTCAGATCTCTCACACCAGAGCAGAAAGTTTAAAGAAGTGGAAGAGATTAGCTTTATTTGTCACATGTACTTTGAAACATCCAAACACACAGAGAAATGTTTTGCTTCTGTCAACAACTAACACAGTCTGAGGATGTGCTGGGGGCAGCCTGCAAGTGTTGCTATGCTTCCAGCGCCAGCATGGCGTGCCCACAGTTTGCTAACCCGCGCTGTGCATCTTTGGAATATGGGAGGAAAGCGCAGGACCCAGAGGACACCCATGGGGTCACGAGAAGAATGTACAAACTCCTTACAGACAGCGGCAGATCGTGTTGTAATAGTGTTATGCTAACCGATATGTAACTACGCCTGCCACCTTATCAAATTCATTAACCACCTTAAGTGTCTCAATGAGATCAGATGTTAAGGAATACCAGCCTCATATATTTACCAAAGCAACAACCACAAGATGCTGGAGGAACTCAGCAGGTCAGCGAGCATCTGTGGAAATGAATAAACAGTCAACATTTCGGGCCGAGACCCTTCATCAGGACTGGAAAGGAAGGGGGAAGACCCCAGAATAAAAAGGTGCGGGGAGGAGAAGGAGGATAACTGGAAGGTGATAGGCAAAGCCAGGTAGGTGGGAAAGGTAAAGGGCTGGAGGGGAAGGAATCTGTTAGGAGAGGAGAGTGGACCATAGGAGAAAGGGAAGGAGGAGGGGTGCTGGGGGAGGTAATAAGTAGGTGAGAAGAAGTAAGAGGGGAGTAGAAGAAGAAAGGAGGGGGAGGGAAATTGTTTTTACCAGAAGGAGAAACTGATATTCATGCCATCAGGTTGGAGGTTACCCAAAAGGAATATAAGGTGTTGCTCCTCCACCCTATTTCATATACTTACTATTTTAGTTGCATTGGCACTACATCCACACATCTTCTCTGAGACAGGTCTACAACTGAATACAATGCTCAAACTGCCCTGCAGGTTTCAACCCAGACAGGTGTGTATCTGCAGCATAGACTACCTCCACAGAGGAACCCACAAGGTTATGACAATATGATCACAAGATACTGAAGTAGAATTAGAACATTCAGCCCATCAAGACTTCTCTGCCATTCAGTGATGGATGATTTTCAAAGCTGAAAGTTCAAAATAAATTTATTATCAAAGTACAGGTACAGTATGTCACCATATACTACCTGGAGATTCATTCCCATTCTGGCATTCACAGTAGATACAAAGAAACACAATAAGACCATAAGGCAAAGGAGCAGAAGTCGGCCATTTGGCCCATCGAGTCTGCTCCGCCATTTTATCATGAGCTGATCCATTCTCCCATTTAGTCCCACTCCCTCATCTTCTCACCATAACCTTTGATGCCCTGGCTACTCAGATACCTATCAATCTCTGCCTTAAATACACCCAATGACTTAGCCTCCACTGCTGCCCGTGGCAACAAATTCCACAGATTCGCCACCCTCTGGCTAAAAAAAATTTCTTTCCATCTCTGTTCTGAATGGGCACCCTTCAATCCTTAAGTCATGCCCTCTCGTACTAGAGTCCCCCACCATGGGAAACAACTTTGCCACATCCACTCTGTCCATGCCTTTCAACATTCTAATTGTTTCTATGAGGTCCCCCCTCATTCTTCTAAACTCCAAGGAATACAGTCCAAGAGCAGTCAAATGTTCCTCATATGTTAGCCCTCTCATTCCTGGAATCATTCTAATGAATCTTCTCTGAACCCTCTCCAATGTCAGCACATCCTTTCTTAAATAAGGAGCCCAAAACTGCACACAGTACTCCAAGTGAGGTCTTACCAGTGCCTTATGGAGCCTCAACAGCGCATCCCTGCTCCTATACTCTATTCCTCCAGAAATGGATGCCAACATTGCATTCGCCTTCTTCCCCACCAACTCAACCTGGAAGTTAACCTTAAGGGTATCCAGCACGAGGATTCCCAAGTCCCATTGCATCTCAGAACTTTGAATTCTCTCCCCATTTAAATAATAGCCTGCCCATTTATTTTTTCAACCAAAGTGCATAACCATACACTTTCTAACATTGTATTTCATTTGCCACTTCTTTGCCCATACTTCCAATCTATCCAAGTCTCTCTGCAGACTCTCTGTTTCCTCAGCACTACCGGCCCCTCCACCTACCTTTGTATCACCAGCAAACTTAGCCACAAAGCCATCTATTCCATAATCCAAATCGTTGATGTACAATGTAAAAAGAAGCGGCCCCAACACTGATCCCTGTGGAACACCACTGGTAACCGGCAGCCAACCAGAATAGGATCCCTTTATTCCCACTCTCTGTTTCCTGCCAATCAGCCAACACTCTATCCACGTATGTAACTTTCCCATAATTCCATGGGCTCTTATCTTGTTTATCAGCCTCATGTGCGGCACCTTGTCAAAGGCCTTCTGAAAATCCAAACACACAACATCCACTGCATCTCCCTTGTCTAGCCTACTTGTAATTTCCTCAAAAAATTGCAATAGATTTGTCAGGCAGAATTTTCCTTTAAGGAAACCATGTTGATTTCTGCCTATCTTGTCATATACCTCCAGGTACTCCGTAACCTCATCCTTGACAATCGACTCCAACAACTTCCCAACCACCGATGTTAAGCTAACAGGTCTATAATTTCCTTTTTGCTTCCTTGCCCCCTTCTTAAATAGCAGAGTGACATTTGCAATCTTCCAGTCCTCCAGAACCATGCCAGAATCTATTGACTTTTGAAAGATTATTGCTAATACCTCTGCAATCTCCGCAGCTACTTCTTTCAGAACACGAGGGTGCATTCCATCTGGTCCGGGAGATTTATCTACCCTTAAACTATTCAGCTTCCTGAGTACTTTCTCTGTCGTAATTGTGACTGCGCACACTTCTCTTCTCTGACGCCCTTGAATGTCCGGTATACTGCTGATGTCTTCCTCAGTGAAGACTGATGCCAAATACTCGTTCAGTTCCTCTGCTATCTCCTTATCTCCCATTACAATTTCTCCAGCATCATTTTCTATCAGTCTTATATCTATGCTCACCTGTCTTTTACTCTTTATATACTTGAAAAAGCTTTTAGTATCTTCTTTGATATTATTTGCTAGCTTTCTTTCATAGTTCATCTTTTCCCTCTTAATGAACTTCTTAGTTTCCTTTTGTAAGCTTGTAAAAACTTCTCAATCCTCTGTCTTCCCACTAATTTTTGCTTCCTTGTATGCCCTCTCCTTTGCTTTAACTTTGGCTTTGACTTCTCTTGTCAGCCATGGTTGCATTCTTTTTCCATTCGAAAATTTCTTCTTTTTTGGAATATATCTGTTTTGCACCTTCCTCACTTCTCGCATAAACTCCAGCCACTGCTGCTCTGCCGTCCTTCCCGCCAGTGTCCCTTTCCAGTCAACTTTGGCCAGTTCCTCTCTCATGCCACTATAATTTCCTTTACTCCACTGAAATACCGACACATCGGATTTCGACTTCTCTTTCTCAAATATCACAGTGAACTCAATCATGTTATGATCACTGCCTCCTAAGTGTTCCTTCACCTCAATCTCTCTAATCACCTCTGGTTCACTACACAATACCCAATCCGGTACAGCCGATCCCCTAGTGGGCTCAACAACAAGCTGTTCTAAAAAGCCATCTCGTAGACATTCTACAAATTCTCTGTCTTGAGATCCAGTGCTGACCTGATTTTCCCAATCCACTCGCATGTTAAAATCCCCCACAATTATCATAACACTGCCCTTCTGTCAAGCCTTTTCTATTTCCTGTTGTAATTTGTAGTCCTCATCACTGCAGCTGTTAGAAGGCCTGTATATAACTACCATCAAGGTCCTTTTACCCCTGCGACTTCTTAGCTTAACCCATAAAGGTTCTGCACCTTCTGATCCTATGTCACCTCTTTCTAATGATTTAATATCATTTCTTAATAGAATCAGTAAAATAAACAAGCACAACGACAGACAGACAACTAATGTGCAAAAGGTGACAAATGGTACAAAATGGCCAAATGGCCTTCTGACAGTCTTATCTCAATGTTCTTGTGTTCACTGACTGAGCTCATGGACTCATTGCGTTCAACTGCGTGGACTCTGTTAACACACACAAGATGTTGCAGGAACTCAGCAGGCTAATCCGAAGGGTCTTGGCCCGAAATGTCGACTCTACTTTTTTCCATAGATGCTGCCCGGCCTGCTGCATTCCTCCAGCATTTTGTGCGCGTGTTGCTTGGATTTCCAGCACCTGCAGATTTTATCTTGTTTGTGATTGGACTCTGCTAACCCCAGTTTAAACTCCAAGGATCTTAAGATGGGACTGTCTTCTAGCACATATATGCCCAATGATTTATTCCAAGATGCCCCTGGATCTTGACTTAAGCAGGAAACTCTTACAATCGATTAGTGATTATTCTAGAGGCTAAGAGCTGATTATTGACTTCAGGTGGTAGAAACTAGGGATCCATGAGCCAGTCCTCATTAGTGGATTGGAGGTGGAGAACTTAAAATTCCTTGGCATTATCGTTTCAGAAGATCTGTCCTGGGACAGGCTCCTAAGTGCCGTTAAAATGAAAGCACAGCAGCACTCCTACTTCCTTAGAAGGTTGTGCAGATTTAGTATGTATCTAAAACTTCTATAGTTGCACTGTGGAGAGTATCTTGACTGGTTGAATCACAGCCTAGTGTGGAATCACCAATGCCCAGAAAAGGAAAAGCCTGTAAAAAGTATTGGCTACAGACCAATCCGTCACAGCAAAAACCCTTCCCACCATTGAGCACTGCCACAAGAAAGCAGCATCCATCATCAAGGAACCCGCCGTCCAGGACTTCTCCTCTTGCTGCTGCTATCTACTGTGGATGCCCACAGGAGAATTAATCTCAAGGCTGTACATGGTGACTTCTGTACTTTGATAATAAAATTACTTTGAACTTTCTTCAAGCACTAGCATGCTCAGTGATGTTCTCCAAGATGCCTCTGGCGGTTGGTTTTGGGAGGAAACTCTTGCAATGCATCGGTGATAATTCCAGGGCCATTTCTACACCTGCACTATTCAAAACAATGAACCTTTGTTTGAGTCATAAGACCATAAGACACAGGAGCAGAATGAGCCCATTCGTCCCTTTGAGTCTGCTCCGCCATTCTATCCTGGCTGGTTTATTACCCCTTTCAACCCCATTCTTCTGTCTTCTCCCCATAGCCTTTGATGCTCTTATTAATCAAGAACCTAAGAACCTCTGCTTTAAATACACCCAACGACTTAGGTGTATTTAACGGCAATGAATTCCACAGATTCCCCACTCTCTGACTAAAGATATTCCTTCTCATCTCTGTTCCAAAGGGATGTCCTTCTATTCTGAGGCTGTGCCCTCTAAACCTAGACTCTCCCACTAGTGGAAACATCCTCTTGACGTCCACTCTATTGAGGCCTTTCAATATTCGATAGGTTTCAGTAAGTTTCCCCTCATTCGCTCAATCTCCTGTGAGTGCAGGCTCAAAGCCATCAAATGGTCTTCATACATTAACGCTTTCACTCCTGGGATAATCCTTGTGAACCTTCTCTGGACCCTCACCAATGCTAGCACATCCCTTCTTAGGGGCCTAAAACTGCTCACAATACCCCAAATGAGGTCTGACCAATGCCTGAAAAAGCCTCAGCATTACGTCCTTTGCTTCTAGTCCTCTCAAAATGAATGCTAACGTTGCATTTGTTTTCCATTCCAAACTTTTCAACAGGAAAGTGTTAAGATATTTGACTCCTGTAGTTGTGAGAAAACTGGAAAACAGTCATTGTGTCAGGTGATTGATTATAATTAATTTAGCACGGAATTGCTAGTGATTTATTATCTGCTGGTAAACCGGCAGTGAGCGAAGATTGGCGCCTTGCAAGGAAATCTACTTGGCCGCAAAGCAGAAAGAAGGTCCCTGTGGTGATGTTCTTTCACTTCCTGCAGACAAGGGGAAGCTGGTGGTGGGAGGGAATGGAGGTTTTCATCTCATCATAACAGGCATTCATTCAACAAACTTTGATTTAAGACCTTTGATATACATTCAGTGGCCAATTTATTAGGTACCTCCTGTACCTAATAAAGTGACCACTGTGTCTATGTTCGTTGCCTTCTGCTGTTGTAGTCCACCCACTTGAAGGTTCAGTGTGTTGTGCATTGAGAGATGCTCCTCTGTTGTAAAACATGGTTATTTGAGTTACCGTTTCAAGTTCCTGGGTATCAATATCCCTGAGGACCCAACACATCAATGCAGTTATAAAGAAGGCAAGACAGTGGCTATATTTCATTAGGGGTTTGAGGAAATTTGGTATTTCACCAAAAACACCTCGTAAATTTCTACCGATATACTATGGAGAGCATTCTAACTGGCTGCATCACCGTCTGGTAAGGTGGTAGGGGAAGATATTTACAGAATTGAAGTAAGCTGCAGAGAGCTGTAAAATTTAAAATCAGTCAGCTCCATCATGGGCACTAGTCTCCGTAGTATCTAGGTCATCTTCAAGAAGCAGTGCCTCAAAAAGGCGGTTTCCATCGTAAAGGACTGCCCCCACCCAGGACATGCCTTCTTCTCACTGTTACCATCAAGAAGGAGGTACAGAAGCCTGAAGACACACACTCAGCGATTCAGGAACAGCTTCTTCCCCTCTGCCATCCGATTTCTGAATGGACATTGAACCCATGAAAGCTACCTCACTACTTTTTTATTTCTTTATTTGCACTACTTACTTAATTTATAACTTACTGAAATTCATGTATTTTTCTTTCTGTTATCGTGTACTGCATTGTACTGGTGTCACAAAGTTTGACAAATTTCACGATGTATGGTGGTGATATTAAACCTGATTCTGATTCTGTCGCTTTCCTGTTAGCTTGAACCAGTCTGGCCATTCTCCTCTGACCTCTCTCATTAACAAGGTGTTTTCACCCACAGAACTGCTGCTCCCTGTATGGTTCTTCTCTCTCACACCAGTCTGTAAACTTTAGGGACTGTTGTGTGTGAAAATCCTAGGGGATCAGTAGTTTCTGAGGTACTCAAACCACCTTGTCTGGCACCAACAATCATTCCACAGCCAAAGCCACTTCGATCACATTTCTTTTTAATTCTGATATTTAATTTGCGGTTAAGGATGGTGCTACTGAAGATATGTGACAGCTTACTGGTAGTTCAAAAGCAAAGGAATTTGATTAAAACCACTATTGATAACACTTTCTTTGAAGTATTATATGTTATAATTATGTGGTTTTTGTTAGTTTTTCAGTCTTGGTCTGTCCTGTGTTTTGTGATATCACACCGGAGGAAATATTGTATCATTTCTTAATGCATGCATTACTAAATGACAATAAAAGAGGACTGCGTGTCCTCATAATCTAATCCTAATCTAAATCTACAGATGAATCACGCATAAATAACAAACTAATGTGTATTAATATTAAATATTGTAAGGTATGGAACAGATTAAGCAGTGAAACTTTGAATACAACGCAGCTGGGAGCTCAGAAGCCCAATGGCCAGTAATGTGGCCTTAGAACATAGAACATAGAACATAGAAATCTACAGCACATTACAGACCCTTTGGCCCACAATGTTGTGCCGACCGTGTAACCTGCTCTAGAAACTGCCTAGAATTTCCCTAGCACACAGCCCTCTATTTTTCTAAGCTCCATGTACCTGTCTAAGAGGTTCTTAAAAGACCCTGTTGTATCCGCTTCCACCATGTTCTCTTGTTCTCTCGGCCTTGTACTCTTCTTGTTGCGACTATTGGAAAGAAGGTGCAGGAACCTCAGATCCCACACTACCAGGTTCAGGACAGTCTTTACTCTTCAACGATCAGGCTTCTTTGGTTCTGTCTTCACTAAGGAGGACATAAATAATATTCTGGAAATAGTAAGGGACAGAGGGTCCAGTGAGATGGAGGAACTGAGCGAAATACATGTTAGTAGGGAAGTGGTGTTAGGTAAATTGAAGGGATTGAAGGCAGATAAATCCCCAGGGCCAGATGGTCTGCATCCCAGAGTGCTTAAGGAAGTAGCCCAAGAAATAGTGGATGCATTAGTGATAATTTTTCAAAACTCGTTAGATTCTGGACTAGTTCCTGAGGATTGGAGGGTGGCTAATGTAACCCCACTTTTTAAAAAAGGAGGGAGAGAGAAACCAGGGAACTATAGACCGGTTAGCCTAACATCGGTGGTGGGGAAAATGCTAGAGTCAGTTATCAAAGATGTGATAACAGCACATTTGGAAAGCGGTGAAATCATCGGACAAAGTCAGCATGGATTTGTGAAAGGAAAGTCATGTCTGACGAATCTCATAGAATTTTTTGAGGATGTAACTAGTAGAGTGGATAGGGGAGAACGTGGATGTGGTATATTTGGATTTTCAAAAGGCTTTTGACAAGGTCTCACACAGGAGATTAGTGTGCAAACTTAAAGCACACGGTATTGGGGGTAAGGTATTGATGTGGATAGAGAATTGGTTGGTAGACAGGAAGCAAAGAGTGGGAATAAACGGGACCTTTTCAGAATGGCAGGCAGCAACTAGTGGGGTACCGCAAGGCTCAGTGCTGGGACCGCAGTTGTTTACAATATATATTAATGACTTGGATGAGGGAATTAAATGCAGCATCTCCAAGTCTGTGGATGACACGAAGCTGGGCGGCAGTGTTAGCTGTGAGGAGGATGCTAAGAGGGTGCAGGGTGACTCGGATAGGTTAGGTGAGTGGGCAAATTCATAGCAGATGCAATTTAATGTGGATAAATGTGAGGTTATCCACTTTGGTGGCAAAAACAGGAAAACAGATTATTATCTGAATGGTGGCTGATTAGGAAAAGGGGAGGTGCAACGAGACCTGGGTGTCATTATACACCAGTCATTGAAAGTGGGCATGCAGGTACAGCAGGCAGTGAAAAAGGCGAATGGTATGCTGGCATTCATAGCCAGAGGATTCGAGTACAGGAGCAGGGAGGTACTACTGCAGTTGTACAAGGCCTTGGTGAGATCACACCTGGAGTATTGTGTGCAGTTTTGGTCCCCTAATCTGAGGAAAGACATCCTTGTCATAGAGGGAGTACAAAGAAGGTTCAGCAGATTGATTCCTGGGATGGCAGGACTTTCATATGATGAAAGACTGGATCGACTAGGCTCGTACTCTCTGGAATTTAGAAGATTGAGGAGGGATCTTATTGAAACGTATAAAATCCTAAAGAGATTGGACAGGCTAGATGCAGGAAGATTGTTCCCGATGTTGGGGAAGTCCAGAACGAGGGGTCACAGTTTGAGGATAAAAGGGAAGCCTTTTAGGACCGAGATTAGGAAAAACTTCTTCACACAGAGAGTGGTGGATCTGTGGAATTCTCTGCCACAGGAAACAGTTGAGGCCAGTTCATTGGCTATATTTAAGAAGGAGTTAGATATGGCCCTTGTGGCTAAAGGGATCAGGGGGTATGGAGGGAAGGCTGGTACAGGGTTCTGAGTTGGATGATCAGCCATGATCATACTGAATGGCGGTGCAGGTTCGAAGGGCCGAATGGCCTACTCCTGAACCTATTTTCTATATTTCTATGTTTTCTATGTACCAATGTAAATAACCTCACTCACCCCAACACTAAACTGATTCCACAGCCTATGGACTCATTTTTAAGGATTCTACATGTTCTTAGTATTTATTTATTTATTTGTCTATTATTTATTATTATTCTTTTTTGTATTTGCGTTTCATCTTCTTTTGCATGTTCATTGTTTGTCTTTTTTGTGTGTAGTTTTTCATAGATTGTATTGTATTTCTTTGATCTACTGTGAATGCCTGCAAGAGAATGAACCCCAACATAGTACAGTGCTGTGCAACGTGATTATGTTTTATTAAAGTGGCATGAAGCTTTCAGGTCCTGTATAAATTTCCTGATCACAAGAATGGTTGTTCTGCGCAGCTGTAAAAAAAATTCAAGGGCATGTTGGTAGGAAGCGACCTTGTTCATGAGTCAGGAGACAGAGGCTTCATCCCACTCGAAACACTAGTTGGAGGAGAGACGCTTCATACGCCATCTGGTTAACCTTCAGCCTATCAACATGAGTATGGATTTCTCTAACATCCAGTAATTTCTCCCCCTTCCCCTTCTCTCTGTTTCCATTCCCCATTCTGGCTCCACTCTTACCCATATTCTCTTTTCACCTGCCTGTCATCTCCCACTGGTGCCCTTCCTCCTTCCCTTTCTCCCATGATCCACTTTCCTCTCCTATCAGATTCCTTCTTCTTCAGCCCTGTACCTCTTCTACAGATCTCCTCCCAGGAAGAGAAGATGGCGGCGCGACGCAGTGCGCAGCGGCCACTCCGGTGAATGATATCTGTAATCTGTCAATTAGGGTGCTGTGCACAATCCTGATTTTATGGAGACAGACGTGAGAGAACGGAGGAACATCTGGAGAAACTTCTGAAATGCCCTTTTCCCTGCCGCAGCTACTGTGTGATCCAGAATCTCCGGAGGAGAAGGCCCCGAGTCCTCGGCTTTGCTTGTCGCTTGGTGGCCAGGGAGGGGTCGAAGCGCTCAGCAGAGATGGTGCTCAGTGCTCGGTGTCAAAGGGCTGGTCGGAGGCTCAAAGTTTTTGGACGGACTCAGAGTCGGCTGTTGTTGGGTGCTTCCAATGCACTGGCAGTTGTTGGCGCCTGGAGGTCTATGGCAGGAAGAGTTTCTCCCTTTTGCCGCCTGCTATCGGGACTATCAGGAGTCGATTGGAACTTTGAGACTTTTTTTTTACCGTTCCCATGGTCTGCTCTTTATCAAATTATGGTGTTGCTTTGCATTGCTGTAACTATATGTTATAATTATGTGGTCTTGTCAGTGCTAGTCTTTGGTTTGTCTTGTTTTTTTGTGATATCACTGTGGAGGAACATTGCATCATTTCTTAATGCATGCATTTCCAAATGACAATAAACGAGGACTGAGTGTCCTCATAATCTAATCTAATCTAATCTTCTCACCTCATCCATCCTCCCTCTCCCAGCTTCCCTCCCCCTCACCTGGTTTCACCAATCAGCTGCCAGCTTGTACTCCTTTCCCCTCCCACCACCTTCTTATTCTGGCTTCTGCCCCCTTCCTTACCGGCCATGATGAAGAATCTTGGTCCAAAGCATCAACTGTCTATTCCTTCTCCACAGGTGCTGCCTGACCTGCTGAGTTCCTTCAGCATTTTGTGTGTTAACTAACCACAAAATCTGAGCTGAAATTCTGGAGCAGTACTGAGGAACAGCCCCACAGATGGAGATGTTGTCTTTCAGATACCAAAATCCCACCTGCCCCCTCCGTGTTATGGTAAAGATGCCCAATCGCCATTATAAAGCAGAGAAGTTGACTAGTGAGAGTATCCCTCAAATAATTTGATCGTTGCTGCATCGCTGTCTGTAGGAGCTTCCTGCGCATATATGAGCTGCTGTATTTGCTACATTACCACTGTGAGAACACTTCAAAAAGGAAATTGAAATGGCCCAAAGTGCTGGAGTGTACAATAGAAATGCAGGACAAACCTTTCCCAATTCATACCAGTAGTAGTAATGCAATCACTCAAGTTGAGTATGATGTTCTCCTAAGCGTTATTCCCTTAAAGGAGGACGCCCCTGCGTGACTTTGTTCTTTTTTTTGTGGGGAGGCTGATGTACAGGCCAGGACCACACAGTCCTTGACTGGATGGGGACAAGGTCCAGTGGCAGAGAGAGCAAGATAACTGCTGCAGCTTTCCTCTGCCTTCACTGCCTTTGTGACATGTCATCATCTTCCACCAGATCCACCACTGGGGTCTTGGTTGGATGCCCTTTGCCTGGACCTGCTCTCCTCAGACCTTGTAACCCTACCAGGAGGTGATCTCCAGACATATGGGCCAAAAACCGGCAAATGGGACCAGCTTAGATGGGAATCTTGGTAGGCATAGGCCAACTGGGTCAAAGGACCTGTTTGAGTTGGGGGAAGGGGGGAGATCTCGTTGATGGTTTCCAATAGTAGAATAATGGGAAAGGCTGGAACCAGAAGATACAGCCTCAGAATTCAAAGAAATGAGGAGGAATTTCTTCATCAGTAGGGTGCCCAATCTGTGGAATGTATTGCCACAGGTGACTGTGGAAGCCAAATCATTACGTATACTTGAAGTGGAGGTTCATAGGTTCTTGATTAGTAAGGATGTCAAAGGTTATGGGGAGAAGCCTGGAGAACGGGGTTGAAAGGGATAATAAATCAGCCAAGATAGAATGGTGGAGCAGATGATGGCTGAATGGTATAATTCTGCTCCCATGTCTTATGGCATCTTTCTCAGGATCCCAGATACTCAAAAGCCTCTCCACCATGGTAAGGTGTTGATCCTCGGTGAAGCTTTCATACCAGAAAAAACATAGATAATATCCTGCTCTAAGGGGACCACAGCCTCAGCATGGCTTGGAAGCTTGTGGCCCGGAAGGCTCCATTAGTTGGAGTCAGGCTCTTGGTAGGTCACCCATGCCAAACAAGTCAAAGGGTAGAGGCCAGACTGAGAGTGGTCCACCGGTCCTCCAGGTTTGGGGTTTCTGCTCAGGGCTAACAACCCTGACTAGTCAAAGAATATTGTTATGGAAATAGCAATGAAGAATCCTTTCATATCTGTGTGAGACGATATTCTTGAATCTCCACCTGGACTTGCATGGCTGACAATAGTGAAAACCGAGACAAAGCTACTGGCACACTGAAAGAAGCCCGGAACACCACCAAGGCCAAGACAACCACACCTGGGGCAAATAGAGAAGATGACCAAGGATATACAGAGATGGAGGACCTTCTTTGCTGCCCTAAACGCTAGTGGCAAAACGGGCAGATGGTGATGATGATCCTGCTGTGTTTCATGCCATGATATTCTCCCCTTGTCTTGGCCTACATGACTGCTCAGAGCTTCCAAAGCTTCAGCCTGCATTCTTGATCACTTAAGCCTACTTTATCCTTGATCGTAACTTTACCATCAAGGCAGCTAAATGCAATTTTATTGAAATAATGCGTCAGCTTCTGGCATCACAACTCCACTGGGCCACAGCCAAAGCCGTAACTTTTTTTTTTGAATCCTCTTTTCCACTTCTTCTTCCAATAAGGCTTCCTGGAGAGGAACCCAACCACCTTGGCTCTCACTTCTCTCAGCCCCTAATCTAATGATCTCCATTTTAAAAAAGAAAGATGTCTCAATGTTTCCCTCTCCAGTGATTTTGACTGCCATTGTCTAATATCAGCCAATATGGAGTCCAAAAGGATTTATTACTTTGGTGTATAATTGTCATTACATCTTTGAAATTAACCCTGTCCAGTCTGGGCTGCCCCCAGCACAATTCTTGCTGATTTGATTTGATGCATATGGTGAAATTCTGCAGATGCTGGAAATCCAAGGCAGCACACACAAAATGCTGGAGGAACTCAGCAGGCCAGGCAGCATCTGTGGAAATGAACAAGCAGTTTACTTTTCAGGCCGAGACCCTTCTTCAGGACTGGAAAGGAAAGGGAAAGATGCCAGAATAAAAAAGGTAGTGGAGGAGAGATGGTGACAGATGAGCATTTGGATGTACTTAGGACAACTAAAGCTAAGAACCAGACCAGTCAGGCTGGGTAACAGCTTCTAGCCCCAGGCTGTTCGACTTGTTAATATGCTGCCGCCACCAAACACACATATACACCCCATTTGAATGCCCTGCTGCCCCTCCACCACCTCCACTCCCCAACTCACAGACACGATCTCATCCTGCAGTGGACACGTTTCATCTATTATTGCTACTGTTCAAAGTAACTTTTATTATCAAAGTTCATCCTGTATATGTCACATAGAAATATAGAAAATAGGTGCAGGAGTAGGCCATTCGGCCCTTCGAGCCTGCACCGCCATTCAGTATGATCATGGCTGATCATCCAACTCAGAACCCTGTACCAGCCTTCTCTCCATACCCCCGATCCCTTTAGCCACAAGGGCCATATCTAACTCCCTCTTAAATATAGCCAATGAACTGGCCTCAACTGTTTCCTGTGGCAGAGAATTCCACAGATTCACCACTCTCTGTGTGAAGAAGTTTTTCCTCATCTCAGTCCTAAAAGGCTTCCCCTTTATCCTCAAACTGTGACCCCTCGTTCTGGACTTCCCCAACATCAGGAACAATCTTCCTGCATCTAGTCTGTCCAATCCCTTTAGGATTTTATACGTTTCAATAAGATCCCCCCTCAACCTTCGAAATTCCAACGAGTTTAAGCCTAGTTCATCCAGTCTTTCATCATATGAAAGTCCTGCCATCCCAGGAATCAATCTGGTGAACCTTCTTTGTACTCCCTCTATGGCAAGGATGTCTTTCCTCAGATTAGGGGACCAAAACTGCACACAATACTCCAGGTGTGGTCTCACCAAGGCCTTGTACAACTGCAGTAGTACCTCCCTGCTCCTGTACTCAAATCCTCTCGCTATAAATGCCAGCATACCATTCGCCTTTTTCACCGCCTGCTGTACCCGCATGCCCACTTTCAATGACTGGTGTATAATGACACCCAGGCGATATATAACCCTGAGATTTGTTTAGAATGATAACTATAATAGAATCAATGAAAGACCACCCAACTTGGGCTTTCAACCAGCGTGCAGAAGAGAACAAACTGTGCAAATGCTAAAAGAGGAAATGATAATAAAAAATAAATAAGCAATAAATATCGAGAATGTGAGATGAAGAGTCCTTGAAAGTGAGTCCATAGATGGTGGAAACAGTTCCGTGATGGGGCAAGTGAAGTTGAGTGAAGTCACCCCCTTTGGTTCAAAAGCCTGGTGGTTGGGGGTAGTAACTGTTCTTGAGCCTGGTGTTGTGAGTCCTGAGGCTCCTGAACCTCCTTCTTGATGGCAGCAGTGAGAAGAGAGCATGGCCTGGGTGGTGGGGGTCCCTGATGTTGGATGCTGCTTCCCTGTGACGTTTCATGCTGTTTTACATATTTATACGACTGTTTGCTTTATTATAATAGTTTGCAAAAATCGTGCACCTCACACTTCATGTCCACCCTGTCAATTTTCAGTTCATGTCACTCAGGGACTTGTGCTGATATTATTTTGTGACTGTAGGTACTGGATGGTAACCATACAGAATGTATTGTGTGTGACCATATGTTCTGTGCTTTGCTCTTTGGCTCCCAGAGGAAGGATGCTTTGTTTAGCTGTACACATGTGTATAGCTGAATGACAATAAACTTGAATTTGAACCCAAAATAATCTGCAGATGCTGGGGTCAAAGCAACACTCACAACATGCTGGAAGAACTCAGCAGCTCAGGCAGCATCCGTGGAAACGATCAGTCAACGTTTCGGGCCGGACTCCTTCGTCAGGACTGTAGGGGGAAGGGGCAGAGGCCCTATAAAGAAGGTGGGGGAGGGTGGGAAGGAGAAGGCTGGTAGGTTCCAGGTGAAAAACCAGTAAGGGGAAAGATAAAGGGGTGGGGGAGGGGAGGCAGGGAGGTGATAGGCAGGAAAGGTGAAGAAAGAATAAGAGAAAGCACAATGGGTAGTTTAAGAAGGCAGAACCATGAGGGAGGTAGTAGGCAGCTGGGGGAGGGGGCAGAGTGAAACTGGGATGGGGGAAGTGAGGGGGAGGGAATTACTGGAAGTTGGAGAATTCAATGTTCATACCAAGGGGCTGGAGACCACCTAGACGGTATATGAGGTGTTGCAAATTCAACTTGAATTTGAACTTGAAGTTAATCTACTGTTAAAAATCGTATCCAAGTGAACTGCAGTTCAATACATAAATCGCAGCTCCAGAACTTCAATCCAGATCTCTCACTTCGGTGCTGCACTGTCACCAGCCTTCCAGTGCCAACGTAGCATGCCCACAGCTCACTAACCTTAACCCGTATGTCGTTGGAATGTGGGAGGAAACTGGAGCACCTGGAGGAAATTCATGTAGTCATGGTGAGAACGTACAGACTCCTTAAGACCGAGGCAGGAATTAAACCCTAATCTTACAGCTGGTGGCTGTAAAGTCTTGTGTTAGCTGTTATTCTTCCATGCTGCCCCAATGTTCTATGAATGTGGAGGCTCGGAGACCAGAAGGTGGTGGGGATTCCTATCCTTAACACAAAGGATTCTGCAGATGCTGGAAATCCGGAGCAATGCACACAAAATGCTGCAGAAACTCAGCAGGTCGGGTAGCATCTACGGAGGGGAATAAAGAGTCGATGTTTTGGGCTGGGGTCCTGTTGAAGAATCTCGGTCTGAAATGTTGACTCTTTATTTCTCTCCGTTGATCTGCTGGATCCCCCATCTTAGCTCTGCGTGGGAGGAGAGGGAGGGAAAGCAGACACAGGGGAAGCAGGACATACATTGTTGTGGGGGAAAGGCTAGAGGTAAGGGCAAAGGAGGCCATATTGGAAGCAGCAGCATTCATTGGAACAGACACAGTAGGCATATGGGGGGGGGGTGCAGTGGGGTGGGGCTGGCATTTATACAAGATGCAGGGAAGGAATAATAATAACTATGGGAATCTATCAGATATATCTCATAAACCTATCCCTTTCCAGCATTACAGAATCACTTGTTACTTCATCACCCCCTCCCACCCACACACCTTCCCCCTAACCTGGTCTCACCTATCACTGTCACCTGTACTCTTTCTCCTCCCCCCACCTTCTTATTCGGGCTTCTCCTCCCTTCCTTTCCAGTCCTGTGGGAGAGTTTTAGCTCGAAATGTCGACTGTTTATTCCTCTCCATTGATGCTGCCTGACCTGCTGCGTTCTCAGCATTTTTTTGTGTGTGTTGCTCTCGATTTCAAGTACGTGCAGAATCTCTTGTGTTCACATAACCTCATTAATAGTTGGCTCTCCTGTCTCCTCCACTCTCTTGGTACCTCCCCATGTCACAGCAGGGATGGTAGCACCTATCCGTGTGCCTCTTCCCGCTCCTCTATCAGTAACCCTGGTATGATTCCAAGTTAGCAACCGTACGTGTGTTCTTGTTACTTAATGGTTTCTGGCCAAGTTGGCACCAGTGAACAACTTTACCTCAGGTGATAGTCTACAAAACTGTTTCTTTCACTCCTTTTATGTCTTCTTTTTATTTTAAATGTGTTTTTGGTACAGTTGGAGCCTGTGTTCTACAGTTGGAAGATCAATTGAGCGACCTGGTGCTTTTCTGTCTTTGAGAAGAGTCCGGGAGTCGAGTAGCCTCAAGACCTAGAAGTTTACAGATGGGCTGCAAGACCATGATCGACTCCACCTCTCGATGATTGAAGTGTCGAGGAAGATTGAGACATCAAGGCGAGTGTGAAAGGTGAGTGAATGTCCAGCACTGTCTACCAGCCTCCCGCTCGCTGCTGCCAGAAGGTGTCTGTGTGTGACGGCCTCTTGCTCACTGCTCCCGAGGGAAAGGCCCTGAGCTCGATTGGTCTCTCTCTCTCTCTCCCCCTCAGTGTTGTCGGAGGATGGTATCGAAGTTTTGGATCTGCGATTTATGTATTGGACTGCAGTTCACTTGGATTCTTTCCTTTTTGTGGTTTATATTCTGTGTTTTCACCCATCTTTTCTGGTTGCCATTTGCAAGATTTGTTTTTTTTTTGCACATGGGGGGAGGGGTTGATGTTCTTGTTACTGTTTGCACGATTTGTTTTTTGTGAGTGGTGGGTTTGATGTTCGTTGCCATTTGCACAATTTGGTTGTGTGTGGTGGGGGGGGGGTTGATGTTTTTCTTGGTGGCTTCCATAGTTTTCTTTGTTTCGTGACTATCTGGAGAAGATGAATCTCAGAGTTGTATTCTACATGCATACTTTGATAATAAATGTACCTTGAAACTTGAACCTTGAACTTTGATTTAATGTCCACTTTATGGTCTCTACTACAGAGAACCCAAATGCAGGTTAGAGAACTATTTTGGAGAACACTTCCATTCAACCTGCAAGGTTGGCCTTGAGCTTTTGGTCGTCCATCATTTTAATTCTTCCCCCCACTACCACCCACTGCTGCTTTGGACTTTCTGTATGTGGCTTGCTACACTATTCTGATGAGCCACATTGTAAGATCAAGGAATAGGATGCCTTTCCGTAAGGCATCTCAGGATTTAAAAATTCAGATAACTGGCCATTCCAGTTTTATATCAGGATAGGCTGGCTGTGCTGAAAAATCACTATCTGAAAGTTAACTTGGTTCTTCTCTCCCCCACAGTTGCTCCCTGGCCTGCTGGGTATTTCAAGCATTTCCTTCTATTTTAGTTTAACGTACCTTACAATTCAGGCACTATTTCTTCTCCCACTTTTATTTCTCTTCTCTTTTCATCTGTACCTCCTTCAGAGTTCAGCTGCCATAACAAATCTCCACCTCTTTCTCTCAGCTGCTGTGTGTCATTACTCCCCTAGTTACTCTCCCTCCATCGTTACTCCCTTAGTTACTCTCCCTCTGTTGTTACTCCCCTAGTCACTCTCCCTCTTTGTTGTAACTCTCCTAGTCACTCTTCCTCTGTCGTTACTCCCCTAGTCACTCTCCCTCTTTGTTGTAACTCTCCTAGTAACTCTCCCTCTGTCGGTACTCCCCTGGTTACTCTCCCTCTGTCGTTACTCCCCTAGTCACTCTCCCTCTGTGTTGTAACTCTCCTAGTAACTCTCCCTCTGTTGGTACTCCCCTGGTTACTCTTCCTCTGTCGTTACTCCTCTAGTCACTCTCCCTCTTTGTTGTAACTCTCCTAGTCACTCTCCCTCTATTGTTACTCCCCTGGTTACTCTCCCTCTGTCGTTACTCCCCTAGTCACTCTCCCTCCGTGTTGTAACTCTCCTAGTCACTCTCCCTCTGTGTCATTAAATAAATAAATAAACAAATAAATTATACTGAGAACATGAGCTGCAGACTCGTTGAAAGGGAGTCGATAGGTTGTGAAATCAGTTCAGAGTTGAGGAGCGTGAAGTTATCCATGCTGGTTCAGAAGCCTGATGGTTGAAGGATAATAACTGTTGGCTTCCATATGGAGCAAGTGTTCTCCTTCACTTGAACTCCATTGCACAGTAGATTCCCACTGAACCACAGATAATAATTGATTCTGCTTGAGGTCCTTTTTTCCTCACTTTTTTCCCCACATCTTCACATCATTAATATAAAAACGATAAAACTATAAGATGTAGGAACAGAACTAGGCCATTTGGCCCATTGAATCTGCTCTGACATTTACTATCCCTCTCAACTCCATTCTCCTGCCTTGTCTCTGCAACCTTTAATCCCCTTACTAATCAAGAACCTATCAACCTTCACTTTGAATATACCCAATGACCTGGCCTCCACAACTATCTGTGGCAATGAATTCCACAGACTCACCACCCCCGGCTAAAGAAATTCCTCATCATCTCTGTTCTAAAGGGGCATTCTTCTATTCTGAGGCTGTGCCCTCTGGTCCTGGACTCCCTCAGAATAAGGAACATCCTCTTCATGTCCACTCTATCTAGGTCTTTCAATATTCAATAAGTTTCAAAGATTTAAAGGTTCAAACATTCATTTTATTGTCAAAGTATGCATGTACAATACAACTCTGATATTCATCTTCTCGAGATAGCCATGAAACTTAGAAAAACCATAGGAGTTATTGAAAGAAGAAACATCAACCCTTCCCCCATAAAAAAGGAAAAGAGAAAGAAATAAAACTCGCAAACCCCAAAGCCCCACCCCTCCCTTGCCCAAAAATCTAACAGATCGTTCACACAGAAAATGGCAGGTAGAACATCAAACCCTAAACACCCAACCCCCTATCTGACACGAAAACTAACAGACTGCCCACCTACAACATCAGAATCCCCAAAGCCCTAACCCCCTCCCTCGCAAAAAAAAACAGCAATGATAGCGTCAAACCCAACTCCCCTGTCACACACAAAAACTACCAGATCTCCCACACGGAGATCCCAAATCCCCAACCCCTCCCCGGTACAAACTGTAACATATCGCCCACACACAAATTGAGCAAATAGAAAGAAAACACAGAAAACTGAAGAAAAGTAAATCAATGGGATCCAGCCCCCCCTCCCCAGCGGGTACAGGCCCACAAACACCAAACACTTCTCATACTTTAACCCTTTCATTCTAGTCCGTGAGCCAGTAGGGTTGGTCGGTACCATCTGAGGGGAATAATGCTCATAGTTATTCTTGGCAAGGTATACATCTCGAGAGTCAGAAAATATGTGATAGCATTGCATCAGTGGTAGCTTTATTACTTCAAATAAATAATCACTTTTTGTATATATTCCATATTAACATCAGTACAGCAGAAAGTGTTACCCCACCCCCCAAAAGGTAAAAACCCTCATTTGGAGAGATTTCTGGAGTTTTATCAATGTCATGATATTTTCCATATTGTTGTATCAAATCAAAATAATCTTAAGCTTTTGTCATAGCATATAGAATCACAGTACAATAATTCAAATGTGGGGTTCCACACAGCCATAACCTAGGCCCCATTTGGTTGTAAAAATGAATATATTTAATCAAAGACTGCTTTCCATACTTTCATAACCTAATAATAATCATAATAATTTTCCAAGTCTTCCACATCTTATTCTGAACTTTCCACACTCTCTGAGGTGGATGCCTGCTTCTCACAGTCTACACATGTCAGTACACCTGAGGCCATTTGCAACACATATACATCTTGGGAGTGAACATTTTGCTCTTCTACTGCTACATTTTTCTGCAAGGTTGTGGCTAAAGTAGCTTTATTTGTCTTTCTCAGCAATCCTTCTGGTGTGGACAGGGCCCAGGACAACGGTCCAAGGGGATGAGAAAGGATATCCTTCATATGTAGACTGCACCCTTGTGTCATCACTATGATGCGTCCAATCAAAGGCCTGTCTGCTTTCAAGATGATCGCCTTCCCACTTGATTTCACCTCTCTCTTCTTACACATATCACTGAATGTTTTCAGCTTAATGGTTTTCATTGGATCATGCAATTCCTTTGCTGGTGGGTCTTCCTCTAGTCTCTCATCCTTGAAGGTTGCCTAGCATTGCTCACCAATCTCATATGCCTTCATCAGGTCGGAGGCAATGACCTTGGGGGCTGCCTTTGCCGTAGAGATGCTAATGAGGTCCGGCTTCTCTGCAAATGGGTTGACCCACTCATGTATGAGGCTAACTACTGGTGAAACTGCTTCCTCATCTTTCTGGATTCTTGGCCGCTGTAGCTCCGCATGACAAAGCTCTGATTTGTTGCCTTGCACCATCTCCCTTAACTGTCCCAGGAATGCACTGTGGTGCTCAGCTGTTATGTAGCAGCGCTTGATAGCTCCAGTATTCAGGCTGAACCGTGATGTGCCTCCAGGAGTCAGTGTGTCTTTGTTCACTGTGGCTTCAATAGCCTGGTCCACAGGGATCTGCTCAAAGGGGTTGTTACTTGACAGCTGCACTGAGAATTGGCCTGTCTTGAAGGCCTCATACAAAGAAGGATTCTTCTCCGGAAGGTTCATCATCTGAGCAAAGTAAGGGGACAGGTACCTGGCATAATTCATCTTATCATAGGCAAAGCACCATGGGATCATGGTTCTTACAGCATGGGGGTGCAACTCCCAGCCCTCCTCACGAGAGGGGTGCAGAAGCCCAAGTACTATCTTCTCTACCATGTCAAGGTATGATATCTCTCATCACTTTTTGATAATGTGGATAGCTCTCCATTGTTGTGACAGAGGTGTTCCAGAAAGTCTGTCCACAGAGTTATCAGCTCAGCTAAGATTGGACTTTGCAGCAGATTGTTCAGCTTCTGTTGGTTCAAGTCACTGGCCTTGTCGTTCACATGGTCGAAGAATGATTTGAAAAAGCTACCATCGCTGCAATGCTATCACATATTTTCTAGCACTAGGGGTGTATACCTTGCCAAAAATCACTATAAGAACGATTCCCCCCAGATGGTACCATTGGCCCAAATTTGGGGCCCTGGCTCATGAACTATTCCTGGAATCATTCTTGTGAACCTCCTCTGCACCCTCTCCAATGCTAGCACACCCTTTTGAAAATGTGGGGCCCAGGACTGCTCACCATTGTCCTAGTGCAGTCTTTACCAAGATCTTATAAAGCCAAGGCATTACATCGTTGCAAATAATTGAAGACAAAATGAGTAACAAGTAGCACACACAAAATGCTGGAGGAAATCAGCAAGCCAGGTAGCATCTATGGAATAGTACAGCAGACATCCCACCCTGCAAAAGCTCATTTCAGAGAGGTAGCACCATCAATTTGCGGGAGACTTCCGGGAGAGGTGGGACGTTTGAAATAGAGTAGCTCCTTAGCAGCTAGCCAGCTAGTTTAAATAACGTTAGCTATGCTAATGACCGAATGACACCTGTTAACCTCACCTCAACATGTCTTTTACAGTCTTAACCCACCATGGGCAATAGAAAAGTCACTGTTGCAAACAGTGCAGCGAGCAACACTGTCATTATTTTGACCCTTATTAGGCAGGGGTACACTTTAGTGTAGTCTGGGGTGACGTACGTTTTATATTTTTTTTGGAACACTCTGCAATGGCGCGCTCTCGCTTTCTCTCTCTCTCTCTCTCTCTCTCGTGGTCGCTCGCGCGGTCTCACTTGCTTTCTTGCTCGCTCGCTCTCTCTCACTTTCTCGCTCTCGCTCTCTGGCTCGTGTGCTCTGGCTTGCTTTCTTTCTCGCTCTCTCTCGCTTTTCTCTCGCTTGCTCTCAAAAAAATTGATTTCTGTGATATTGTATATAATTTGTGGGCATCAGGGAGCCACTATTCATATGCAGGAGACTCCTGGAAGTTCCGGGAGAGGTGGGATGTCTGGTACAGTCAGCATTTTGGGCCAAGTCCTGCTGAAGGGTCTGGGCCTGAAATATCAGCTGTACTCTTTTCCACAAATGCTACCTGGCCTGCTGAGTTCCTCCAGCATTTTGTGTGTGTTGCTCTGGATTTCAAGTATCTGCAGATTTTCTCTTGTTTGTGACGAGTAACAAGTAACTGAAGGAAGACTCTGAGAGCCAGTCTAGACTTGATGGGCAGAATAGTCACTATATCATAAGGAGATATCAGAAAAGTTCTCATTCTCAGCTCCTCCCGGTCTGAAAGATTTTTCAATCCTCATGTTAGAGGGGAAATAAAAATAATATATAATTCTGGAAATGCTTGATCATGGTCACAATTTGCCTCAAAATCCCACTGGAAATAATATCTCACAGGCTGGAATACATTCCTGCTGCAACTATTCATCGCTATAACAGTTATGTTTCTGGGGAAACCATTGCTCACAGTGGAAGAGTCTTATTGCTTAAGTAGCATATGCTAACTTGCTGTAACATTGGGAAGGGGAGGAGGAGGGAACCATGTCTTACTTACAGGAACACAGGGCCTGCTGGCTAATGTCGACTACTTTCCATTCCTGCCTCTGAGTCAGAGGTTGCGGGATCAAATCTCACTCCTGAGACTTGAACAAGTGGTTTACTTGTCGGAAGGAGGGTTGTATGCTGACAGTGTCAGCTGTGGGATTAGTAAGAGTATTGTCTGACCTCCCTTCTGAAATACTTTCAAGAACTTTACATCTCAATATTACTGGTATACATTTTTATTCTATTTGTACAATTTGTCTTCTTTTGCTCATTGGCTGTTTGTCCATCTTTGTTATTTATAGTTTTTCATAAATTCCATTGTATTTCTTTATTTTTCTGTAAATGCCTGCTAGAAGAATCTTAAGGTAGTACATAGTGTCACATACATATTTGAAAATAAATTTACTTTGAACTTTGATACTCTGCTTCTGTTGTGGAAGAAGAACAAATCTTGGCAAATATTTCCTCTGTAACCAGCATTCCCACAATTGATTTTCAAAGCCAAAGTAAACTTATTGTGCAAGTATGTCACCATATACTGCTTTGGGATACATTTTCTTGCAGGCATTCACAGGAAAATAATGAAATACAATAGGATTTCTGAAAAAACAATACATAAACAAAGACTGACAAACAACCAATTTGCAAAAGAAAACAAACTGCATTAACAAAAATTAAAATAATAATAAAAAGTAAATAATGCTAAAAACATGATTTGTGGATCTTATATTTTATATCAAAGTTCAAAGCAAATTTATTATCAAAATTGATATATATCACCATATATTGACTACCTTCTGATATGTTTCTTGTGGGCATTCACAGGAAAATAAAGAAATACATTAGAATTTATGAAGATTAAAAATTCTGCAGAAGCTGGAAATGTTGGTGGAACTCAGCAGGTCAGGCAGCATCTATGGAGGGGAATAAACAGTTGACATTTCGGACCGAGAACCTTCCTCAGGGCTCATAGAATTTATGAAGAGCATAAACAAAGACTGACAAACAATCAATATGCAAAAGAAGACAAATTGTGCAAATAATTAAAAAAACTTACTGAGAACGTGAGTTGTAGTGAACTTAAAAGTGAGTCTGTAGGTTATGGAGTCAGTTCAGAGCTGTGGTATGTGAAATTATCCATGCTGGTTTGTGAGCCCTGATAGTTTTAGGGTAATAACTGTTGCTGTTCTGGTAAATGCCCTAGTTGTGGGAGCTTGTTGTACTCTTTCGTCACTTCTTGCTCCTTGTGTCTCTATCAAAGGTTATTACATCAATTCCACTTAGTACTCTGAGCTATAAAAAATTTGCTCTATTTATTATATGTACATCAAAACATCGAAACATAATAGTGAGATGCCTCGTTTGCATCAAATAAAGTCAGTGAGGATTATGTTGGGCAGCCAGCAAGTGTCACCACGTTTCCGGCACCAATGTTGCATGCCCACAACTTACTAACCTGTACATCTGTGGACTGTGTGGACCGCACGACCCAATTTACATCGGTGGTATGCAAGTGGAACAGGTCAAAAGCTTTAAGTTCCTCGGGGTCAATATCACAAGTGACCTGACTTGGTCCAACCAAGCAGAGTCCACTGCCAAGAAGGCCCACCAGCGCCTTTACATCCTGAGAAAACTAAAGAAATTTGGCCTGTCCCCTAAAACTCTCACTAATTTTTATAGATGCACCGTAGAAAGCATTCTTCTAGGGTGCATCACAACCTGGTATGGAAGTTGTCCTGTCCGAGACCGGAAGAAGCTGCAGAAGATCGTGAACACAGCACAGCACATCACACAAACCAATCTTCCGTCCTTGGACTCACTTTACACCGCACGCTGTCAGAGCAGTGCTGCCAGGATAATCAAGGACACGACCCACCCAGCCGACACACTTTTCATCCCTCTTCCCTCCGGGAGAAGGCTCAGGAGCTTGAAGACTCGTACGGCCAGATTTGGGAACAGCTTCTTTCCAACTGTGATGAGACTGCTGAACGGATCCTGACCCAGATCTGGGCCGTACCCTCCAAGTATCCAGACCTGCCTCTCGGTTTTTTTGCACTACCTTACTTTCCATTTTTATTTTTTCTATTTATGATGTATAATTTAAATTTTTAATATTTACTATCGATTTGTAATCCAGGAAGTGGGAAGCACAGAATCAAATATCGCTGTGATGATTATACATTCTAGTATTAATTGTTTGGCAACAATAAAGTATAAAGTATATAGTGATTGCGTCACATGGAGAGTATACAAACCCCTTACAGGCAGCAGGGGAATTGAACCCTGGTCGGTGATTGCTAGCTTTGTAAAGCGTTGTGCTAACCACTACGCTACCGAGCCGTCCCAGCTTGTTACAAATGCTGTGTGTGTTCAGATAAAAAGTCTTCACTTTTGTCCTCTATGTTCTCCTCCTTGACTCTAATTGGTGATTGACTTATTATTGTCACATGTCCTGAGAGGCAGTGAAGAACTTTGGTTTGCATGCCATCCATATAGATAATTTTAAAGCATAAATACATTGGGTAATATAAAGGGGAAAGCAATAACAGAAAGCAGAACGAACCATTACACTTACAGTTATAGAGAAAATGCAATGCAGGCAGAGAGCAAAGTGCAAGGGTCATGACAAGGTAGATGATGAGTTCAAGAATTCATCTTCATCATACAAGAAGTGTGTTCAAGAGCCTTATAATAGCAGGATAGAAGCTTTCCTTGAGCCGAATTTCAAGGTTTTGTATCTTCTGTCTGAAGGGAGGAAGAGAGGATGCCCAGGGTGGGCGGGGCCTTTGATTACGTAGGCTGCTTTACTGAGGCAGCGAGAAGTCACAGGTAGAGTTTATAGAGGGGTGGCTGGTTTCCGTGATGGACTGGTGGACTCGCAAGTCGCTGCGATTCCTTGTGGTCCTGGGCTGAGCAGTTGCCGCACCAAGCTGTACTGCGTCTGTACAGGATGACCTACAAAAACTGGTTTGGTCAGCAGGAGCCTGGTGAGTTTCCTTCGGAGATACACTCTTATTGTGATTCTGCGGAGGCTGCAAACGCAGAGCAACACACATAAAATGCTGGATGGACACAGCAGGTCAGGGACATGAATAAACTGTTGACATTGTGGGCTGAAGTGACTGGAAAGGAAGAGGGGAAGATGCCAGAATAAAAAAGGTGTGGGGTGGAGGGGAAGAAGCACTAGTTAGAAAGTGATAGATGAAGCCAGGTGGGTGGGAAAGGTAAAGGACAGGAGAAAAAGGAATCTGATCGAAGAGGTGGATGGACCATGGGAGAAATGGAAGAAGGAGGAGCACCAGGGGGAGGAGATAGGCAGGTGAAGAGAACACGCAAGAGGCCAGACTGGAGAATAGAAGAGGGAAGAGGGAGGGGAAAAGAAAAAAAAAATTACCGGAAGGGAAATCAACGTTCATGCCAAATCAACGTTCATGCCATTAGGTTGGAGGCTACCGAGGTGGAATATGAAGTGTTGCTACTCCACCCTGAGAGTGGCCTTGTCACAGCAGAAGAGGAGGCCATAGTCTGACACGTCGGAATGGGAATAGATATAGACATAGACATACTTTATTAATCCCGAGGGAAATTGGGTTTCATTACAGTTACACTAACCAAGAATAGAGTATAAATATAGCAATATAAAACCACAAGTAATTAAATAATAATATGTAAATTATGCCAGATGGAAATAAGTCCAGGGCCAGCCTATTGGCTCAGGGTATCTGACCCTCCAAGGGAGGAGTTATAAAGTTTGATGGCCACAGGCAGGAGTGACTTCCTATGACGCTCTGTGTTGCATCTCGGTGGAATGAGTCTCTGGCTGAATGTACTCCTGTGCCCAACCAGTACATTGTGTAGTGGATGGGAGACATTGTCCAAGAAGGCATGCAACTTAGACAGCATCCTCTTTTCAGACACCACCGTCAGAGAGTCCAGTTCCATCCCCACAACATCACTGGCCTTATGAATGAGTTTGTTGATTCTGTTTGTTGAATCAGGATAAGAATTAAAATTGTTGGCCATTGGGAAATTCTCCTTTTGGCAGGTGCAGTGGAGATGCTTGATAAAGCGGTCCCCCAATTTACCTTGGGTCTCATCAAGGAAGACGAGGCCTCATCAGAAGCACCGGACACAATAGATGCAACAGACGACCCCAGCAGATTTGCAGATGAAGTGTTGCTTCACTTGGAAGGGCTGTTTGGGGTCCTAAATGGAGGCTGAGGGGGGAGGTGAATGGGCAATGTTAGCATTTCTGTTGCATGCAGGGATAAGTGCCAGGAGGGAGATTGTTGGGGAGGGATGAATGGACAAGGGAATCACAGAGGGAGCGATCTCTGTGGAAAGTGGAGACTGGTTTCGTGTTGTTGCATACAATACATTTGTACTGCATGCAACACACACAAAATGCTGGAGGAACTCAGCTGGTCAGACAGCATCTATGGAGGAGAATAAACAACCAACGCTTCTGATCGAATACGCTCCATAAAATGCTCCTTTTCATGCATTCCATCATCTTGTGCGTGTTGCTCAGTATTTCCAGTATCTGCAGAGTCTCTTGTGTTTGAGTCTGGTATTGTGTGGTATCACCCTTCCTAACAGACTCTGATGATCACTGCCTTTTCTGCTTCACTTCCTCTAGTAGACACAGTATTTGCATACCACCCTCTGAAGTTTTTCAAAACCCTCTTAACTCCTTTTTTAGGAGGAACCTCAGCAATTATTTCTTCTGGATCCCAGTTGGCTGGTGGGGTGGAGATACGTCTCTACCAAAGGAGGTGTAAAGCACTCTTTCCCTCCACTAGCCTGCAGGTCACCCTTGGGAAAAGTGTAGCACCTGCTTAGCCCCCTGATCAGGGTCACGTGAAGCCATGGATGCAGATGGTGGATGGTCGTATGAGCAGCGGTCATATCACAAGTCCTAGTTATGTGACCACTGATGCCAGGCAGACAATCTCTGAAGAGTATTGATAATGGCCGGGGTCTCCCATCTTGTAAAGACACTGCCCAGAAGAAGGCAATGGCAAACCACTTCTGTAGAAAAACTTGTCAAGAGCAATCATGGTCATGGGAAGACCATGATCGCCATTGTCATACGACATGGCACATAATTATGATGACGATGGATCCCAATACCTGCATCCAAACGCAATGGGTCCAAGTAAACTTTCCCTTACATGAGCCATGTTAAGGAGGGGCAGGTTGCCTGGAATATTGATGATGATAGATTCTTTATTGATCCCAAAGGAAATTACAGTGTCACGGTAGCATTACAAGTGCATAGGTATACAAATATTAGAAGAGAAGCAAGAAAGAATAAAAAAAATTACCTCAAACAGGAGGGGTCATCACTTCCCCAGCTATAGGTTGACTCATTATAGAGCCCCATGGTAGAGGGTAGGAAAGACCTCATATAGCGCTCTTTGGAGCAGTGCAGTTGTCTTAGTCCATTACTAAAAGAGCTCCTCTGTTCAGCCAAGGTGAGAAGAATTGTCCAGAATTGCCCAGGATTTTCCGTAGGGTCCTTTGATCTACCACAATCTCGAGTGTGTCCAGTTTAACATAGAACATACATAGAATAGTACAGCACAGTACAGGCCCTTCGGCCCACAATGTTGTGCCGACCCTCAAACCCTGCTTCCCATATAACCCCCCACCTTAAATTCCTCCATATACCTGTCTAGTAGTCTCTTAAATTTCACTAGTATATCTGCCTCCACCACTGACTCAGGCAGGGTATTCCACGCACCAACCACTTTCTGAGTAAAAAACCTTCCTCTAATATCCTTCTTGAACTTCCCACCCCTTACCTTAAAGCCATGTCCCCTTGTATTAAGCAGTGGTACCCTGGGAAAGAGGCGCTGGCTATCCACTCTATCTATTCCTCTTAATATCTTGCATACCTCTATCATGTCTCCTCTCATCCTCCTTCTCTCCAAAGAGTAAAGCCCTAGCTCCCTTAATCTCTGATCATAATGCATACTCTCTAAACCAGGCAGCATCCTGGTAAATCTCCTCTGTACCCTTTCCAATGCTTCCACATCCTTCCTATAGTGAGGCGACCAGAACTGGACACAGTACTCCAAGTGTGGCCTAACCAGAGTTTTATAGAGCTGTATCATTACATCGCGACTCTTAAACTCTATCCCTCGACTTATGAAAGCTAACACCCCATAAACTTTCTTTTGGCTCCTTTCTAAGTAGTTCATTGAGCCTGTTGGTATCACCCATGTTGATGCTATTGCCCCAGCACACCACAGCATAGAAGATTGTACAGGCAACAACAAGACTGGTAGAACATATGAAGGAGAGGCCTGCATACGCCAAAGGACCTCAGTCTCCTCAGAAAGTAGAGGGGATTCTGGCCCTTCTTGTACACAGCCTCTGTGTTGGTGCTCCACTCAATTCTGTCACCCAGCTGCACCCCCAGGTACTTGAAGGTTCTCACCACATCCATGTCCTCAGCATCAATAGTCACAGAGAGCAGTGCAAGCTTAGTCTTCCCAAAGTCCATCAGCATCTCCTTTGTCTTACTGGTGATGAAGGGCAGATGATTTAGCTTGCACCATTTGACAAAGTCCTTTACTGGGGCCCTCATCCTCTCATCCTTCCTTCATACACCAAACTATTGCTGAGTCATCAGAGAATTTCTGCAGGTGATGTGACTCAGTGTTGTATCTAAAGCCCAAGGTATACAGGGTAAACAGGAAGGGAGACAGTGCTGCTTGTAACCATTCCTAACACACAGCTCTGAGGCCGCACAAACTGTGGTCTGCCAGTCAGGTAGTCCATCATCCAGGATACAATAAAAGTGTCAACCTGCATTGAACGGAGCTTTTCCCCCAACAATGAGGCACTTGAGAAATCACAAACCACGCTCATCCAAATGGGAGTAGGCTCTGTTCAGCAGGTAGATGACAGCATCATCGACTCCAATGTGCTCCTGGTCGGCAAACTGCAGAGGATCGAGAGCTGATCGGACCTGGGGTCGGAGGTGAACCAGGACCAGCCTCTCTAGGGTCTTATTGATGTGTGATTTCAGGACCACTGGACGGTAGTCATTCAAGGCTTTCGGTTGTCCCTTTTCATCAATTTCATCAATTACAAAATTAGTTATTACAATTCGGCCAAGTGATGGAAACAGATGCTTGTTAAGAAAGTGGGTGGAATATTAGCATGGAACATGAGAACACAAAGTTTCCCAACAACCACAGTCTTATAGAAAGTTGGTTTATCACTGTCATGTGTACTTAGATAGACTGAAGAACTTTGTTCTTTTTTGCCATCCATGCAGATCATTTCACCACATCAGTGCATGGAGGAAATACAAGGGAAAACAATAGCAGGATGCAGAATAGAGTGTTACAGTTATAGAGAAAGTGTCATGGTCTGGTCCGTGAAGTTTGTATTCTGGTTCACGGTCCGGTCCAGAACATATGAACCCTTGCTCCAGGTTTTCCTGTCTACACTGTTTCTGTTCTTGTTGAGCTAATTGAGGCAGCTGATGCTTGTTGGGGCTGGCTGCATAAATACCTTCAGAGACCCAGGCATGGCTGCTGGATTGTTCTTGTCCTTACTCCTTGTATCCCTTCCTCTGCCTTCTGTTTCCTCGGCTGAAGCCCTGCCTTGCCTTGCCTTGCATTGCCTGAAGCCTTGCCTGAAGCTTTGCCTGGCCTTGCCTGAAGCCTTGCCTTGCCTTGCCAGTAACTCTCGCCTCACCTGAAGATCTGTCTTGCCTGGCCTTGCCTGAAGCCTTGCCTTGCCTTGCCTGAAGCCTTGCCTTGCCATGCCAGTAACTCTCGCCTCACCTGAAGATCTGTCTTGCCTTGCATTGCCTGAAGCCTTGCCTTGCCATGCCAGTAACTCTCGCCTCACCTGAAGATCTGTCTTGCCTTGCATTGCCTGAAGCCTTGCCTTGCCTTGCCAGTAACTCTCGCCTCACCTGAAGATCTGTCTTGCCTTGCATTGCCTGAAGCCTTGCCTTGCCTTGCCTTGCCAGTAACTCTCGCCTCACCTGAAGATCTGTCTTGCCTTGCATTGCCTGAAGCCTTGCCTTGCCTTGCCAGTAACTCTCGCCTCACCTGAAGATCTGTCTTGCCTTGCATTGCCTGAAGCCTTGCCTTGTCTTACGGTCTTGTCCTGGAGCCACCCTGTACCTAGCTCCCTTCCTGTCCCTTGCCTCCTCCCAGGTAAGCCAGGTTATATTGCCGTTACCTGCGGTTGGTTCTGTCCCTTCCTGTCCCATGCCTCCGTCAGGTGGTGATCCGCGCCCTGCCCAGGAGAACTGTGCCCTGCCTAGCCTCAAGCCTGAAGACTACAGCCTCCTGCCTAGCCTCAAGCCTGAAGACTACAGCCTCCTGCCTAGCCTCAAGCCTGAAGACTCCAGCCTCCTGCCTAGCCTCAAGCCTGAAGACTCCAGCCTCCTGCCTAGCCTCAAGCCTGAAGACTCCAGCCTCCTGCCTAGCCTCAAGCCTGAAGACTCCAGCCTCCTGCCTAGCCTCAAGCCTGAAGACTCCAGCCTCCTGCCTAGCCTCAAGCCTGAAGACTCCAGCCTCCTGCCTAGCCTCAAGCCTGAAGATTCCAGCCTCCTGCCTAGCCTCAAACCTGAAGACTCCAGCCTCCTGCCTAGCCTCAAGCCTGAAGACTCCAGCCTCCTGCCTCCTGCCAAGTCTCGCCTCTAGCCTCAAGCCTGAAGACTCCAGTCTCGTCCTGCCTGCCTGCCAAGCCTCGTCTTTGCCTGGTTCTGGGCTCTGAGCCAGAGCCAAGACCCAGGTACTGGATCCTTGTCCAGTCTCTGGCTCGGAGTCTGAGCCCGGGCTCCTAGCTCTCTTGTCCAGTCCGGTTCCAGGTTCCTGGTTTTTGTGTCCATGTCCTTGCCCTCAGCCTGTATCCTAGTCCTGTCCCTAGTACTTCAGTGTCTGTGTCTTGCACTTGGGTCCGTTCCCAGCCACCACCTTATGACAGAAAGTGCAACGCAGGCAGGCAATAGGTGCAAGGCCACGACAAGTTAGATTATGCAGTCAGGAGGTCTGTTCAATAGTTTTTCACAGCAGGACTTAATGGTACATGCTTTCAGGCTTTTGTGCCTTCTGGCGGGGGGCGGGGGAGGAGGAGAGTAGGGAAAACGTCTGGAGTGGGAGGAGTCTTTTCTGCTTTACCGTGGCGAAATGTATGGTCAGCCTCAGTGCCGAGGAGGCTAGTTTTCACCTCACTACAGGAAGGATGTGGGTACTATAGGGAGAGTGCAGAGGAGATTTACAAGGATTGAAGAGTGTCCCTTATGAGAATAGGTTGATTGAACTTGGCCTCTTCTCCTTGCGGCGATGGAGGATGAGAGGTGTCCTGATAGAGGTGTATAAATTGATGAGGGGTATTGATCGTGTGGAAAGCCAGAGGCTTTTTCCCAGGGCTGAAATGGCTAACATGAGGGGGCATAGCTTTAGGGTGCTTGGAAATAGGCACCGAAGGGATATCAAGGGTAAGTTTTTCACACAGAGCGGTGGGTGTGTGGAATGCACTGCTGGCAGCGGTGGTGGAAGCTGATACAATAGGGTCTTTTAAGAGCCTCTTAGATAGGTACCTGGAGCTTAGAAAAATAGAGGGCTATGTGCTAGGGAAATTCTATGCAGTTTCTAGTGTAGTTACATGGTCGGCACAACATTGTGGGCCGAAGGGCCTGTAATGTGCTGTAGATTTCCATGTTCTATGTTAAACCTTCTCTCATTGACGGGTGGAAGAGAGTTGGGAGGCCAGGTAGCTACTTCCTGCCTTAGCGTGGTTAAGGAGGAAGCACTGCTGAGGATATCTGAGCAGCTGGGGCCCAGAGTTAGTGTCGAAAGGTCATAAGATTGATAGGTTCTTGATTAGTCAGTGTATCAAAGGTTACGGGAAGAAGGCAGGAGAGTGGGGTTGAGAGGGAAAATAAGTCAGCCATGATGGAATGCGGAGGCAGGTCAATGGGCTGAATGGCCCTACTCTGCTCCTACATCTTATGGTCTTATGGTCATTGGATAGGTTCAAGACACAGGCTGATTCAAGACAAAGGAATTAGGAAATATTCTGGAAAGTGGACCTGAGCTAACATATGAGCTAGTATTCATCCATCATCAACGTCGACGAGGACCTCGACACCGTTATGATGGTGTCGAGACTAGCGCGTGATTTGGATTTAAGTGAGGGAGAGTTGCGCAGCGTCGGCCTCACTCTCTCGTCCCAATTCCCATCTGGATCCAGTGGCAAGACAGAGTTGAGACGGCTGGAGATGGGACTAGGCGCAGTGGATGTCCAGGACATCTTCTGTGTCTAGTCCTGCTCTACACGTTCCACGACGCCTGCAGAGACCGCCTTCTTGACCATTGGACCTTCCATTGGTCTCGTCCGCTCAATCCGCCAGAGTCTGTCTTCACATGCTGCAATAACATATGAGCTATAATCCTATTGAATGTTGGAATAGGTTTTAGGTGTTAAATGGCTTTCTTTTCCTTTATTCTTAAATTAAGTTTTATTTGTGCCATCCTGAAACTCATAATGCGTGCATGTCGAATCCTGAATCTTTCAAAATTCCAGTGTTGTATCAGAATAAAAATTTTTTTGATCATGGACATTTTGTCAGTATTTGGGGTGTGAAAAAGTGTTTTTTAATTTAAATTGTTTCTGACTTTCCTTGCCCAGGTATCAGAGTGCAGGATTAAGATGCACATTGCCTTGTGCTTCAAGCAGCCCTGTGGATTTAGTTTAACTTGTCTGTAAACCCTGTACCAAGCTCAGACCTGCCAGCTGCACTAATAGACTGTAATATGCATCTGGCCTGTAATGTTGTTAAAAATTCATTAGTGCATTATGTGAAATGCTGTTGAAACAGGAGACTTTCTCTTTGTGGAAGAATGATAAAAGTTTTAGCCACTTGTGAACTCTGGGCCCGATACAAGTGGTGCCTGTGGTTGATGTTCATTTTTCACCAGGCCATCTGCGTTCATTCAAGAGGAGCTGTGCCTTTAGTGAGAGCTCGTTAATCAACAAGAGGCTGTTCGGACTTTCCCTTGATGAGTTCAGAAAGACAAGAGAACCAAGATGTTATTAAACCTCATTGGAGGTCAAATGCTAGGCTCGGTGTAAACAAAACGAAGGAGTAAGCAGCAAACAGAAGCGTTGAGAACACACGTATGTTTAACACTGTCCCATTTATTATAGAAGAGTCACAGAGCACTACAGCATAGAAAGAGGTCCTTTGGCCCATCTAGTCCGTGCTGAGCTACTAATCTGCCTTGTCCCATCGACCTGTACTTGGACCATATCCCTCCATACCCCTCTCAGCAATGAACCTATCCAAATTTTCTCACCACTTTCTGAGTGCAGAACATCCCCCTTGTGTTTCCCTTGAACATTTCACCTTTCACCCTTAATACATGACCTCTAGTTCTAGTCTCAAACAACCTCAGTGGAAAAAGCCTGCATACATTTAACCTATCTAGTATACCTCTATCAAATCTCCCCTAAATCTACTCTTCTCTCTGCCTCAGTAAAGCAGCCAACTTAATCAAACCCACCCTAGGCATTCTCCCTTCTCCCTTCTCCCTTCTCCCACCAGACGGAAGATACAAGAGCCTGAAAGCACGTACCAGCAGGCTCAAGGACAGCTTGTACCCCACCGTCTAACCCTATTGATTGGTTCCCTAGTATAATAAGATGGGCTCACGATCTCACAATCTACCTCCTTATGCTCTTGCACCTTATTGTTTACTTGTGCTGAACTTTCTCTGTAGCTGTTGCATTTTATTTGTTTACTGAGATTCAGTGCAGAATAGGCCATTCTGGCCCTTCTGAGCCACGCCGCCCAGCAGCTCCAGATTTAACCCTGGCCTTATCGTGGGACAACTTACAATGTCCAATTGACCTAGTAACCCGCATGTCTTTGGACTGTGGGAGGAAACTGGAGCATCCGGAGGAAATCCACGCGGGGAGAACGTACAAACTCCTACAGACAGTGGCGGGAATTGAACCCGGATCGCTGGTACTGTAAAGCGTTGTGCAGCCTCTTCTGTGTGCTGTTATCATTTTACCTTGTTCTACCTCAAAGCATTGTGTAATGATTTGATTCGTAAAGCAAGCCTTTCACTGTATCTTCATACATGTGACAATCATAAACCAATTCCAATACTCTAGTGTAGGTAAGCTGGTGGGGAATCAACGGTGGACTATAAACAGGCATTTGAGAGAGAAAAAGAAAGAAGGTAAAAATGTAGGTTTGAGGGAATTGCTCTGTTTGCCAATTTAGGCCTGAGGGGTCCAGCATCTCCCTTGAATGTCATTTGGAAATAGGGGCTCAGAGCCTTTGAGCTGCCTATAGACTCACTTTCAAAGAGTCTACAACTCAGTATTCTTTATCTACTTTTTTGGTTATTATTTGCACGATTTGTTTTTTTTTGAACATTGGTTGTTTGTCAGTCGTTATGATTTATAATTTGTCGTAAATTCTATCGTAATTTTTTATTTTTCTGTAAATGCCTAAGGAGACAGATCTGAAGGAAGTAAATGGTGAGGAATACATACTCTGATATTTCGATAGTAAAAATGTACTTTGGACTTTGAACTTTGAGCTGAAGACCCAGCAGGTGAGGCTGAGGTTTGAAATCAGTGATGATGCTCCAGACGTTGGAGTTGTGATCACAGAGTGTTGTTATCCAGAAGTTACTCATGGGGAGGGATGAGGCGAGTGAGGGATGAGATCTTCCTGAACTCCAGGCGTTGCTGAACTGGAAGGTCAGTTAGTTCAGGGCTCCTATAAATCCAGACAGGTGTAACCTAATGAACTGGCTGTACAAATGCAGGCATCCACCAACCAGATAAGCCTGTGCTGGGGGTTAATGCCCTAGTGAAAACTCTTCAACCGAGACAGAGAAATGAAAAGCAATGTGCTGTCCATATATTCTACATGATTAATTGATCAGTGTCCCTGCTGAGCAGAATGCCTACTAGATTGAATATTAAACACCATTTTTAACTGCATGATACTTAGTGTCGCCTTATTGTTAAAGTAAAGCATAAGTGGACTGAACACTTGGCAACTTACAATAGCAGAATATCTGAAGATGCCTCCTGTGAGTATCAAGCACCATTAAAGGATTAGGCTCACCCTGACAGAACTCCTGGTTAAGCAAACAGAAAGTGATGGTAGGCACTAAATCAGACTCCTGGGATTGTGTCTGAACTGACATAGCACAGCCCATTCCTGAGCTTGATCTGAACAGAGTGACTCTTGACTGACAGATGTCGTTAACCTATTCATTACAGGGTCAAAAAAAATTGATCAGGACTTAATTAGAGAGAGGGAAAAAAGTCGCCATTCTCACAGCAGTTGTGTGGAAGATCTGTTAAAGATTAGCAATTTTTGTGCCACATACATCAAAGCAGACAGTGAAATGTGTCGTTTGCATCAATGACCAACAGTCTGGGGATGTGCTAGGAGCAGCCCACAAGTGCCAACATACCAAGCTCACTCCTTGCTAAACTTGTACGCCTTTTTACAGGCAGCAGCGAGAATTGAACGCTGTAAATCATTGTGCGCCAGACCCCAGCTCCTGCAGTCCCTCGGGCCTGCCAGTTACCTGTACCTGAGATCAGATACTCAAACTGCAGGGCCTTCACCTCATCTCACTGTTCAGAAACAAATGTTATCTTCAAAAAGTTAGGCTGTCACACTTTAACCTCAGACAACTTTGAGAACCTGAAGTGGGAGTTATAGGGAAAGCCTAAATAGGTTGGAGAACAGGAGAATGAAGGGAGATCTTACAGAGGTGAACAAGACTATGAGGGGTACAGGTAGGGTGAATGCATGCAGGCCTCTCCCCATCAGATTGGGTGAGATTTGCACTAAAGGTAAGCACAAAAGAATTCTGCAGATGCTGGAAATCCTGAGCAACACACGTAAAGTGCTGGAGGAACTCAGCATCTATGAAGGGGAATGAACATTTGACATTTCAGGCCGACACCCTTCATCAATGCTGTAAGGTCACTGGTTTAGGGTGAAAGGTGAAATATTTAAAGGTCATCTGAGGGGGAGGCTGGTGTGCGCGTGGAATGAGCTGCCAGCAGAAGTGATACAGGTAGGTTCAATTGCAACACAGGGTAAGTACATGAGTGAGAGGGGTATGGAAGGCTATGGTCCAGGTGCAGGCAGATGGGTCTAGGCAGACGAGCTGGTCAGCATGGACTAGATGCGAACAAGGGCCTGCTTCTTGCTGGAGTACTCTATGATTCTTGTGCAGAGGGAACTGGACAGTTGGCGTTTCGGATTGAGACACTTCATCTGGACTGAAAGATGCTTTTATGACTCTTTGACAAATAATTCTTGCTGCCTGTAAGGTAAGAGCTGTACACATTTTCCTCTCCGCCCACCCAAGTGGCCTACGGTGCTTCACAACACCAGTTGTATATGCTGAGGCTTTATAAGGCATTGGTCAGACTGCACTTGGGTTATTGTGAGCAGTTTTGGGGCCCTTCTCTGAGAAAAGACTTGACTTTTGTAGCTGTTGAGCCTTAATCACTCCCTCCCTCCACCAGCGGGTTACCGTGGTAACAATGCGTGCTATCAACAACATACATTCCAGTTACTCACCAAGTTTTCTTCAGCTGCACTTTCCAACCAACAAAAGAGGACAATGGACACATGGGACTACTTCCAGTAGGTTCTCCTTATGTCCATACTGACTTGGAAAGATATTGCTGTTCCTTTGATGCTGCTGTTGAAATTCTGGAACTTTCAATGCTTTGGGATTACCTTTACCGGAAGGGCTATAACACTTCCTCAAGTGGAGTAGGTAAATGTAGTGAATGAAGACATTGAATACAAAAAGGAACGGGTCGTGTTCCATGTAAGTCTGGACAGCACAAGGAGGGAAGATTTCCTTCCATGAAGGACAGAAGAACAGTTACGAGGAGAAGGCAGGAGAAGGGGATTGAGAGGGATAATAAATCAGCCATGATGGAATGGCGGAGCAGACTAGACCGGTCAAATGGCCTAATTCTGCTCCTATATCTTTTGGTTTTATGGACATTGGTGAACTACAGTCAGTGGCCACGTTACCAAGGACCTCCTGTACCTAATAAAGTGGCCACTGAGTGCATGTTCGTCGTCATCTGCTGCTGTAGCCCATCCACTTCAAGGTTTCACATGTTGTGCATTCAGAGATGCTTTTGACATCACTGCTACTTGAGTTACTGCTAACTTCCTGACAGCATTTTTTTACAAAACTATAAAAGTCTATTTACACAACAAATACACAAAGTACAAACATTCAGTATTTGCAAGACAGTGACTAAATTCAAATCAAAATATGATTACTACTGTCTATAAAACAGTCAATCCCCTGGGTAGCCCACCGCTCCCAGAAATCCCCCACTGTACCAATTGTGACCCACATTCTCCCTCTCCAAGAACAAGCCGGGCATGAACGTATCCTCGGAGGAGGGGCAGGCAGTCGGCCCTGGCAGAACCCACCACTTTCTGCTGCCTAAACCTCTGAATGACAACCTTGGCCAGGCCGAGGAGCAAGCCCACCAGCATACAGGTATCCTCCTCGCGACTTGCTCGTTCTGCACTGGGGGCCCGTATATGAGGAGCGCGGGGCTGAAGTGCAACCAGAACTTGAGCAGCAGCCCCTTCAGATACTCAAATAGGGGCTGCAACCTCTTACACTCCATATGAGTGTGGTACACTGACTCCGCTAACCACTCTCCTCTGACCTCCTGCCTTTACAAGGTGCTTTCACCCACCGGATGATTTTTTTTCACACCAATTTCTGTAAACTCCTGATATTGTGCACCTGAAAATCCCAGGAGATCAGCATTTTCTGAGATACTTAAACCATCCTTGCCTTATGCCGATGCCAGCCCCCTAGGCCTGAGTCGACGTAGTAATAGCAAACCACCCTGTCTGGCACCAGCAATCATTTTATGGTCAAAGTCACTTAGATCACATTTCTTCCCCGATATGATGTCTGATCTAAACAACAACTGAACCTCTTGACCACATCTGCGGGCCTTTATGCATTAAGCTCCTGCCATATGATTGGCTGATGAGCTATTTGCATTAATGAGCCGGTCTATAGGCGTATCTAATAATGTGGCCACTGAGTAAATGAGTTTTCCCTGCAATCTTAAACAGAAGAGATTTGTCAGATGCTGGAAATCTGATTGTTTCGAGAAAGATTTTCCTCCCTTTATTGCTGAAGTTGTCACACAGCCAGCCATAGGAGGACATAGCATAGGAACAGGCCCTGCAGCCCATTGAGTCTGAACTGAGCACCAGTTGCCCATTTACACTAGTCCTGCACTAACCCCATTTCTTTATCTCCCCATATGCTCATCATTCTCTCACCAGTCTCTACACTTTCTTTCCCGTTTCTACCACTCACTTGTACATTAGGAGCAGTTTACAGTGGGCTGATTAACCTGCCAGTAGGGACGCCTCTGAAATGTGGAAGGAAACGGCGCTATTGATCGGCACAGTAGCCTGACAGTTAGCATAACACTATCACAACACCAGCAATGTGGGTTCAATTCCTGGCACTCTCTGTAAGGAGTTTGTACGTTCTCCCTGTGACCGCGTCTGTTTCTTCTGGGTGCTCCAGTTTCCTTCCACATTCCAAAGACACAAATACAGATACTGTTAGGATTCTGTTCAGTTACTATAGCGCAGTATTTAATAACATTGTTCCTACAGTCCTGATCGATAAGCTACAGTACGTGGACCTCTGTACCGCCCTCTGCAACTGGATCCTTGACTGGAGACCACAATCTGTGCGAATTGGAAATAAATCTCCACCTCACTGACAATCAACAGTGGTACAACTCAGGGGTGTGTGCTTGGCCCACTGCTCTACTGTCTCTACACCCATCTGATGCCATGCTCAAATGCACTCTATAAATTTGCTGATGATATAACCATTATTGGCAGAATTTCAGATCATGACAAGAGGGTGTACAGGAGTGTGATAGACCAGCTAACTGAGTGGTGTCGCAACAACAACCTTGCACTTACGTCGGTAAGGCCAACGAGCTGACTGTGGACTACAGAAAGGTTAAGACGAGGGAACACACACCGATCCTCGTAGAGGGATCAGAAGTGGAGAGAAAGAGCAGTTTCAACACTTAGGTGTTAATATCTCTAACCCGGTCCCGACATATTGATACAACTATAAAGAAGGCAAGATAGTGGTTATATTTCATTAGGAGTTTGAGGAGATTTGGTATGGCACCTAAGACACTCAAAATTTCTACAGATGTGCTGTGGGGACCATCCTAATTGCCTGTATCACTGTCTGGTAAGGGAGGGCGGTGCCGCATCACAGGACTGAAGAAAGCTGCAGAAAGTTGTAAAATTAGTCATCTCCATCTCAGGCACTAGCCTCCATAGTAACCAAGACATCTTCAAAGAGCAGTGACTCAGAAAGGTGGCGCCTAACATTAAAGACTCCTACCTCCCAGGACATGCCCCCTTCTCATTGTTACCATCAGGAAGGAGGTACAGAGGCCTGAAGACACACACTCAATGATTCAGGAACAGCTTCACTATAGGAAGGATGTGGAAGCATTGGAAAGGGTACAGAGGGGATTTACCAGGATGCTGCCTGGTTTAGAGAGTATGGATTATGATCAGAGATTAAGGGAGCTAGAACTTTACTCTTTGGAGAGAAGGAGGATGAGAGGAGACATGATAGAGGTGTACAAGATAATAAGAGGAATAGATAGAGTGGACAGCCAGTGCCTCTTCCCCAGGGCACCACTGCTCAATACAAGAGGACCTGGCTTTAAGGGAAGGGGTGGGAAGTTCAAGGGGGATATTAGAGGAAGGTTTTTTACTCAGAAAGTGGTTGGTACGTGGAATGCACTGCCTGAGTCAGTGGAGGAGGCAGATACACTCTTGAAGTTTAAGAGACTACTAGACAGGTATATGGAGGAATTTAAGGTGGGGGGGGTTATATGGAAGGCAGGGTTTGAGGGTTGGCACAACATTGTGGGCCGAAGGGCCTGTACTGCGCTGTACTATTCTATGTTCTATGTTCTTTCCCTCAGCCATCCGATTTCTGAATGGACATTGAACCCATGAACACTACCTCACTACTTTTAATTTTCTGTTTTTGCACTACTTAGTTAATTTTTTAAAAAAGAATATATATATAGATATTGTAATTCACAGCTTTTCCCTATATTATCATGCATTGCATTGTGTTGCTGCCGCAAAGTTAACGAATTCCACAACATATGCCAGTGTTATTAAACCTGATTCTGAAGATGTGCAGGTTAGTAGGTTATTTGGACACGTAGGTGTATTGCAACATGGCACGGTTGGTAGGGCCTGTTATGCTGTATATTTAAATAAATTTTAAAAAATAAACCAGAGCACCTGGAGAAAACCCACTTTGTCACAGGGTGGCTGTGGGAAATCTACACAGGCAGTACGCAAGGTAAGGAGAGAGGCCAAGTCTCTGGTACTGTGAGTTAACTGCGCTGCAGTTCCATTGTTAATAAAGACATATTTAGCTCCTTCTCACTGTTGGATTCTCTCCTGAAAATGTAGTTGCCAGGAGTACTTTATTCCCAGTCTAAAGCCAAGTTTCTGTCAAGGGGATAACGCCATCTTCTTGCACACCATTAAGTATATCTAGATACTGGCTATCTATTTAATGACTTCCACAGTTTCAGGACTACAATCCTGCCACATCTGTCTTCCCAATACCATTTTTCCTCATCAGAATCGAATCAGCTTATTATCACTGACATATTTTGTGAAATCTCTTGTTTTGTGGCAGAAATACGGTGTAATACTTAAGAGAATTCCGATAGGTTACAATAAGAAATACAAAAAGCAACTAGGTATTGCAAAAAGAAAGCCAAGTAGTGAGGTAGTGGTTCGTGGACCATTCAGGGATCTAATGGTGGAGGGGAAGAAGATGTTCCTAAAATGTTGAGAGTATGTTTTCAAAGTTCAAAGTTTGAAGTAAACTTATTATCAAAGTACATATATGTCACCATATACAACCGTGAGATTCATTTTTCTCAGCGGTCAGCGAAGCCCCCAGAGCAGCCTTTGAGCAGCGGTGGAACCTCTCGAATAGGTCATTGGACTGCGGGTAATTCACCATGGTGTGATGTAGCCTAATGCCGAGGTTCTGGGCCCTCGCAGCCCAGAGGTCTGAAATGAATTGAGAACTGTGGTCAGAGGAAATATCAGATGGGGTGCCAAACTGAGCAACCCTCATGCTGATGAATGTCTGAGCCACATCTGTGGCCATCATCGATGCTAGATGGATGATCTCTGGCAACCTGGTCGTGCAGTCCACCATGGTAAGAAGGTAGGCGAAACTGTGGGAAGTGGGGGGGGGGGGATGGAAGAGGACCCACAAGATCCACATTGACATGGTCAAACAGTCACTCAGGGACCTCAAAAGGTGCCAATGGCACCTGAACATGACAGATAACTTTTGCCTGCTGGCACTCCACACAGGCTGCAGTCCAATCACGCATGTCCTTTCTGAGGCTGTGCCAAACAAACTCCCAACACAACTCCCTTGTCCATTCATCCCTCCCCACTGATCTCCCTCCGGGCACTTATCCTTGCAAGCGGAACAAGAGCTACACCTATCCCTACACCTCCTCCCTCACTACCATTCAGGGCCCCAAACAGTCCTTCCAGGTGAGGTGACACTTTACCTGTGAGTCTATTAGGGTCATATACTGTGTCCAGTGCTCCCATTGTGGCTTCCTGTATATCGGTGAGACCTGATGTAGATTGGGAAACCTATGCTCTGTCTGCCAGAGGAAGCAGGATCTCCCAGTGGCCACCCATTTTAATTCCACTTCCCATTTCCATTCCAATATGTCTATCCATGGCCTCCTCTACTATTGCAATGAGTAGAGCACTCAGGTTGGAGGAACAACACCTTATATTCTGAACTAGGTAGCCTCCAACCTGATGGCATGAACATCAATTCCTCAAGCTTCTGGTAATGGCCCCCCCACCCTCTCCTTCACCATTCCCCATTCCCTTTTTCCTCTCTCACTTATCTCCTTGCCTGCCCATCTTTCTTCTAGGGCCTTCTGTCCTCTCCTATTAGATTCCCCCTTTCTCCATCCCTTTATTTCTTTCACCAATCAACTTCTCAGCTCCTTACTTCATCCCTCCCCTCCCGGTTTCACCCATCACCTTGTGTTTCTCCCCCTCTCCCTCCCCCAACCTTCTAACTCTACTCCTCATCTTTTTTCTTTCCAGTCTTGCTGAATGGTCTTGGCTTGAAACGTCGACTGTACTCTTTTCCATTGATGCTGCCTGGCCTGCTGAGTTCCTCCAGCACTTTACATGTTTAGTGCAACCGGTTTCTGCGAGGCCTTCTGGCCCAGATACGAGAGGCCATGTATGGAGTCGAAAACAGTACGTCTCTAGTTTGCAGGCACGATAGGGAGAAGGTGACTGGTTGAGACATCGCACAGGAGAGAAACCCCAGCTTCCCTGAGCTTAATGTCAGTCAACCACAGGCCCGTGACTGATTTTCCGAAAGCATAGACCTCTAGGTCAGTAACTTGGTTGGTTGCCCAGCCAGTATAGTCAGCCTCTATGTGTGTGGCCTCAACGGCTAGCCCTGAGAGGTAATTGGCCATGGCATTAATTTTCTATTTGATATATTGTATATCATTTGTGAACTCAGATATGAAGGCCAGGTGGCATAGCTGCTGTGCTGACCAAGGGTCTGATATTTTGGGCATCGTGTGCGTGAGGGATTTGTGGCCAATGAATGCTGTGAAATGGTGACCCCCTAAAAGAAAACGAAAATGGCGGACAGCCAGATAAAGAGCGAGAAGCCCAGGGTCAAACATGCTGTATTTCCTTTCGGGGGGACGGAGCTAACAGCTGAAGAAAGTGAGCAGCTGCCACACACCTCTGACCAGATGTTCGTGCACAGCACCCACAACATAGTCTGAGGCGTCAGTGGTTATGGTTATGGGTGTGTTGGGGAGTGGGTGCACCAATGGGATCACATTCGAAAGAGCTCGTTTGGTATCTTGAAATGCCCGGCCATGTCCGCTGACCAGTCAAGCATGTGATTAGTGATATTGCCTTTCATCACACTATACAATAAGTTCTGCAGCTCACGGAATGAAGCAGTGACAGAAATTCACCATATCTAAAAACTCATGTACATTTTTTTTTAGTGAGGGCCAGTGGGAAATCCATAATAGTGGCTACTTTTGATGGGAGGGGTTTCGCACCTTCTGCAGAAATGCGATGGCCAAGATATTCAATGGTTGACAACCCAAACTAGCATTTAGCAGGGCTAATAATCAACCTGTGTTGGCTTAAGTACTTGAAAAGTGTGCAGAGATGAGATATGGGTTCAGATTTGGACATACTGGTGACAAGTCTGTCATCCAGGTACACAAAAAGAGAGTCCAAGTCTCATAATACAGAGTCCACCAGCCGTTGGAAAGCCTGTGCTGCATTTTTCAGCCCAATCGACATGCACAGAAACTCAAGAAGGCCAAACAGGATTATAACCACTGTTTTATGAATGTTCTCTGGGCACATAGGTACCTGATGATAGCCCCTAACTAATCGACTTTGGAAATAATTAACTTTCCGGCTAAACGTGCTGAGAAGTCTTGGATGTGTGGGACCAGGTAACGAGACAGGGGGTGGTGGCCTCGTTAAGGCATCGGTAACCCCTACATGAACAACAATCGCCATCAGACTTAGAAACCATATGGAAGGGTGAATGCCAGGGGCTATTCCATTAACCTTTGCAGTTGCCAGCTTTTGGACTGGTGGGCCATTTGTGGGAATTTAGTGTTCGACCTCATGTTTTGCGACTGTCGTGGAGGACGTGGAGTTGGTGAAGTTTGGGAATTTGCCCAACAGTCCAGTAAGCTCTGGTGCGGTGGTGCATGCGTTTGACAGAGTTGTGGGGAACTGGGGGAGCAGGGTAACGACCCTAAGTCGTTGACGTCCACAAGTCGGCAGTTCTTAAGATTGACTAACCGTCCTTGGGCACACAGGAAATCTGCCATGAGCAGAACTTGAGCCTCTTGAACCAGGACAACGTCCCATGTGTAAGATTGCCCAGTGAAGCACCCATTGTACTCTGCAAGTCCGGATCCTGCTGCCGCTGGCGGCCCCCAGTGAGGTTTTCTTGCTCTTAGCCTTCTCGTCACTAGGCGATGCTGCCAGCACACCCACTTGAGCACCCGTGTCACCCAGGAAGCATCACCCTGAACGGGTGTCTGTAATGAACAGTAGATGACCCTGGCAGCTGGAACCCATGGTGTTCACGGATTTCTGATGTCTCAATACACTGGCAGTGTCAAAGCTGCAAGGCAGTCAGCACTTCCTAGTGTTCATACCAAAGTGTGCGTGGTCAAAAACACAGGCCTGGCGTCATCTGTTGTGCAGCCGCGGGTGTCCTTATGTTGAGGGCCTTGCTAACTGGGCTTATTGAGGTAGAGAAAGGAGGAGGAATGATGCACCGCTGTCTAGCTGAGTGTAGACTATCAGACATTTTAGCCAGCCCCTTACAGTCCTTCACCGCTGCATTAGTGAGGGCTATGCTAACTTGATCTCAGACATTTGCTGCATGAAGAGTTCTTTAAAAATAAAACAAAGATGGTGATTTTCCAGGAGAGACAGGATGTGGCCCATTAACTCCAAAGGCCTAGCATTGCCGAGACCGGGTAAGGAAATTAACTTTCGTGCACTCAGGCTCCAATAGTCCAGAAAGTCTGCAAGAGGTGAGTATTTATCGTGTTCAGGCAGACTCACCACTCTTACAGCTGTGGAATTGCTGAGCGATGCTATCACATAGTAGTATTTGATGTTCTCAGCAGAGATTTCTCAAAGCGCAAATTGAACTTCAGCTCACATGAACCAAGAGACAGCATTTTAAGACCATAAAATATAGGAGCAGAATTAGGCCATTTGGCCCATCGAGTCTGCTCTGCCATTTCATCATGTCTGATCCAATTTCCCTCTCAGCTCCAATCTCCTGCTTTCTCCCCGTAACCCTTCATGCCCTGACCAATCAAGAGTCTATCAACATTTGTCTTAAATATACATAAAGACTTGACCTCCACAGCTGCCTGTGGCAAACAATTCCACAGATTCACCACGCTCTGGATGAAGAGGTTCCTCCTTATCTCCGTTCTGAAAGGACACCCCTCTATTCTGAGGCTGTGTCCTCTAGTCTTGGGATCTCCCAACATAGGAAACATCCTCTCCACATCCACTCTGTCAAAGCCTTTCACCATTCAATAGGTTTTAATGTGATCACCCCTTATTCTTCTGAATTCTAGTGAATACGGGTTCAGAGACATCAGACATTCTTCAAATGTCAAGCTATTCAACCATGAAATCATTTTCGTGAACCCTCTCCAGTTCCAGCACATCCTTTCTAAAGGCCCATACATGCTCACAATACTCCAAGTGAGGGCTCACCAGTGCTTTATGAAGTTTCAACATTACATCCTTGCTTTTATATTCCAGTCCTCTTCAAATGAGTGTTAAAATCGCATTTGCATTCCTCACCACAGACTCAACCTGTAAATTAACCTTTAGGGAATCCTGCACATAGATTCCCAAGTCCCTTTGCACTTCAGTTTTTGTATTTTCTCTCCATTTAGAAAATAGTCAACCCTTTTACTTCTTCTACCAAAGTGCATGATCATACACATCCCGACACTATATTCCATCTGCCGTTTCTTTGGCCATTCTTCTAATCTGTTTAAACCCTTCTGTAGCCTCTCTACTTCCTCAAAACTACCTGCCCCTCCAGCTGTCTTCATATCATCTGCAAACTTTGCAACAAAGCCTTTAATTTCATTATCCAAATCATTGACATATAACGTAAAAAGAATCGGTCCCAACAAAGATTCCTGTGGAACACCAACTTGTCACTGGCAGTCAACCAGAAAAGGCTCCCTTTATTCCCATTCTTTGCCTCCTGCCAATCAGCCTCTGCTCTGTCCATGCTAGAATCTTTCCTGTAATACCAAGGACTCATAGCTTGTTAAGCAGCCTCATGCATGACACTTTGTCAAAGGCCTTCTGAAAATCCAATGTCAACAGATTCTCCTTTGTCTATCCTGCTTGTTATTTCTTCAAAGGATTCCAACAGATTTATTTGGCAAGATTTTCCTTTGAGGAACCATGTTGACTACAGCTTATCTTATCTCATGCCTCCACGTACCCTGAGACCTCATCCTTAATAATTGACTCCACCATCTGACCACTGAGGTCAGACTAACTGGCCTATAGTTTCCTTTTGTATGTCTCTCTCACTTCTTGAAGAGTGGAGTGAAAATTGCAATTTTTCAGTCTTCTGGAACCATTCCAGAATCTAGTGATTCTTGAAAGATCATTACTAATGCCTCCACGATCTCTTCAGCCACCTCTTTTGGAACTCTGGAGTGTACACCATCTAGTTCAGGTGACTTATCTACCTTCAGACCTCTCAGTTTCCCAAGAACCTTCTCTCTAACTATAGTAACTTCACACACTTCATGCCTCCCGACAACCGGAACTTCCACCATACTGCTAGTGTCTTCCACAGTGAAGATTGCTGCAAAATATTTATTCAGTCCATCTACCATTTCCTTGTTCCCCATTACTACCTCTCCAGCATTGGTTTCCAGTGGCCTGATGTCCACTCTTGCCTCTCTTTTACACTTTAGGTATCTGAAGAAAGTTTTGATATCCTCTTTAACATATTGGTTAGGTTACTTACGTATTCCATCTTTAACTTCTTAATAACTTTTTTAGTTGCCTTCGGTTAGTTTTTAAAAGCTTTCCAATCCTCTAACTTTTCACTAATTTTTGCTCTATTATATGCCCTCTCTTTTGCATTTACGTTGGCTTTGACTTCTCTTGTTAGCCATAGTTCTGTCATCTTGCCTTTAGAATACTTCTTCCTCTTTGTGATGTATATATCCTGTGCCTTCTGAATTGCTTTCAGAAATTCCATCCATTGCTGCTCTGCCATCATCCTTGCCAGTGTTCTTTTCCAATCGATTCCTCTCTCATGCCTCTGTAATTCCCTTTACTCCACTATAATCCTGATACATGTGACTTTAGCTGCTCCTCAAATTTCAAGGTGAATTAGATCATAATATGATCAATTTCCCCTTAGGGTTCTTTTACCTTAAGCTCTCTTATCAATTTTAGTTCATTGCACACACCCAATCCAGAAGACTTGATCCTCTAGTGAGCTCAACCACAAGATGCTCGAAAAAGCCATCTTGTAGGTATTCTAGTAATTCCCCTACCTGTAATCCAGCACCAACCTGATTTTCCCAATCTACCTTCATATTGAAGTCCCTCATGACTACTGTATTGTAGGGTACAGAGGAGATTTACCAGGATGCTGCCTGGTTTAGAGAGTATGCATTATGATCAGAGATTAAGGGAGCTAGGACTTTACTCTTTGGAGAGAAGGAGGATGAGAGGAGACATGATAGAGGTGTACAAGATAATAAGAGGAATAGATAGAGTGGACAGCCAGCGCCTCCTCCCCAGGGCGCCACTGCTCAATACAAGAGGACATGGCTTTAAGTAAGGGGTGGGAAGTTCAAGGGGGATATTTTTTACTCAGAGAGTGGTTGGTGCGTGGAATGCACTGCCTGAGTCAGTGGTGGAGGTAGATACACTAGTGAAGTTTAAGAGACTACTGGACAGGTATATGGAGGAATTTAAGGTGGGGGGCTTATATGGGAGGCAGGATTTGAGGATCGGCACAACGTTGTGGGCTGAAGGGACTGTGCTGTGCTGTACTACTCTATGTTCTATGTTCTATGTAACATTGCCTTTTTGGCGTGCATTTTCTCCCATTGTAATTCGTAGGCCATATCCTTACTACTGTTTGGCAGTCTGTATACAACTCCCATCAGGGCCTTTATACCCTTGTGGTTCCTTAGCTCTACCATAATGATTCAACACCTTCTGACCCCATGTCACCTCCTTCTAATAATTTGATTTCATTTTTTACCAACAGAGTAATACCGCCCCCTTTGCCTTCCCACCTATCTTCTTAATTCAATGTGTATCCTTGGACATTAAGCTCCCAGCTATAATCTTCTTTCAGTCATGATTCGGTGATGCCTACAACATTATACCTGCCAATCTGCAACTGTGTTGTAAGTTTGTCTACCTTATTTCATATACTGTGCTCATTCTGATACAACTTCAGACCTGTATTCACCTTTTTTGATTTTGTCCGCCTTTTACATTGCAACTCATCCTGTTGACTGCAATTTTGCCCTCTCATCAGCCTCTCCTCACTACACATTGCCTCTGTTTGTAAACTCATCTTCAGCACTATTACCTGCCTTTCCTATGATACTTCTTGCATTGAAATATAGGCAGCTCAGGACACTAGTCACACCACACTCAACCTTTTGATTCCTGACATTGTCTGTGTACTTACACAACCTCACAACATCTGCCCCCACAGCATCTCCACTAACTGTTCTGGCACTCTGGTTCCCATCCCCCTGCAACTCTAGTAAAAACGCCACAGTGCAGCACTAACAAATCTTCCTGCTAGGATATTAGTACCCTCCAGTTCAGGTGCAAACCGTCCCTTGCCTGGAAGAGAGCCCAATGATCCAAAAGTTTAATGCCCTCCCTAGGTACACCAACTCCTTAGCCACGTATTAACTATGTAATCTTCCTAGGTTTGGTCTTGCTAGCACGTGACATAGGTAGCAATCCTGAGATCACAACCCTGGAGGTTCTGCCCTTTAACCTAGCACCTAACCCCCTATGCAGAACCTCGTCACTCGTCCTACCCATTTCATTGGTACCTACGTGGTCCACGATTTCTGGCTGTTCACTTTCCCACCAAAAAGTGAACACAAAGTGCACTAAAAAACATCAGACCAGCCTCTTAACGTGAAACCCCAACTCAATGTCGGTGGTTGTGAACTATGTACATTTCTCCCAATTACATTACACTACAATAATAATAAACAAATAGGTAATGTATATCGAGAACAAAAAATGAAGAGTCCCTGAAAGCGAATCCATAGATTGTGGGAACAGTTCAGTGATAGGGTGAGTGAAGTTATCATAGTCATAGTCATAGTCATACTTTATTGATCCCGGGGGAAATTGGTTTTCATTACAGTTGCATCATAAATAATTAAGTAGTAATAAAACCATAAATAATTAAATAGTAATATGTAAATTATGCCAAGAAATAAGTCCAGGACCAGCCTATTGGCTCAGGGTGTCTGACCCTCCAAGGAAGGAGTTGTAAAGTTTGATGGCCACAGGCAGGAATGACTTCCTGTGATGCTCTGTGTTGCATCTCGGTGGAATGAGTCTCTGGCTGAATGTACTCCTGTGCCCAACCAGTACATTATGTAGTGAATGAGAGACATTGTCCAAGATGGCATGCAACTTGGGCAGCATCCTCTTTTCAGACACCACCGTCAGAGAGTCCAGTTCCATCCCCACAACAGCACTGGCCTTACGAATGAGTTTGTTGATTCTGTTGGTGTCTGCTACCCTCAGCCTGCTGCCCCAGCACACAACAGTAAACATGATCGCACTGGCCACCACAGACTCGTAGAACATCCTCAGCATCGTCTGGCAGATGTTAAAGGACCTCAGTCTCCTCAGGAAATAGAGACAGCTCTAACCCTTCTTGTAGACAGCCTCAGTGTTCTTTGACCAGTCCAGTTTATTGTCAATTCATATCTCCAGGTATTTGTAATCCTCCACCATGTCCACACTGACCCCCTGGATGGAAACAGGGGTCACCGGTACCTTAGCTCTTCTCAGGTCTACCACCAGCTCCTTAGTCTTTTTCACATTAAGCTGCAGATAATTCTGCTCACACCATGTGACAAAGTTTCCTACCGTAGCCCTGCACTCAGCCTCATCTCCCTTGCTGATGCATTCAACTATGGCAGAGTCATCAGAAAACTTCTGAAGATGACAAGACTCTGTGCAGTAGTTGAAGTCCGAGGTGTAAATGGTGAAGAGAAAGGGAGACAAGGCAGTCCCCTGTGGAGCCCCAGTGCTGCTGATCACTCTGTCGGACACACCGTGTTGCAAGCAATCCCTTTGTTCCATTGTGAATGCCTGGAAGAAAATTAATCTCTGGGTAGGATATGGTGACATGCAATCCCTTCAGGTTCAAGACTGAGGGATAATGACTGTTCTTAAACCTGGTAGTGTTAGTTTTGAGGATCCTGTACTTTATCTCTGATGGTAGCAATGAGACTAGGGTACGTCCTGGATTGTGAGGTTCTTTAATGATGGAAGCTGTCTTCTTTTGAAGATGTACTCGATGGTGGGGAGGCAAGTTCCTGTGATGGAGCTGGCTGAGTTTCTAACCCACCACAGTTTCTTCCGATCTTGTGCATTGGTGCCTCCATACCAGACATCTCTAGAGATTTGCTAGAGTCTTCGGTGACATACTAAATCTCCTCAAACTTCTGATGAAATATAGCCACTGATTAATTGGTCACATGGGTGTAACGGCAGCTCTTTGGGCAGGAAGGGCTTATTACCATGTTGTAAAGGATGTCAGAAGAAATTCAAAATTCAAAATAAATTTATTATCAAAATGTGTATGTCACCATATCCTACCCAGAGATTAATTTTCTTCCAGGCATTCACAGTGGAACAAAGGAATACAATTGAATCAATGAGAAACTAAACATGAAGGCTGACATACAAAAAAGACAAACTTCTCAAAAACAAAACTAATTAATTAATTAGCAAATAAGTAAATAAATATTCTTGAGAGCATGAGTTATGAAGTCCTCAAAAGTAAGTTCATATGTTTGGAATCAGTTCAGAGTTGAGGTGAGTGAAGTTATCTGCGCTGATCCAGGAGTTTGAAGTTTGAAGGGAAATAAATGTTCCTGAATCTGGAAGTGAGTGACCTAAGGCTCCTGTAACTCCTTTCCTTGTATACAGTGACCTGTTGCGGTCTCCCTGGGGAGAGAGCAGGGACCTCTGCTGGGCTTGCTGGAATCGTGCTCGGTTGGGGGCTACCCCTCCTGTCCATGCTGCACTCCTGTGTTCACCTGGGGTTGGCTTCCTGTGTTCACCTGGTGTTGTGCTGCAGTGTTCACCTGGTGCTGTCTTCCTGTGTTCACCTGGTGTTGGCTTCCTGTGTTCACCTGGTGCTGGCTTCCTGTGTTCACCTGGTGCTGACTTCTTGTGATCACCTGGTGTTGGCTTCTTGTGTTCACCTGGTGTTGACTTCCTGTGTTCACCTGGTGTTGGCTTCCTGTATTCACCTGGTGCTGGCTCCCTGTGTTCACCTGGTGTTGACTTCCTGTGTTCACCTGGTGCTGACTTCCTGAGATCACCTGGTGTTGGCTTCCTGTGTTCACCTGGTGTTGGCTTCTTGTGTGCACTCAGCACTGCCTCCAGTATTCGCTCAGTGGAAGAACAAGCTGGACCAGGCAACCTAGAACCATGCCACTCAGGGACTCGTACTATATATTTTTTTTTCTCTTTGTAACTGTATGTTTTTCTGAAATTATAACCATATGTGCTATTTGTACTATGTGCTATTTGCAGTGTGCTGGGTGCTGCTGGTAATGTGTTTTACACCTTGGCTATGGAGGAATGCTGTTTCGTTTGGCTACATTGATACATGATTGAATGACCATTAAATGTGAACTTGCACTTGAACTTTCTGATGGCAGCTACAAGAAGAGAGCACGGCCTGGATGGTGGTGATCCTTTGTGAAGGTATTGGGTTTGCTGTCTTGAAGTTCTGAACTCAATGCGGACCTTAATCCCTATCTGATATAGATAGCTATGGGTACTCTCGCTACAGGGAGGTTATGCTGTAGTCACCTGCTCTTTAAAGACAAGTTCACTTCCCTGTTTATCTTCCACAGCAAGTTTATCTGCAAATACTCACTATTCGAGCAGTGGGTTCCCCTTCCCTATCAAGGAGGAGATACTTCCAGCGAACAAAGAAATTTAAACACCGTTCATTTATTTTTAGTGATACACACTTAAATTTAAATTCTTAAAACACATTTAAACCTTACGGAGGCTTTCCATCTTGTAAAAGATTTTAAAATTACAAATACTTTCTGAAACACAAAGTATTTGCAAAACACAGGTACAATTCCATTGTGCTGGGAAAACAACCAGCATTATCAAGAACTGCTCTCTCCCCCCACCTCCTCCCCACGGACATTCCCCCTGCTCTCCTCTCCTGTTGGGCAGAAGATAGAAAAATATGAAAGCACGTACCATCAGGCTCAAGGGCAAGTTCCATCCAGCTGCTGTCAGAGCTCTGAATGGATCTCTTATTAGCTAAAGAGGAATGAACGATCTCCCAGTCTACCTCACTGAAGCCCCTGCACTTTTTTCATTTGCCTGTGCTGCATTTTTGTCTGTACTGCAGCTACAACACTGTGTACTGCATTCTGTTTCTCTCTTACTATTTCAGTATACTTACGTACGGCATGATTTGACTGGATGTCGTACGACAGAACATGAAGATCAGGATTACCTTTATTTGTTACACGTACAATGAAACATCGAAAAAGACAGAGAAATGTGTTGGTTGCGTCAGCGACTAATGCAGACTGAGGAAGTGCAAGTATCGCCATGTTTCCAGCATGTCCAGAACTTACTAACTCTTAACCTGTATGTCTTTGCGATGTGGGAGGTACCCAGGGGAAACCCATACAGTCACAGGAGAATGTGCAAACTCCTTACAGACCGAGGCGGGAATTGAACCCTGATCTTCAGGATCACTGGCACTGTAAAGCGCTGACTGCTATGCTACCATGCTGCCCATGAAGAAGCTATTCACTATGTCTCTGCACACGCGACAATAATTAACCAATATCAATATCTCACCCAACAAACAGGAAAAACCCTTACTACTGCTTGACCCAAGACCATCCACCCCAATGTCTTCTGATGCATTGAGTAAATTTAGCTTGATGATCTTAAGTTCTTAACCAAGGTCAATTTATAATATCAGCTAAACACTCTGATCATTGTTTAATTCAGGTGTCGTTTTTAGGGGTGTTTACTACTACAGCCCAAAATGTCAACCTCCATCGATGCTGCCTGACCTGCTGAGTTACTCAGGCATTGTGTGTGTGTTGCTCTGGATTTCCAGCATCTGCAGAATCCCTTGTGTTTACAGCTTGTCTGTTTCTTAGTGGCCAGAATCGAACAAAGCACAACAATGTTGCTGCTGTTGGGAACTCTCTGAAGTTCTCTACGTCAAGTTATGAAGTTACAAAGTGCGGTGCCCTGTGCTCTGTAGGCCACTGTATAAAGGAAGGACTGACCTACACTGCCCCTCGAGCACAGAACCCTATTCAAAGTCAAAATCCTCGTAAATTTATTATCAATGAACATATATGTCATCATATACTACTTCAAGATTCATTTTTCTTGCAGGCATTTACAGGAAAATAAATACAATAGAATTTATGAAAAACTATAATTAACCAAGACTGACAAACAAACAGCAATAGGCAGCTGTCGATCCCTGAGGACCATGGGTTTGTGCCTCTGGTGGACTGTGTTCTCTCCTGGGCAGGAAGATTTGAAGAACTGGCTGTTGCCCATGCAGCAGCTTCCCCCTCTCCACGTCACCGATGTATCCAAGGGAAAGGCAAGCGCCAATACAGCCTCAGTGTCATCGCAGAGGTCACCAGAGTGAAGTTGTAAACAACTTCAGGGACCCTGGCTCTGAATTTCTTCCTCGGGGTTTACTCCTGAAGCCTTTCCCATGGGTGGGTATGCCCGCAAAGCAGTGGAGGTTTAAAATCAGAGTTTTCCTTCTCCTAGACGGGCTGCTGTCCAAGGCTGATGAGCTCCACCTGCCCAAAGACGAACAACCAATGTACAAAAAAAAAAGTACAAATGTACAAAAAAAGACAAATCATGCAATTATTTAAGAATGTAAATAAATAATACTGAGAACATGAACTGTAGAGTCCTTGATAGTGAGCCCATAGGTTGTGGAACGAGTTCAGCATTGAGTTGTGTGAAGTTTTCCACACTGATTCAAGAGCCTGATGGTTGTTGGGTGATAACTGTTCCTGAGCCTGATGGTGTGGGACCCCAGGCTCCTGTGCCTCCTTCCTGACAGCAGCAGTGAGCAGTGGTCCTTGATGATGGATGCTGCTCTCTTATGGCCGTGCTCCTTGTAGATCTGCTCAATTGTGGGCATGCTTTTCCTGTGACGTACTGGACTATACCCACCACTTTTTGTGGACATTTCCGTTCCTGGGCTTTGGTGTTTCCAAACCAGGCTGCGATGCAACCAGTCAGTACTCTGCACCAATAGAGTCTGTCAGTTTTCGATGACATGCCGGATCTATGCAAACTTCCTTTCACCATTTACTACCTAGTAAACTCCCGGCTGAACATCAGCTCAGACACACTCTACTACTCAATCTCCGCACCCTTTGATCTGCTGGCAAATAATCTATCACCTCCCTTTTGAATCTCCTCAGTGATGAAGCAGTCCCAGTCACCCGGGTTAGAGAATTCCACTCAGTCATAAACCTTGGATGAAAAATCTTCTCATCACCCCTCTGAGCTTTATCAACACCCACACAAAATGTGGAGGATCCCAACAGATCAGACAGCATCCATAGAAATGAGCAAACACCCGATGCCTTATCTGAGACCCTTCAGGGCTGAAGTAGGATCTAGGTCCGAAATGTCAACTGCTTATTCATTTCCTTAGATACTGCCTGACCTGCTCCAGTACTTTGCATGTGTAGCTTTGGATTTCAAGCACCTGCAGAATCTTTCATGTTTCTGAGCTTTCTCCTCAGCTTTTATTGACTTATTTTTTAAATTTAGAGATACAGATACAGCCAGCTGGTGGCGTAGTGGCACCAGCGCTGGACTTGAGTTCGAATCCGGCCGGCGCCCTTGCACGCTCTCCATCCATGCCTGGGTTGAGTGTCGAGCTAACAACTCGACCTCGTTAAAAAAAAACCTGGAGCGGGATGGGCTCTGCCAGGTTTCAGATGCCCAAGGCACGCCATACGATCAGCATACCAGAAAAGCTTGTCATGATGGCGCCCTGATGACTCCATCGGGAGATAAGGGCATGTGCACACACACACACACACACTGACACACAGAGCACAGTAACAGCCCATCTTGGCCCGATGAGCCGGCACTGCCCAATTACCTCCATGTGACCAATTAACCTACTAAACTGTACGTCTTTGGAATGTGGGAGGAAACTGGATCACCTGTAGAAAACCCACAAGCTCACAGGGAGAACATACAAACTCAGCAGAATTGAAGCCGGGTCACTGGTGCTGTTTAGTGCCAGTAAGAACAGCACCAGTCCGATCAAGAACATGAAACATAGAACAATGCAATACTGGAATCCAGCACCCAGGACATGCCCTTTTCTCACTGTTACCATCAGGTAGGAGGTACAGAAGCCTGAAGGCACACACTCAACGAATCAGGAACAGCTTCTTCCCCTCTGCCATCCGATTCCTAAATGGACATTGAACCCATGAACACTATCTCACTACTTTTTCTTTGTACTACTAATTTTAACTTAACTATTTAATAGACATTTAGTGTATACTTACTGCAATTCAGTTTTTTCTCAATATTTGTTTATCATGTATTTCATTGTACTGCTGCCATAAAGTTAACAAATTTCATGACATATGCCGGTGATATTAAACCGGATTCTGAATCTAATTCTGAAAAGGCCCTCCAGCCCACAATGTCTGTGCTAACGACGCTGCCAATTTAAGCTGCATATTTGACCTCATGTAGTCTATATCCCTCTTCATACGCCTTTCTAAATGATTTTTAAATGTTGCTATCTAAGGAGTTAGTATGTCCCCCACATCACTGCGTGGGTTTCATCTGAGTGTTCCAGTTTCCTGCCACAGTCCAAAGATGTACCGGTAAGTTGGTTAATTGATATTGTAAATGTTCCTAGGGTTGGGCTAGGGTTGAATTAGTGGGTTGCTGGCTGTGCAGCTCATTGGGCAGGAAGGGTCTGTTCTGTTTTGTGTCTCCAAGTAAACAATAACTAAATAAAATAATTTCTGCTTCCATATTCTCCCCTGCTTGATCCAGTACCCAACACTCCCTTTGTTAAAAACTTGCTAAGGACACCTCCTTTAAACTTTTCCCCCTCTCACCTTAAAGCTAAGCCCTCTAGTATTTGCCATTTTCAACCTGGGGAAGCAGACTGTCTACCCTGTTTGTGCCTCTGATTGGCATCAAATCACTCTTTAGCCATTGATGCTCCAGGTTTTGCCTCCCAGCAGTTTTTACGCCATGGACCCCACCATTATCCAAGGGCTCCACAGACCCCAGGCTAGGAATCCCTGTTCTAGAGGAAATCAAAGTTCAAATTTCGAAGTAAATTTATATGTCACTAAATACCACCCTGAGATTCATTTTCTTGCAGACATTCACTATAGAACAAAGGAGTACAATAGAATCAATGGAAATCTACACACGAAGACTGTCAGACAACCAATGTACAAACGAAGACAATTGTGCAAATACAAACATTAATAACAATAATAAAATATAATAAATCATCATCATTACGTGCCATGTTGTATGACTTGGGTGATATGACCGTGATTGTGCTTGGCAGCCTTTTTCAGAAGTAGTTTGCCATTGCTTTCTTCTGGACAGTGCTTTTACCAAACGGGTGACCCCAGTCATTATCGGTACTCTTCAGAAATTATCTGCTTGGCGTCAGTGGTCGCGTAACCGGGACTTGTGATGTGCACCGGCTGCTCGTACGACCATCCACCACCTGCTCCCATAGCTTCACATGACCCTGATCGGGGGGGGAACGGTGCTACACCTTGCCCAAGGGTGGCCTGCAGGCTCGTGGAGAGAAGGAGAGGCTTATCCTTCCTTTGGTAGAGAGGTATTTCCACTCCATCACCCAAAATATACAGAAGGTTCATGTTAGTTAGTCCATCAATTAACCTGAGTGGCTGCTTATTTGGGACAACTCTTAAAGAACAAAAGCTAATTGAGTAACTAGCCGGGATTCCTTTTGTTTATTTGGACACTATGTTGTTTAATTGGGACAGGAGACTGTTGCCAAACAGTTTCTAACTAGCGTCAACTGCGTGCACTTGTGTGGCTGTTAGACAACACACTGTGCTGTGCAAACAGTTTCGTCGACTGTACCTCTTCCTAGAGATGCTGCCTGGCCTGCTGCGTTCACCAGCAACTTTTATGTATGTTGCTTGAATTTCCAGCATCTGCAGAATTCCTCGTGTTTGCGTTTTTAAACAGCATCAGTTGCGTACGTTTGCGTTCAAAAAGCAGTGATACTTGTCACTGATAGTTGGCAAGAAATAAGCAGGGGTGTAGTATAAGTGAGGTATTGAGTATAAGAGCTGGAATGTTATGATGAGGTTGTATAAGGCATCGGTGAGGCCGATTCTGGAGTATTGTGTTCAGTTTTGGTCATCAAATTACAGGAAGGATATAAATAAGGTTGAAAGAGTGCAGAGAAGGTTTACAAGGATGTTGCTGGGACTTGAGAAACTCAGTTACAGAGAAAGGTTGAATAGGTTAGGACTTTATTCCCTGGAGCGTAGAAGAATGAGGGGAGATTTGATAGAGGTATATAAAATTATGATGGGTATAGATAGAGTGAATGCAAGCAGGCTTTTTCCACTGAGGCAAGGGGAGAAAAAAACCAGAGGACATGGGTTAAGGGTGGGGGGGGGAAAAGTTTAAAGGGAACATTAGGGGGGGCTTCTTCACACAGAGAGTGGTGGGAGTATGGAATGAGCTGCCAGATGAGGTGGTAAATGCGGGTTCTTTGTTAACATTTAAGAATAAATTGGACAGATACATGGATGGGAGTTGTATGGAGGGATATGGTCCATGTGCAGGTCAGTGGGACTAGGCAGAAAATGGTTCGGCACAGCCAAGAAGGGCCAAAAGGCCTGTTTCTGTGCTGTAGTTTCTATGGTTTCTTTGATCAGTTAGAGCTATTTTGCTCACAGTGGTTTCAAGCATTCAGGCTTAGAGATGCCAGAAATGGCCAGGAGTGAAAATGAAATGATTTCACTACTTCAAGTTACAAAGAATTTGAAGGTGTCAATAATCATTTTGAATGCTGCAATGAAAATGAAGATTTGGAGGATGCAATCATCGAAAGCACTGTGTGAAGACAGCCCACTGTCTGCACTAGGTGTCTACACTGATTTTGTTCACTTACAGTCAGTCAAAAGAACATGGCAGAGTGTTGGCTGTTTGTCCTATCTAACAACGGCAATGAAACTTGTGCGGGAGAGTTTTTAAAGTGGAAAATCTATGCACCATTGGAAGCCCGGATCCAGTGGTACGAGTATTCATCACAAACTGGGGTCTTCCGTGGTTGCTGTGGATGACCACGATTTCTCCTCTGCCTCATCGTGGTCTTCGCTCTCCACGAAGCATTGCAGAACCGCTTTCTTGACCGTTGGATCCCACTGCAGATCTTATCCAGCCGGTCCACCGGAGCTGACTTCTCATGCTGGGACAGGCACGTCCCTATTTCGCAGGGCAGGAGGTTCACTTTAGGCTGCTGGCCGAAGCAGTGTACCACGTGTGGCGGCTGCTGCTTGCAAACAGCTACTTGAAGCCACAGGTGAGAGCTAAGTGTCTACTGGGGACCAAGGTTAGTAAGCTGCCCCAGAATGGACAGGACAAACCCCCTTACCAGAAGTGCTACCCCTCCCTGGATACCCAATACACGACAGCGTACACTGGATGAACTTCTTCGTCGTTGATAGGAGCGAATACAGTTTTATAGGACTGTAGTGGTGTTGGTAGTGTTCTAGTTTGTTTGGTATTTCATTTAAATGTGTAACTTGCTACTCAGTTAAACAATAGTTTGTCTTTTTAACAATTTCTATGAAAATTTGGCTAATTGGGGCAGCTAATTAGGCCAAAATGCACTGGCCCTGATGCGTCCCAATTAACTGGAATCCACTGTGTCACATTACAAAGATTATGTCTGAGTCTTTGATTCAAAACTTGCAACCATTTCACAATTCAATATTACCTTGCCCAGTTGATTGTAAACTGCTGATACTTATTAACTTTACAACTGAGACCATTCAGCCCAGCAGGTCCCTACTGTACCTGCTCCCCCTCACCATCCCACACTACTCCATTCCCCCTCACCTTCCATTTTAATGAGTGTCCCCTTAATTACATCGTGATGGTTAGTACTTGGCATGGTTCTCTGTTTGCGCATCACTAAATTTGTTAAACTTGTGAAGATTCTCACGGTTTTTGAATGAGTGGGGCGAAACGATTTGAACCTTGAACACATTCCCAGGCAATCTGCTCTTGGCACTTATCCACATTTTGCTTTGCAGTCCTGTAACAGTGATATTGTCCCTCCTCTGTCTAACAGATCGCCAGCCTACCGTCATCAGGATCTCCCCTTCCAAAACTTTCAGTGACATCGTGACCATTCAGGTAGAGGCAAAAGAAAGCAGCTTTAATTGAATTTGTATTCATGCTACTCAGATTTATTCATGAAAAAGTTGCTGATGTTCTGAGTTTTATTTTCAGTTAATACACCTCAATAGAATGGAGGTGCACTTGAAATAATATCCAGGCTTGATGCACTGTGTTTTTGTATGTGATCAGATTTTTGTAATGTCTAGAGATGTTTTCTTGATGCATTCATTACAATTTTGAAGGATTTTATTTGCTGTTGCATTCTGGGAAAAAACCTGTGTGTTCTTTCTTGTTTTCTGTTCTGTTTTCGAGGGTTGCTCAGCTTAAGGCTTGCCCTCAGGGTCCATCTCTGATGAGCTTTTTTTCTGATCAATGATCTGCAAGCATGTTTTCAATCAGCTGGTAATCAGCTGGTGACTGCCCTATTCAGTTCCAGACTCTGGTGGTAGAAAGTTAGACTATTGCTCTGTTCTCTAGAATTTCCTGGGTGCATGCCAATATTTCCAGGGATCTGAGACAGTTAGAGTGCTAGGAAAGGAGTCAGGGTATTGCAATAGGTTTGAGAGGAATAGTTTAGTGTATTAAGCTCTTTGCATATGTAGGAATTAAAACTGATCACTTGCATACTATTCCTAGTGACGAAGAACCAACGGGGTATTCAATGAAAACTAAGTGCCTCTTTCCCTTAGACATATTGTTTATGAATTATAACAGCACTGGAGATACAGAAGAAATTACCCTTTGAGGTTCATCTGGGCTAAACGTGGAGAGGATGTTTCCTGTAGTGAGTGAGTCTAGGACCAGGGGGCACAGTCTCAGAATACAAGGTTGTCCCATTAGAACAGCAATGAGGAGGAATTTCTTTTGCCAAAGAGTGGAGAATCTGTGGAATTAATTGCCACAGATATCTGTGGAGGCCAGGTCATTGGGTATATCTAAACAGGAGATTGACAGGTTCTTGATTAGTAAAGGCATCAAAGGTTATGGGGAGAAGGCAGGAGAATGAGGTTGAGAGGGATAATGAATCAGCTATGATGCACTGGCACACTAGACTCAATGAGTAGGATGGCTTATGGTCTTGTGGTCTAAAAGAAGGAAAAAGTTATAAGTTATTTTCCAGGCAGCAATACCATGCCCAGGTCTGGCACCACATTATAAGACGTGAAGACTTTAATGAAGTTACAGGGATTTATCGGGGTGGTTCTTGAACTAACAGATTAGTTACATTTTTTGAATAGTTTTGTGTACCATTAAGAATTCAGGAGGAGATTCGACAGAGGTGTTATTAGAACAATGAAAGGTTTGAAATAAATTGATGGAAAAATGGCAATGAATAACCAGGAGGTTCAGATAAAAGGTAAGCAGAGAGAGAATGAGAAAAATCTCTTGTCTTCCACAGAGCCTTGGATTTGAAATATTCTGTCTGAGAGCACAGATGCAAATGGAGCTTCTGAAATGGATGCATTTAGAGTGGACAACTAATAGTTGTGTGTGTTGCTGTGTGTTTGTGGGTGTGCGTGGGAGGAGGGTGGTGTTTGTGTGTGGAAAAAGGAGGGATTGAGACAGAGCCTGCCTGGTCTCCAGTCAGCCCTGTTGCCGCAGTATTTGTACAACAGTCTGTGTAAAACTGTGGAATTCATTGTCTTAGATGGCTGTGGAGGCCAAATCATTGTGTATATTTAAGACAGAGATTGATAAATTCTGGATTAGGAAAGGTGTGAATGGTTATGGGGAGAAGCAGGAGAATAAGGTTAAGAGGAATAATATTTCAGCTATGATGGAATAGCAGAACAGACTCAATGGGCCAAATGGCCTAATTCTGCTCCTATGCCTTACTGACTTATGGTGTTATTCCATGTTGAAAGAATGCCCACTCAGGCAGCTGCTGATCCACAACACAGGACGGTTATAGAAAGCAGTGCTGATGACAGTTCAGCTGCCAGTGTTTCAGAGGTTCATGCAGCGTGGAACCTCTCAGCGAGTGGACAGTGCCGAGTACATTGTGAATGTGCTGTGATTATACATTTGGGACATCCCCGAGTCCAACAAGAACACTTGTGTTCCATCAACTGCGGCTTCTTACACATCTCCGATTTCTTTGCCTAACATTGGGAGTGTGCCGTCTGCTACTTTATCCCTAAACTCTGGAATTCCTTCCCTAAACACTCCCCATTTTATTTTCTTTTAAGATAATCCTTCAAACCAACCTCTTTATCTGCCCTAATATGCGCTAATGAAAGGCTCTGAAGAACCCTTTATCTGATAACAGACAACTGCTCAGTGAGGCAACCGGCGGCAGGTTACCACACTGGAGGTGCTCTATCAGAGAACCATAGGAACTGATGGATCAGAGAAAGAGGTCCTACAACCCATTGTTTTTATTAACACCCCCCCCCCCACAAAAGGCTGCTGAGACTTAAATCTGAAGTAATATTATAAGCTATAAATTTGAGGTATAATTATCTGCTTTAAGTATTCAGATTCAGATTTATTTAACACATGTACATTGAAACGTACGGCAAAATGTATTGTTTCCCTTAACAACCAACACAGCCTGGGGACGTGCAGGGGGAAGCCCGCAAGTGTCGGCACGTTTTCCAGCACGCCCACAATGCTCGGCAGAACAACACCGAACACAACAAAGCAACAACAGTAAAGCAAGCCCCTTTCCACATGTATGCACGCGTACGTGCGCGTGCGCGCACACACACACACGCATGAATACTCCTCCAACTCCAAATTCAGACAGCATTTGTTGAATATTCCCACATCTTGGACCATTCCGTGTGTAGGTAAGGAGGGGATGATGTTGTGCGAAATTAGTTTTGCATCCTCGGTGAATGGGCTTGGAAGACACTCATACTTACATCAGTAAGTAAGTTACCCATTTATTTACAGGACAAGGCAAACACTAACCATTCAGTAAACCACTCAAGTTATATTCAGTTACAAACATATATCTAAAGTGTGCACACAGGCCCCTCTTACTGCAGCACACTTCCACTGTATCCGTGGCACTATCTGCAACCTGGTCCACAGAGACCCAGAGAGTAAAAGAGACCAGGTGCTTTCAGTGTGCTAGATTTATACTCGACTTGTGCCATGACATTACCAGCCAGTGCAGGTGCCAAGCAGCAGCATGTGGGAGGACTGCAATGTCTAGCTAACACAGGAGAATATCTTTCAATGAGCTGGTAAGATGGACATTTATTGCAACAGATGAAATGGTTATCCTGGGACTCACTGGATCAAGCAGTGAGTTCTAGATCCCCACTATCACTTGGGTGAAAGAAAATCCTCTATACTCCTCTAATCATCCCACCAATTTCTGTCCTCTCCAGTAACTAACACCGTTGTCTCGAGAAATCGATCTCTCCTGTTCATCTTGCTCAGACCTCTTCTGATGTTATGCGCCTAAGTCAAACCTCCCCTCCCCCTCTTTGCTAAACATCCCAGAGTGGCCGAGGACTGAAGTGGATTTACTTCCTGAATCAAAATCAGAATCAGAGTTGCCAGGCTCTGGACTTCAGCCTTCGGCTTTGCCCTCCAAATTCTGCCGACCTCTGGGTCATCTCACTATTCAAGACTGTTTACTGTCATTTCCAGTACACAAGTGTAAAGGAGCGTGAAATTATTGTTACTCTTGTTCCAATGCAGCACCAAAGCAAACTCAGTAAAATAAAGAACACAACAATAATAATAAAACTCGATAAATATAAATCCCAATGGGAGTAGGCAGTTTCAGTGGTTTGGCAAGGAATAGATGGACCAATAGATGGGCCATTTTCTGTACTGTACTCTTCTCTGACTCTATGACTCTAAATACATAAGGTAGTTTACATACATTGATTGTATATCCATACAGTGATGCTAGGGACAGGAGTCTCGGTACATAAAGTGACTGAGACGAAATGATAAAGCAGTGGCAGTTGGGGGTGTGGAGGGGTGGATTAGTGGGAGGAGGTGTTGATCAGCTTTACTGCTTATAGAAAGTAACAGTTTTTGGGTCTGAATTTGAGTTGACTTTATTACTTACATCCTTCATCTATATGAGCAAAAATCTTTATGTTACATCTCCATCTAAATGTGCAATGTGCAATTTATAGCAATATGTAATAAATAGTATGCACAACAGGACAGTCTAATATAACATAGAAATACAATTGTATTAGCATGAATTAATCAGTAAAGGGCCTGGTGGAAGAAGCTGTCCCGGACCCTGTAGGTCCTGACTTTTATGCTGTGGTACCGTTTCCCAGATGGTAGCAGCTGGAACAGTTTGTGGTTGGGGTGACTCGGGTCCCCAGTGATCCTTCGGCCCTTTTTACACACCTGCCTGTGTAAATACCTTGAATAGTGGGAAGTGCATTTCTACAGATGCGCTGGGCTGTCTGCATCACTCTCTGCAGAGTCCTGCGATTGAGGGAAGTACAGTTCCCATACCAGGCAGTGATGCAGCCAGTCAGGATGCTTTCAATTGTGCCCGTATAGAAAGTTCTTAGGATTTGGGGCCCCATGCCAAACTTTTTCAAGCGTCTGAGGTGAAAGAGGCGCTGTTGTGCTTTTTTCACCATACAGCCAGTATGTACAGACCATGTGAGATCCTCGGCGATGTGTACGCCAAGGAATTTAAAGCTGTTCACCCTCTCAACTCCATTGATCTCAATAGGGGTTAGCCTATCTCCATTCCTCCTGTAGTCCACAACCAGCCCCTTTGTTTTTGCGACATTGCGGGAGAGGTTCTTTTCTTGACACCACTGTGTCAGGGTGATGACTTCTTCTCTGTAGGCTGCTTCGTTATTATTTGAGATAAGGGTAATCAATGTAGTATCATCAGCAAATCTAACTAGCTGATTGGAGCTGTGGGTGGCGACGCAGTCATAGGTGTACAGAGAATAAAGGAGAGGGCTTAGGACACAGCCCTGAGGGGCACCTGTGTTGAGGGTCAGAGGGGCAGAGGTGAGGGAGCCCACTCTTACCACTTGCCAGTGATCTGACAGGAAGTCCAGGATCCAGCGACACAAGGCAAGGTGAAGGCCGAGGTCTCTGAGCTTTTTGTCGAGCCTGGAGGGGATTATGGTGTTGAATGCTGAACTGTAGTCCAAGAACAGCATTCTCACATAAGCCTCCTTCTTCTCCAGATGTGTAAGGACGGTGTGTAGAGCTGTGACTATTGCGCCATCTGTCCAACGGTTGTGTCGGTAGGAGGTCCAGTGTGGGTGGTAACTTGCTGCAGATTTGGTCCTGGTGTGAATGCTATGTAGCCTCCTCCCAGATGGGAGTGAGACAAACAGTCCATGAGCAGGGTGATTGTGATCCTTCCTGATGTTACTGGCCCTTTTCAGGCATCTTTCTGAATATTTGTCCTTAATGGCGAGCAGACTGGTGTTAAAGATGCACTGGGCATTTTTGACTACCCGTTGTCGAGCCCTCTTGCCCACTGCAGGGCAGTTTCTGTACCATGCAGTGATGCAGCCTGTCAGGGTGCTCTCTTCTGTGCATCTGTAGAATGATGTGGACATGGATGGGCAAAGTCCAGCTCTCTTCAGCCTCCTCAGAAAGTCATCTCTCCTGATTGTGCAGAAAGGGCTCTGGGACCTTGAGCTTTAATAAATACCAGCATTTGTAACGATTTATTCCTGAAAAAGTAGTTAATAGTTTGCCACATTGCTGGACACACATCATCTGTACACCCAACTATTTATCAGTTATCTTGTTTGTCCTCTCACAGCCCTGGTGTGGACAAATCATCTTTATACACGTTTGCTGCAATTACTGGCTTGTGCTTCTCCCCTTACCCACCTTCTTATTCTGGCTTCTCTCCCCTTCCTATGTAGTCCAGATGAAGGATCTCGGCCCACACTATCGACTGTTTATTCCTCTCCACAGATGGTGCCTGACCTGCTGAGTTCCTCCAGCATTTCAAATCAGTTCAATTCAAGTTTAATTTTCATGTAACCATATATGAATCCTCATGAATACAGCCAAACGAGGCAACGTTTGGGGTCAAGCTGCAAAGATACATTACCAACAGTCACAGACAGTAAGCGCGCCCAAGGTCACAATTTCATAATGAGTTCCATTATGCAAAAAGAGAGCATGGCAATGCATTTTCCAACATTATATTGCCATCCTTTGCTTTCAAACATCCACCTGAAGAACAGAGGAGCTTTTTACCAGTAATATTCTTGATTTGTTGATGTAACCTTTTTGGATCAGTAATAAGGATTCTTTCTAGTTGCTCACATTCCTGGTTTAATCATTCTTCTTTGGCTTTTTGACATAAGCTTTTAACTTTTTTATCTAAAGACTTATATTCTATAGGATTTGCTTTCTTCAGTCTCCTTTCTTCCATTAGATTTTTGATTTCATCTGTCATCCATTTATTCTTTGTGCTTTTTTCTTTTGTAGGAATCACTGACTTTGCTGATTCTACCAAGGCAACTTTCAGACAGTTAAACTTCATTTCTACATGATCACTACCATCTTCAACAGATTCTATTTCTAGACTTTGAAATCTATTCCTTACTTCAATTGTAAATTTTTGTCTTAAGTTTCCATCTTTAATTAATCGCAAGTAGTCAAGGGATTTTTCAGGTTTTTGCTTCTTTAGTTTTTTAAGTTTTACTTTTACATGACATACTACTGGGTTATGGTCACTATTACAGTCTGCACCTGGATATGTTTTGCATTGAGTCACTGAGTTTCTAAATCTTTGGTTTATAGTAATAAAGTCAATTTGATTTCTAGTGTTATCACCTGGACTTTTCCAGGTCCACAAGTGTCTTGGATGGTTTTTAAAGTAGGTATTCATAATGACCTGATTATTCATCTTGCACCATTCTACCCATTTCTCACCTCGTTCATTTCTTACCCCTAGTCCAAATTTTCCTATGGTATTTCCATCAGCACCTTGTCCTAATTAGCATTTAGATCTCCCATGACAATGACCATATCTTG